>NC_092499.1:110106578-110410921 GCF_047511675.1 Marmota flaviventris | reverse complement strand
TGGAATAAGGGTGTTCAAGGGGGCTGGGGATGTGGCTCAAGCGGTAGCTCGCTCGCCTGGCATGCGTGCGGCCCGGGTTCGATCCTCAGCACCACATACAAACAAAGATGTTGTGTCCACCGAAAACTAAAAAATAAATATTAAAAGAAAATTCTCTCTCTCTCTCTCTCTCTCTCTCTCTCTCTCTCTCTCTCTCTCTCTCGTGCGCGCACGCGCTCTCACTCACTCTCTCTTTAAAAAAAAAGGGTGTTCAAGGGAGAAGGGAAAGGGTAAATAACCTTTCTAGGTTTATGGTTTGCTTTAGGGGAATAGGGTTCTGTATTTTTGTTTTTGATATGAGGGATTGAACCCAGGGCACTCTACCACTGAATTACATCCTCAGCCCTTGTTATTTTTTATATTTCGAGACCGGGTTTCCTAGGTTGTCCAGACTGGACTTAAATTTGTGATCTTCTTGCCTCAGCTGCTCAAGTAAACTGGGATTCCAAGTGTGTACCACTACACCTTATGTGATTCTAGTTTCTGTGACCCATTTTGGAGAAGAAAAATTCTGATTTCTGTAGCTCACTTCAGGGAAGAAAGTAAGGGCAGGAGGTCAGAGAGACCTTGCTCTTAGGCCCTTCCAGTCTTTTTATTTTATTAATTAATTAATTTTTGGTGTTGGGATGAAACCCTTGCACATGCTAAGCACACACTATCACTGAGCTACATCCCCAGCCCCCAAATCCTTTATTTCAAAATATTTAGCACTTAAGGGTGCCATACCTTGGAGTTTCATGTTCTGAGCCCTGATATACTAAAAACAAAAAACTGTTGATTGAAAGAGTATATGAATGAGAATATGTAAGATTGAATGTATTATGTATAATTATAAAGCACCAATAAAATTTAAAAAAAAATAAAAAGGCTAAATGGGGAGGTAGAGCAAAGGCCGGGGAGGGGAGAGAAGGCCTGGGAGAGAGGTGCAGAGGGGACAGAGGTTGCTGAAGGGCTAGAAGGTCTGCTGCAAGGGGATTACAAGAACCCTTTTTCCATCTTAGGGTTAGACATCCATCTCTGCCTCTCTCTTTTGGTGGACTGGTGTTCATTTTATTCATTTGACTTAATTTCCAGATGTTCCTGAGAAGCTTCAGTGGCTTTTCATTGCCTTTTCATTGAGATTCAATACAAATGACTTGAAAACATCCTGTAGTAAACATGCAGGTCCCTAATTCTACAGTGTCCTGTGATGCAAAGGTGCAGGTCCAAATATGGAGAAACAAGATCCTGGACTTGGAGGTATTATTTACAGTGTCTTTGAGGAGATAGAACAAGTTATGGGCAATATTGTCCTATAAAGAGCAACACATGGCATGATATAAATTCCAAAGCAGTTATTACAATCAGAGGAAGAGTTTATTTTCTGTATACTTTAAGCATTGGTCAGTGTGGCAAATGAACACTGTTAAACTCCAGGCTTATATGATGGGTGTAGAGACCTCAAAGTGACTTCTATTTTTAGAATGAGTTGTTTTACTATAGAATCTCTGTCTTTTCTCCATCACTGTCTAGTATATGAATTTAATTTCTAAGTTGCTGAGTGAAAATTGCCTAAAAGTATTAATTGATCACATTTTCTTGATCTAGATTATACAGCAATAGTTTTCAAGTTTTCACAGTCAGTATTATTCCCTAGAGGTCCTGCCTGACAATCTCAGATTTTAGGGCCCCAACCCCATATTTTCTTTTTTTGGGGTACCAGGGATTGAACTGGGGGACTCAAGCACTGAGCCACATCCCCAGCTCTATTTTGTATTTTATTTAGAGACAGGGTCTCATTGAGTTGCTAAGTGCCTCGCTGTTGCTGAGGCTAACTTTGCAATCAGAAAATATGGGGTTGTGCTGGGTGTGGTGGCACATGCCTGTAATCCCAGCGGCTGGGGAGGCTGAGACAGGAGGATTGGGTTCAGAGCCCTACGTGGTGCCTAATCGTGGACATTTTCAACAGTTCCCTGGGGATGCCCCGTGTGTTCCTGGGGACCATGTAGTAGACATCGGACTCCCACACCAGCCCCTCAAGGGACTGTGCTACACTGGCTGCTTGACAGTATCATGGCTTGAGCAAAGGGCAGGACATGCTGAGGTGAAGATGTTCCCCAACACAGCCCTGCTCCTGTGGTGGTCCTGTGGGTTGGCTGGCCTGCGCTTCTGCCATGCCTTGGCTGGGCCCTCACCCTCCACCATTGCTAACAAAACCACTGCACACAAAACCCCCTTTCACCCGCAGCTCCACCCCACAGCTCCAAGGCTGCTCAGGAGGTTTGGTTAACCCCGTTAAGAAAACAAATAGCTCCTGGGCAGGGCAGGCAAGCGGGTGCTGCTAGACACAGAGGCTGGATTCTTCTCTGGGAGTGGGTGGGTGAGCCAGAGGGAGGGGCCAACCATGGGAGGCTGCCTGAGCAAGGGTAGGCCTTGCCTGCCCCACCCAAGTCCTGCTCTAGTCACTTGTGTAATCTTGGAGAGCCCCCCTGAACTTGAGTCCTTATCTGTACAATGGAGAGTTGGGTGGGGGGCGTTGTGTGTGGGTTAAATGACATCATGCTTCTGAAGTGCTTAGCATGGCCCTGACACACAGTAAATAAATATTCGCTGTTATTTTTAACTGAATTATATGAAACTAATGTTTTTGTAATCCAAAAATGGTAGGAGATTCACAGTTACATATAGTTCATCCTAATATATTGCTACTTATTTATCAACAAAAACAAATTCTATTCCTTTCAGTATGCTGAGCTTTAAAGGTTAGTTTGAAAACAACTCTTTCAGCTACTAACTCTGTGATAAGGATTTTCCTGATATTTCTCCATATTGCACAACCAAACAAAACAAAACAAACAAAAAAACACAGCAAATAAATTGGAAGAAGAGCTTGGTGTAAATCAGCAACTATTCTATTCATCACAACCACCTCAGGGTTCCTACTGATTGCCTTTTTAATAAGTGCATTTTATTAATTTGAAATAAAATTTAAAAACAATTTTTACGTTATAATATTGAATTTTGGAACAAGATACCTTAAAAAGAGTTCTCTAAAACGATTTTTAAGTTTCTGACATAGTCTAAACTCTTCATTTTCAGAAACAGGAGAGTGAAGCCCAAGGGTGAGAAGTGGTTCTGGAAAGAGCTGGATTAAGAAGGCACCTCTATAGAAAATGTCTTGAGAGCCCTGAGAGCAAACCAGGCCTAGGACAGGTTGGCAACCTGCTTTTCAGGGTCAAGCAGGTTCCAGACCTGCAGCCCCAGCCAGCAGTGTCATTCCTCAGAGCCTCTTTTCCTCTGCCCAGATATGACAGAGGCAGCTCAGCTGCTCACCCAGGGCTGCATCAGGAGGAGCTGGCAAAGACTGCCTCGGCACTTTTCATGGCACAGCAGATTTTTCTTGGGAGACAACTTTCTAACACTCCTCAAACCATATGTCACTATGCCTGGTTCAACAAATGTATCTGGCATTAAAGGTCCCCAGCTGTTTACTAGACCTGCTTCTCTGACTTCCAATGGCTGCTCCTAGGGGAAAGAGGATCTCAAAGGGGTCAGAGAGGCTCATATACTTACAAGGTCAGGTCAGTATCAAAATGGGACTTGTTCCAGGTGCAGTAGCACATGCCTGTAATCCTAGCTATGCAGGAGCTGAGGGAGGAGGATCTCAAATTTGAGGCCAGACTGGACAACTCAGCAAGATTCTGTCTCAAAATAAAATAAAAAGGGCTGGGAATGCAGCTAACTGGTAGAGCATTTGCCCAAATGGATTTGTCCTTAACAGGCATACTGTATGGATTTATTGAGGTCTTTAAGAACTTTGTAGGTTAATGTCTTAGTAGGTTGTTAGCTCTGGGGTGTTGTCTAGAGCTAAGAACCTAGAACCTAACTTAGCTCTGAGCAAGCTGCTTGTTCTTTGAGCCTCAAGTATTTTAATGTAGATAATGATGACTACCTGGTAAGTTGAAGGTACTGGAGTAGAGATGTCTTAAAGCCCTGAGCACAATGCCTGGCAGATAGTACTTAACAAGCAACAATTCTTACTATAGTTAATGAAATAATGAGGTTCCACAGCGGGAAGAGGCTGCCGGGGGCAGTCTGTCCTTTGATCTACACATGTTCCTGCCTGTAAGGTGCACCTCATCTTTTTTGCTAGTGAGGCTGCTGATGTGCCACTTCACAGACACTTGCTGGTTGGGTCCCTGTGGCCATCATTGCTGCCACTCATAATGGAAGGGGAAGCTAAAAAGCAATAAATCTTGGGAGGGAAGAGTCATTTGGAAACAGTCGTCACATCTCTTTAGTGAAAGGTTCTATCTCAGACTGGCCAGGGTTTTTCTGTGGTTTTTTTCTGGACCCAGACAAAGTACATCCTATGGAGGATGAACAGCTGGCTTTTTCTGAGCTGCCTTGGGTGGGTGGAGTTTCTGTCCCAGAGGTCTGGTCATCTCAGCCACAGGGGCATTTCCACAACAGACAAGGGCCAAAGGGGAGAAGGCTTATCTCAGGCAAGCCTGATGAGGCAGGTGGCTATCATGGGGCAGCCTGTAGGCCCCACCTAAGGCTCTGAGCACTAGTCTTACCAACCATGGTAGGGCCTACTGAGTCCCAAAATTGCCAGATTTCATAACTGTTTGAAAAACCTCAAGATCTGTCCTCAGTAGCCATATGGCAATGATGTGGAGCTACAGAATAGCAACTACCCCCATAGGCTGCCTTTGAGGGTGGCAGGAGGATACCAAGATGAGTAGAAAATACAAACTCTATGATCTTAAGGAATTCATTGCACAGGAGGCCAATGAGGTAACCTCAGAGAGCCATTGCATAAGGTAGAGACCAGAGTTTACAAAGACAATAAATACAGTGCCATACAAGAGGTACAGGAGATGGAGTTCCCATTCCTGTCTGGGATAGAGATGGTGGATCAGATAAAGTGGATCAGACAAAGCTTTTCAGAGAATTTATATATGAAGTAGGCACCAAAGGATGCACTAAATTGTTCTCCCACAATGAAAATAGCTTTATTTGATTTTTCTACTTGTAAAGATAATACAGACATTTTAAGCAATATAAATGGCATAAAAAACTGGAAGTAATGCAAAATTCCATCTTTAGAGGCAATCATAGTAAACAATTTAATTAACATCCTTCCCATATATAAAATTTTATAAAATGAGGATCATATCATACATGCAATTCTAAAACCTGCTTTTTTCACTCAAAAATATGAGTTTTTCTTGTCAATGAATATAATTACATATCACTTTCAATGGCTATATAATAGCCAACTGTATGACTGTACCATAATTCATTTAATCCTTTCATGACACAAATTTAGATTCATTCCAGTTTTTGCAACTGTAAACAAACAACACCATTTACAATAGGCATCTGTGGTTAGTTTTCATGGGCCTGGTTTCTAGAAGTGTCTATGAGGATCCTCACTGACACATTGGCAAATGCCCTCCATCTCCTTACACTTACGTGCCCATCCATAATGTTGAAAAATGCCTATTTCAGACTGGTATAATTCTGAAACTGAAGATAAGAAATGGGAACTGAGAAAGAATGTCACAGGTACAAAGCCCAGAAATAACAAAGGCTCATCCAGTCACATGGAAATGAGAAAGGGAAAAAGCATGTTTGTAATCAGTTTCCATGAGACTTTAGCACTGTTAAGGACTGGGAGATAAACAGGGCAAGGTGAGCTGGGTCCTCTCACAGACAGCTGTGAATGCCAGGCAGCAGAGCCTGCAACTGAATAATCATGTAATACTTATCTATTTGGCATCTGTTTTGAACCCAAACTTTTGCTGGGGCCATGAAGTGATAAAGACATATAACCAACACAAAGCCACACAACTGGTATCCCAGGATAGTGATGTATGCTCCATTCCCAAGGTTCATAGGATAGGATTGAGTTGTTGTCCGTTTCTAATTCTTAACTCAAACACGGCACAGAGAATCTTAGTATCTCCAAAGACAAAGTATATAGCTAAGGGATGTGCCGACAGCAGCAAAGATGTGTCCTTTTCTGCTAGGGCAAGGATCACTATTCTTCTCTTTCCCTCCATTTCCTCCAAGCTGCCAAGTACCAGTGGGAAAAATCCCACACCTTGCGGTTAGATGTCACTCAGAATCCATGGGCTTCAACCTCATGTGGGGCCTAAGCATGCTCAGCAAAGGACACTCTTTCCATCACCACGCTCTGCCCAACCAGACCTTTGCCCATATTTGAGCAGGTTTCCATCAATTCTCCTTTTTAAAATTTGAATTTCTGAAAAACCATTCCTTATTTTCTTTAGAGTTCCCAACTATAGGTGCATTAATAATAAAAGTCTTCTGGGAGGGCTGGGCGTGGTGGTGCACTCCTGTAATCCCAAAGGCTCGGGCACCTGAGTCAGGAGGATGGCGAGTTCAAAGCCAACCTCAGCAAAAGTGAGGTGCTAAGCAACTCAGTGAGACCCTGACTCCTGTCTCTAAATAAAATACAAAATAGGGCTGGGGATGTGGCTCAGTGCTCAAGTGCCCCCTGAGTTTAATCCCCAGTACTAAAAAAAAAAAAAAAAAAAAGTCTTCTGGGAAGAGTTTAAAGTTACTAATATTTATGTGACACTTCCTCTCTATTTTATTTCTACTCCACTTACTTATTCTGTCACTGAATACTTATACTGAATATTACATTTTCCCCAGCTCTATTTCCTCACCTTCAGATGGAATCCATAAATTCTTGAGGAAACAACCCAAGGGGCAAGCAGGATAATTGTAGACTTATCTCCATACATTTTGTCCAAACCTCTTGGTTCAAATAGGTAAACAGTGTCCCTACCAGGAGGAGGCATGAACCCTTCTTCTGCCTTCCCTCCTCCAATAGATTTCTTTCTCACAGCAGACAGCAGTGAGGCTCCCTCTGAGCATGGGAACTGTTCCCTTCCACTCTCTGGGCTGCCTTTATTCCCACACATAACTCTGAGAGTTGTTCCCTTTCTCTCCTCTGAATTTCTATAACATGCTTAAGTCTGCCCAGCCTTTAAATAAAACTCTGTATCTCCCACTTCTAACCACCAGCCTCTCATCCCCTCCAGAGGAGCTTTACTGTCCCCACTGCTTCCCCTCCCATCTGCTCTAAACCTGTTTGCCTTCTGTGTAGCTTGTGTTACAATGTGTAATCTGTGTCTGATATTCAAGCCAGATATCTGAGGGCCATGCCAACTACCTTCCCCTCCCTCGGGTCTCTCATCAAGTCAGTGGCCAGGTCCCAGTGGTTGCATCTCCACCTTCCAAACCTCTCCCTGAGTTCTAACTCCATTATTACTGGCCTCATCCCTGCGGATGTTGTATAGAGCCTGGCAGCAATCTCCACCTCCAGTCTGACACCTTCTGATGTCTAAATCACAAATACTTCCCTTCAGTAGCTTCCTGTACTTGTAGGATAACGTTCAAAGGGCCTCACGAATTCTCAGGCATTATGATCCAGCTTCTGCTCATTACTCTCACCTCACTGATTCAACTCTGGCCATACCAAGCACTTGTATGTCCCTAGATATCGGTATCCACCTCTGACTATCTCTGACTATCAGGCAGACAAGGAAAGCAGAATGGTCCTGGTAGAAGGAACAAACACCTCTTCACATTTAAGACACAGTTCAAACATCACATTCTCATCAATTTCTTCCCCCTGAGTCTCCTTTCTTTGTGTCATTTATTTATTATTCCTTTGTGCCTGTTATTCCCTGTAGAGGCTTCTGGATCAGTACCCCTCACCTGCTGTTGGCCTTCTTGATTTCCATGTCTATAAACTCTGCACAGAAATGCATAAGCCCTGAAGTCAACTGGCCCATCAGCTTCGAGACACAGCAGACACAGAGGGAAGTTTTGAAACCCAAGGAGCATCCATCCCAAGGAAATAATGAAACATCAAGATGATCATTGGATAGAACTTAACAAAGCACAGAGAAGTTAATTTAAAAATAAGTCTCCGTGGAGAAAAGAATTACAAATGTGGAAAGGGGACAGAGTAAACCTATAGGGCTAGACTACAACTATCAATGTGAATTCATGAAAGAATTTATTTTTTGTGGTAATGGGGATTGAACCCTCTATGCCTTGTGCATGCTAGGCAAGTGCTCTACACTGAGCACTCTCCACCCCATGATTTTTAAAAAATATTTATTTTTTAGTTATAGTTGGACACATTACTTCTATTTTATTTATTTTTATGTGGTGCTAAAGATCAAACCCAGGGCCTTGCACGTGCTAGGCGAGTGCTCTTCCACTGAGCCACAACACCAGCCCCCCATGATTTTTTTGTTGTTGTTGTAGATGGACACTATCTTTATTTTTTTATGTGGTGCTGAGGATCAAACCCAGTGCCTCATACATGCGAAGCAAGCATTCAACCTCTGAGCTATAACCCCAGCCTCCCACCCCATGATTTTTAATATCTACTTATGTGATCTATCTCTACCTCTCTCAATATTTCTTTTACCTCTCTATATTTTCTTGTCCTGTCTGGAAAACCTTGCAGCAAGATGTCCCAGTAACAACAAGCACACTCAACACCCAAACTTGGTTTCTAAATTTCATTCCTAAGAATCAAAGCTTCCTGGAGAAATGGCTGATTCTAGGGCTGAGGCAAGGAAGATACAAGATGGGCCTAGAATATCTTGTTATGCCAGAAAGTAAAGTATTCAAAAGTTAAAGACACAGGAGCCTGCTACCAATGTAGGACAGTTTGAGCAAAATAAAGTCAAAGTAACAGCTTGAATTTGAATACAGTAGGAATCCATGTTTCCATACTGATAAACAAGTGGTAAAATAAATGGGGAAAGAGAATGTTTTTATTTAGAAGGAGAATGCCAACCAATAAATGTAGAAAGCAGGTCTGAGATGGAAAATAATACTGCTCAATCCTTATAATAATAACTGATTCAGGCAAGACCAGTTACCAATGGATGCTATAACCGTGGATGAACAAAATACTTGTATGATCTGAAAGTATCTCCCATAAATTACTTGTTAATTACAAAGGGGAAAATAGCAAATTTAAAATGAAAAACCTGGTAGACATCAACTTAACCAAGTGATCAGATTTATCATCAACATTAATGGGACAAACAACATCATATGCCAACTTCAGATGCATGGAGAACACATCACTTCTATGATGTTCGTATCCAGAATGGAAAGCCCCAGTCATGTGGAACCATAAGAAAAATGCAAATTAAGCAATATTCTACAAAATAACTGGCCTATATTCTTCAAAAATGTCACCATAATGAAAGACAAAGGCTGAGGAACTCTTCTGCATTAAAGGAGATACAGGTAGGGCTGGGGAATGTAGCTCAGTGACAGGGCTTTGCTCTAGGTTCAACCTCCAGTACTACAAAAACAAAACAAAAATAATTTTTAAAAAAAGAGAAATGTAATCATGTATCACAAATAAAAGTAACACATGATCCTGCATAAGGAAAAAGAGAACTGATACAAAGGACATTATGGGGACAAATGACGAATTTAAATATGGTAACCATCATTAGATAAGTATTTTATTAGTGTTCAACTTCCTGGTTTTAATACTGTACTTACATGAGAAGGTTCTTGTTCTTAAGGAAATACATACTTAAGTTTCTGGGGCCATGGGATTCACTGGTATGCAATTTATTTTCCAATGATTCAGAAAATACAACATGCAAATTCAGTAGATAAAGCAAATCATAAAGCAAATGGGGTAAAATGTGAATACTTCATAAATTTGGGTAAAGAGTACATTTGTAACATTTCTGCAACTTTCTATAAGTTTGAAATTATATTTTAAAAAGTTATAAAAAAAACCCCCCGCAAACCAAGAATCCAACAGTAAAGGATGAATAAAAATTATGGTACAGTCTAATCTATGGAAGCCTTAAAATGATATAGCCTTACAAATTTGTGAAGGTATATAAAGATACAGAAAAAATGCCGGTAACATATAATGTTGAATGATAAAAGCAGGATACAAAATATTTTATGTGTATATTATTACAACTATGTAAAGACAAGCATATTAAAAAGGTGGAAAGATAAAATCAAAAGTGATAATAAAGATATAGGGGAGAAACTGAGTAACTTTTTCCAAAAACTTAACCTGTTGAAAAAAATACTTGCAGCAAGGACACCTTCCCAGATACAGGTCAGCACCATTTAATGCTTTCTCTTGCCTTAGGCTGCCCCTCCCCAAACCTTAGCCTCCACCAAAGAGAACTGAAAGAGCAGGTCCTAGAGCCCCTATGCAGAGGGTGGTGGGGTTGGAGGTGGCAAGATTCCTATGGCAGGCAGTCAGCCAGCTCTGACTCACAAGGGAGCTTCAAAGTCAGCTCTGACCAGTGCAGCTCATGCAGCTGGGAACACAGCTGAGAGGAAACCCATCAATGACTTATCTGAGGCTCTGGCCTTCCCTGGCCAGACCAGTAAAGACCTGTTTGAACACCCTTGGCTTGTGCTTACAATACCTGGGGGCTCTTCCTGACATGCTCCCTCTGAAGACACAGACAGTGAAGCTTCTGTGAATCTCAAAAAGGCTCAGGAGCTTGGAGATTACCCTATCCAGAGGCACAAGTTCTGGCTCTTTGTAGGGATAAAGCAGCAAGTCCTTAATTATATATTTATACCTTAACAAGAACAGTTTATTGAGGATGTGGTGGTTTTGCTTGCTTGCTTACTTATTTACTGTGACTTATTTTTGGTGCTGGAGAATTGAACCCCATGCCTTATACATGTATTCTACCACTGAGCCATAGTCCTCAGCCCCTAAGGACATGTTTTGATAGGTAGCTAGAACATAAAACTTGCTTCCAGAGCTTAGGTCAAAAGTAGGAATAAGACAAGGTTAGCCTTCTCTGCAAAATAAGTTTTTAAAATTCCTTCTCTAAAAAAACAAGAGTTAAGAATTAGGCAGATTAATATAGCCTCTGAATAACATCTGAGGTAGGTAGAGAAAAAGAAACCCAAGTTCCACAGGGAAGGAGCAGCAAAATCTTATGAACTCCTATACAGAGAAAGTTCCTACACCTGGGCAGCTTCTTGGTTATGAGTATTTCAGACCTGCTTCCCAACTGCTCCCCAAACTAAAGCAAAAAGCACCACCATTCTGAGTCATGTGACCTGATTTTAAAATATTTTATTACATAATCTTTTCATGGCACCATCAGGAGTAACAGAAAACGTTATTCCCAGTTCCTAAACCACATCCTGAAAAATATACATTTGTATTTATATATTTATAGCAATACTTCACCCCTATTCCATAATCCACCACCTACTGTAGTCTTTTGCTTAAAGCAGGAAACTATTCTCTTAGGTAAGAAAATATATATGGAAGCTAAATGAAATATTGGTTAGAGTAACTGGGAACAGTTTGGTCACAGGGGCAGGTAGGAAGGGGCTAAGTCCAGCCTAGGCAAGATGCATCACTGGAGTCCATCAAAGGAAAGACAGTGTATAAAAAGTCAGCGTCACACAGGTAGGCTCTGGAATCCTTGGTCCATTAGGAGATGGCCTTTGCCTCAGGAAGGAAGGCTTCCCAGTACTTTGCCAGCTGCAAAGAAGTGGGGGGACAGTAAGCAAGTACCCCCATGTAGTTAGCAGGGCCCAAGTTAGTCTGGGAGGGAGCAAGCACCTCAGCCACCCAAAGGAAGGTGTGCTGAGCAGATGCAGAAGCCATAACATTATCTTCCTCTTCCTCTATTAGCAGGAGCATCTGTTTCTGAGTCCCAAGTGGAAGGGAAGTCTCTCTCTAAAGACAATCTTGGTTTTGCCCTGAAGGGTGTACTCCTAGAGGCCACAGTTTTGCCCAGCTGTTAACTTCTCACAATAAGGCCATTCCATACTAATTGAGGTCTCAGCCTCAAGAGGGCTAGGTGGTGCCACAGAGTTGCCCTTACTGGGAGAGAAGTTAATCATAGACTTAGGGCAACACAATCGGATCCTCCTGTCAGATGTTCTATGCTGGAGTAGCAAGGCCAATTTTCTATTATTAACTATAGCAGGGACCCTCCCTCCAAGCAAGACCTGCCCATTTTGTCATTCAAGGCCCAAGTAGGGATCTGACCCCTGGAGTGGGGAGTAGGGGACAAAGTTCATACATAACTTACATACCTGCTGCTGTGAATACAGGAGTGTCTCAAGGTACTTGATCACGTGGTTTTTGAAGTCCTTGGATTTCTCTTTCTATAGGAGACAGGAGTCTACACTAATCATCCAGACAGTTGCTCCTTCCCCTTTTGATAGGATGTTGTGTGTATTGCTGATCAAGGCCAAACACAGCCAGCAGCTGGAATAACTACAATTTCCAGCCAAATCGTCTCTGCTAATGCTCTGCAAAGCTTTCTTGGAGGACAAAGGATGAGCAGGGGAGGAGTAAGAATGGGGGCCCAGAGGGTACATGGCAGATACAAACTGTTTTGTATCTAATGCTCTGATCTGGCAGTAAGTTTAAGGGAGCTACCATGCCTCAGGAACAAATGCACATATGAGCACACACATGAGCACACACATGAGCACACACATGTACACCCACAAGCACACAGAAGGCCTTGTCAGTTCACAAGAACTACACGCTAAGTTAGAAGTTAGACTCTTCTAGCTTACCTCAAACCGTATCACTTCTTTTCGGACCACTGTTGAAATCCTTTCAAAGTCCCTTTCATACTGAGTCACCCGAGACTCCCACTGTGAAGGAAAAGCAAAGAAAGGATCATTTAAGTCTTTACATTTGGTCAGAAATTCCACATGAGACCTCAACTGATCATTATATCCAGCAAAAGGTTACTTCAGGGGCTGCTGAGAAAGAGATGCCATGTGTTCCAGACCAAGCCTGGTCTTTGAGAAAGCTCTGGTACTGCAGCAGCTTCTGATTTAGTTCTTACCAGCAGTGCCAGAAGTGCTGCCCCACCCCACCACCTCATTTCATTCTCACCAGGGCACCATTTTTGCATCACCTAAGTAGCCATACCAGGATCCCCTACCGAGACTCTGATTTGGCAAGTCTGGGTGGAGTGGGAAGAGAAAAGAGTCAGGCCTTAGGGCAGGCCTTCAATCACTCTGAGGCTTACCCAGAAGACAAGGCCCTTTAATCTCAATTATCTTTTCTGCCTGCTGAGGGGTTCCAAGCATCTGGGTGGAATGAGACCAGGCTCATTCAGAAGCCAGAGAATACCTTGGCAATAGGGTGCCTTAGGAAACTCACCTCTGTGATCTCATCCTTGGCCTGCTGTAGCTTGTCAGGCTTGTTGGCCCACAACAGCCGAGCCTCAGCCTCTCGCTTCTTCTGCAGCATAGCTTGAGCATCCTGCCAGCGTTGCCATGTCTTCATGCGCTGGTCAAAGGCAGCCTGTGGGGGTAGGGGTTTGGGAGGAGCACAACCAGCTGTTCAGGAGCTCTGCTAGGTCTGCTTTGTAGGGAGGCTCTCCCAGCAGCTGTGCCAGGGAAGGACTGAGCAAGGGCAGGTTCTGCAGCCACAGTTAGTGCCCAGCTGCAAAGTTTAATATCTAGAAGCACAAGCTTGGGTAATATCCTCTCCGAGCCTTCAGTGGGCCAATGCCATGCTGCTTCATGCTACTTCCGGGATTGGATGGCTGGGAGCACAGTAGGTGGCCTGACGCCAGTGATGAATACTATGACTTCCGAAATGCCTCCCTCAGAAAAGTGAGTCCATGAGACTACACATTTTCCCTGGTGCCAGAAATTAAGAATACAGTGGCAGTGAAACACATGATCCAGTTTTCACTGAACTTATCTTCTATTGGAAAAAGCCATCATTGTATTAACAATCACAAACACATACAAGTATGCAGAGTAGCAGGAAAACAAGCAGGGTATTTTAACATAAAGCTTGCTTAGCTTTGGAGATATGTCAGGGAAATCTAACCCAAGGAAGCAAACTTTCAACTGACACTTAAATAGCATACAAGGTTAGCTTAAAATAAACACTTATAACAGGACACTCTGCTTACATCTCAACCACACACTCACCTTCTCTAGGCAATCAACGCTGCCAAAAAGCTCCCCAAAGTCTACTTGCTGGTTTTCCCTATTTCCAATCCCTTGAACACAATCAGCATTTCCAGAGAAGGGCAGTTGTTGATTTAACCAAACTACCACCACTCCACATTCGGTTTGTAGACCTCAAGAGGCAGCACAGATCAAAGTGCCTAGGGCCAAACTCCCAGCCCTGTTCCATTAGTTCCCCTTTCCCTACAAAAGTTCCCTGTACATTCCCTAGGCTTCCTTAACATGGGCCTTTGCCAAACCTGAACATTAGGGAGTGCAAAGCCATCAAATTCACCTTCCTCAGCATAATTACTGCTGATTGCCTGCAATTTCTCAGGCAATTTCATATCCAAGACTCAAACTAACAGTGGGCTAGCAGTAGTTTAATTCTAGGTTCAGGGAAGGGCAGGAAAAAAAAAAACCTGCTTGTCTCTCAAATCTCACAGAAGCTTATGACATAAAGTGGGAATATGAAAGACTCTGAGAAATGATCAGTCACAATTCTATGCTCTAAAGCACACTTCCCCAGCCCCAGCCTGTGGAGCTCCAGCCTCCTCTCCCTCCTGTATATACAAGCTCAGCTGCCTGAGGATATCCAAATATTCTCCAGAGACCCCCATACAATGCTCCTCTCAGAAAGCTTCCCCCAGACAGAGCCCTTCCCTGAGATGGCTCTCCAATCTAAGTAGTCTGACCAGTTCTAAGAATTCCATAGCAGGTTATTTTTCAAGCCTCTTATCACTCTGGAGTTAGGAGCAAACCAAAGACCAAAGGGAGAGGACAATGAGCAGTCTCACAGGCTATATTAAGCAACTCTACTGCAGAGGAAGTGAGAGTCCTAGGAGCATCTCAGCTCTTGACAGAACACAGAAGCTCCCTAGTGGGAGATATGTTGGGGATGGGGAGTCAGGGGTGGCACCATTCCAACTCAGAGGCTCAGACATCCTGATCCCAAGCTGAATCAGGCCCTTATAGGGTAGGCACAAGGCTCTCTCTTAATTCTTTCCTCTGTTTTAGAGGCCATGCGAGAGCTAATACCACTGCCCAGTCAAGCTCTCTTAATTGCTCTGAGAGGTCATGGGAAACCAGACTGCCCTGGTCACCAGGAGAAAAAATGAGGTGTTTGATCTGAGGGACAGGCTGCAGTGTTGTTACCAGGGTGGTCAGCACAGCACAGGGAGGGCTCTGGTGACACGCTCTCTCAGACCTCTGGCCACACTCCTCCATGCAATGCCAAGCCAGTTCTGTGTAGTTACCTGACTGCCCACATTGGAGGGACAAGTGGAAGCCAGCAAGAGCTCTTATCAGGGCAAAGCCACCGCTTGCTGTTAAGAAGGCAAAGACCAAAGGACTGAGGAAGTCACTGCTCCACGGAGCCAAGACAATAGGTCTGTAATAACCCTTGCTTGAAGGAAGGAGCACAGAGGACACTGTCCTTCAACAACAGGGGGGAGGCTATTTGGAAATTCAGGAGTGGTCTTTTCTCCAAATTCATCTAGGAAATTGGCTGTGGGCCTCAAAACAACTCAACAATATTTGACTAACAGTCAAACAGATTGCTTGGTTGGTAGGATACCTTCTCTTATAACAGTAGAAAAACTTATACCTATTTATAAGCTATAATGAGATGAAATTTCTTGAGACAAAGAAGAGCAAAGAAAATAAAAATTAATCAAGGGAGGAGAAGGAGAAAAAGAAACAAAAGCTTACTCGGACTATGGCCAGGAGGCGAATGTAGTCACTCAGGAGTTCAGCAAGGAGGAAGAAGTCATTGTTGGCCTGTTCCTGGTGAAGCTGCTCAATTTTTTCTTCCACCTCAGCCAGCTGGGAGAGTGCCCGTGACAGTGCCGTGTTGTCCTCGGAACTCCCAAGCATGGCTAGACTCTTTGCAAACTGAGCTGTGTGCAGTGCTAGCTCTGAAAGGAGGAAAAGATAGCAAAGGTCCCTCTGATCTCACAAGGAAAATGGACAAGTCACTTGACCTTGCATGGCATATTTTAGCAATTATTTTCCCTGCATATCCAGCAAATGAGGGCTCCTATAATCTATTTACCTATAATACACTCGACCGTATTCAGAAAGTGAAGGGAAAATGTCCTGATCACAGAACAGGAAGGAAAGGCACCTGCTAACATACATTCCAGCACATGGGCCTACCTGAAGGAAGCAGTTTCAATATTCCTGGAGAACACCAAGGGCCAGTTAATACAAATGGGCCAAAGGAATAAAGGTGTTTTGTTGTTGTTGTTTATATTTTAGTTTTGGTACTAGAGTTGATCCAAGGGTCACTTAACAACTCAGCCACATCCCCAGCCCTTTTTATTTTTCATCTTGAGACAAGGTCTTGCTAAGTTGCTGAGGCTGGCTTCATACTTTCAATACTCCTGCCTCAGCCTCCCATGCTGCTAGGATTACAGGTGTGTGCCACTGTGCTCAGCGAATGATGCTTATTTTTATGTTAAAGCTCATGAACTATGTCTACATGCAAGAGATACATACTATTGTAGTCTTACATGCTCTAGAGCAGAGCAAACCTTTTCTGTAAAGGATCATATAGCAAATACTTTACGCTTTGCAGGGCACATATGGTATAGCTGCATGTTCTTTTCTCTCCCATATCCTCCCTTTAAATGTGTAAAAACCATTATTAGCTCAAGGGAATAGGCCCCAGGGCCAGGTCATCATTTGCCAACCCTTACACTGGTCTCATGTTAATGGTCTTTCTTTTAGAACTCTAATTATCAATATGTTTAAGGCAAAAAAGGAAAGCTTTCCAAATTTGGAAAATTTCACTAGCTCTTCAGCAACTCCCACCAAAGAAAGATGAAAAGGGTTAGGAGGCATGTGATTTCCCTGAATTAACACAACCATGTAGCTGAAGCATGTGTGACTTTTTCTCGGATATAAGTCATAACTCAAATACTTTTAACAAAAGCCTTCATCCCAGGTCAATATGTATCTGGGACAGCTTCTCTGCACCTCTCTCAGGTAGAAAGTCCAGCACCCACAGTGGCTGAATAAAGTTTCCTTCCAGTAGATGTAGGATTTATCTTTTTAATCAGAACATCAAGGACCAGGTGGGCTGAAAATTTCAACTTAGATGCCTGAGAGACTTGGGAACAGCATGCTCTCCCATCTCCAGCTCACTGGAGACAATTTCCCCTAAGTCCAAGTACATTTCGGAGGTGGTTACCTTTTCTGTGGTTGACAAGAGTCTCTACCACAGCATGTAGTTTCCTTAGGCGTTGTTCCTCACACTCTACTTCCTGGAGTTTCTCTTCAAACCACTGAAACACAAGGCCAAAGCTTCAATGGAGGTTACTTGCATAGGGGCAGAGCAGTCTTTCCTTGGCATTTTTTTTTTTTTAAGGGACTGAATTCTTTTAAAGTTGTTTTTTAATTGAGAAAAACAGTCTCTAATCTCAGAAATTTCAGGAATTCTCAGGGCTTCTGACCAATAAGTCTGAGAGGCAGAAGGAGCTGAGAGGTACAGGGCTACTCACAATGTCTGATTCATTCATCTTGATGGTCATTTTGCTGACTGCATCTGTGGCTTTGTTGAACATCTTGAGGAGACCAGCACCACTCAATGTCTGAGTACCAACGGCCCGTGGCAGCTACAAAACCAAGAAGGCGGGGATGGCAAGTTATCTGCTGCCCCTATTTTAGGTTCAGAAAAATTAGTATCCATCAGATGGCATGCCCAAAACTTGCCAAACTAATTATTTGAACTGTAAATTGTTGTTGTATCCTAAGGCAGTTACATCAATCTAAAACTAATATATACAACAGAAAAATCAAAGGACTATGTTAAAACAATCAGTAAAGTTTTCAGATTTTGATATTATTCATAGAAAAAAAGTAGACTGGGGTTGTTATGTGGCTAGGTGACCCCACATTTGAGACTGTCTGCCTACTCAGGTATGATCTGCTTAACTATCAAGCATACTTTTGTTTAGTCAAAAGTTCCTTTGCATTAGCACATGTGGCACACAAACCAGACTTAAGTCTTGAGAGACTTTGAAGTTATGTTGTGATTTCATTTAAGTTTTCTGCATTAAACAAGTGTCCAATAATAGGAACATTATTTATTCGTATTAGGCTACTTTTACATAGTAGATTATGCTACAAAAGTTAGACTTTAGTGCTTAGCCCTTTATGGCAGTAGTTCCCAAGTTGGGATCATTTTGCCCTCCAAGGGCACATTTGGCAATGTCTGGCTGCTACAGTTTAGGAGGAAGGGCTACTGGTATCTAGTGGGTAGAGGCCAGAGATGGTACTAAAACATCTTGCAATTTATAGGACAGTCCCCACAAGAATTAATCCAGCCCAAAGTGTCCACATAGACAAATCCTGTTCTATGGGTAAGGATGAGGCAGTGAAAAGGAAATACGGACTTAAGAATACCCAGGGGCAGAATTAAAAGAGTTACAACATTTGATTGAGAATTTTTCATTAATAAATTCATTTTAAAGAAAAAAAATTCTATATACTTAGAATTTTTGGTTATAGAGGTCAAAAGACAGCCTAATTGTGTCTTACTGAACCACCACAGAGATCTATTTATTTTCTTCATTAGAGAAAATACTCTATGTGCAAATTAAAGAAAAATGTAAAAGTTAAAAACAAAATAGTAGTTTTATCCTGTTATTTTCTTTTAGTTTTCTGAGATAAAACACTATTTTAAAAAATATTTTTAAAAAACCCCACTATCTTATCTAGAGCTTCTTCTGATCCTTAATGACTTGAGTTTCTACACCTATATTTATATGGTGTTGCATGTTTCAGTTTTTGTAACTTTTTAAAATTTATTTTTATATGGTACTGAGGATCCAACTCAGTGCCTCATACATGTGACACTAGTGCTCTACCACTAAGCTATAACCCCAGCCTCTGTAACTCTTTTAAAACATGCTTCCACATATTAGTATTTCTATATACTCTGTTTATGAAGAGAAAAAAGTATTGGTTATATTGTTAGCAATTGTACTGTCTCCAGTTTTTTACAATCATTACAATCATGAATAGCCTAGGCAAAGCCTGTAAAAAAGACTGTCCACTTGAATCCACACTTTTGCTACATGTCAAATTCTGTGGGTTTTGGTAACTGGTTTTTAACCAATGCTCCTCAACTCCTGCAACAAAATACACATTCAAGTGAGCCAACAAGTAACCTATAAAATATATGCCAAGGACCTGCCAAATAGATCTCTGTGTTGGTTCAGTAAGACACAATTAGGCTGTCTTTTGACCTCTATAACCAAATTACTTTTATTTCAAAGGCTGAAAGATACTTATAATTCTTGGGTGGTCACATAAGCTAGGATGTATTCTGATGCTAGTCACGTTAAATACTCAAATATCTGGTGAATGAGGTGGTTTCATTTCACAAGGAGTAGATAGATATAAATTATGAAATTCAATTTTGGACAATACTAACCTCTTCTTTTTCCAAAAACTCCCTGACATCAGGGTCCTGTAACATAGTAGGGTGATTCACAACCCTTTGAAGGTACCTAAAGGGTAAAGAGTTATCATCTGGTTAGATGATCTGACCTCAGAAGGTTTTGGATAGTGCATTGCTAGCAGAGGCACCATATCTTTCACTACTTAAAATATTTGTCCTCAGAGAAGGTACACAAATAGGACATTGCTTATAAATACATTCAATTTCATGTTCTTCCCACTTCCAAAAAGGGACAATAAAAGAACTACTCAGAAAGAGACCAAAGAACCATTATTCATATTTGATTATTAAAGAAAATGAATATGATTGTTCATCAGGACGGAGACAGAAAAGAAGATGGTTTGTGCCCAAGAGTGCAAAATAAGAGATTTAGAAAAAGTCAGGGATGACATGTAGGTGTGACTCTTTTTTTTGGGAGGGGTATCGGGGATTGAACTTGGGCACTTGACCACTGAGCCACATCCCCAGCCTTATTTTGTATTTTATTTAGAGAGAGGGTCTCAATGAGTTGCTTAGCACCTCACTTTTGCTGAAGTTGGGTTTAAACTCACGATCCTCCTGCCTCAGCCTTCAGAGCTGCTAGGATTACAGGCACGCGCTAATGCACCCGGCAAGGTTTGACTCTTTAATACAATCAAATTTCATGGCTACTAACTCAAGCAAACATCTCATAATTAAGTCTCAATTTCAACTTCTTACTTGTTCTCAAGTTATTCAGAAACATGTTTGTATGGCACCTACCTTTCTAGAGCAGCCCTCCGTTTTTCAAGAAATTCTGCAGAGGAAGAATCTTCCTTCCCAACTTTTACTTTTGTCATTCCTAGAATGGAATTTAAAAAGCAAAATAACCAGAAATCATGAAAAGAATAAATCTATTTTATTTTATAGGTACTGGGGATTGAACCCAGGGAGATCTCTACCACTGAGCTCCACCTCAACCCTTTTCATTTTTATTCTGAAACAGGGCTTAAGGTGCCAAGGTTGGCCTTAAACTTGTAATCCTCCTGCCTTAGCTTCCCAAGTCATTGGGATCACAGGGCATGCCCACTGCCTTTGCCTGATAAATTATTTTAAAGTCACAAGGAGGAAAGGCCTCAAGGATAGCACTAAAAAACACAACCAAAACCCACTCTGTGTCATGAGCAGGCAAGAACAAAAGGTTCTTTACATCAGAGTTATTTTTTTTAAACTAGTTTTCAGGGCTATGGTTGTGGCTCAATGGTAGAGCACCTGTCTAGTAGGTATGAGGCACTGGGTCTGATCGTCAACACCACATAAAAATAAAGGTATTGTGTCCATCTACAACCAACCAACCAATAAATAAAGACACAAGACATTAACAAACTAAGCTAAAACCAAAGCACCCTATTGTACCCAAGGAAAGAGAACAGTCAAAATATGCTATTTCTCTAGACTTCAAGTGTTCTATACTATTAATAGAAGTAGTCATATACTACAAAGTAAATTCATAATAGAAAGACAGTAAAGGAAAAAACCCAAAAGAAAGACCTCAGGCTTACCTATTAGGCTCTTCTCAGGTGGAGGAGGGACAATGAAACCATTCTGAGAGTGTTTCTCTGAAAGTTTCTCATAAAGACCCAGAAAGTCACTAAATCTTCTTTTCACTGCAAACTGTTTACTTCTGAACATTGGTAGGCTCGTCTTGGGTACAGAAAACACACAAGGTGATTTTATTCCAAATACAAGATGAATGAGTATCTTGAGAGCCATCCAGCTGACATCAAATGACTCCATTTCCCAGATCCTTGCCCTTTAGCCACCTAGCAAATAATTTTCTCTGAGGCACAGACATTCTTGTTTGAGCTATCGTCTACTTTGGCAGTCTGGACGCCTAAGAACAGCTCAGAATAATGATTTTAAATGCAAAAAAAATATATAATATATAGGATTACAAAGGAAACCAACTAAATTCAAATATAGCTTCATTCCTAGATTAAGAATACTTGCTCTAAAGAAACAATGTTGAATTCTAATTTAAAGGCATAATTCTACTCTCCCCAATACTGAATTTATCCTTTACTGGTCTTCAATAAACATTTCATCCTTTATTGACTCATGTAATAAGGTATTAGTTGCTGGAATTAAAGCAGACAGGGGCTGGGGTTATGGCTCAGTGGTAGATTGCTCGCCTAGAATGCATGAGGCACTGGGTTCAATTCTTAGCACCACATAAATGTAAAATAAAGATATCGTGTCCACCTAAAACTAAAAAATAAATTAAAAAATAAATAAATAAATCACAGCAGGCAAACTAAAAAATGAGACTAATGAAAGAATGTTTCTAAGAGGGGTAGGGAGGAATCAGATGATATGTCTAAGCTGTAGACACTAACCTCTGTAGTGTCATGGGATCTCGAGCTCACACAAGACAGGCCAACAGCAGTAAAAAGACAATACAAAGGAGAGTGAGAGTAAAAAAAGGACTAACCAGAGATGTAAAATTTAATAAGGATGGCCTAGCCAATTGCTGGCAAGAAAGTAAATCGATGGGAGCTTTTATACACTGCTAATAGAAGTATTAATTGGTGTGTGTGTGTGTGTACTTTTTTATACAAATTGGGAGTTAACAAATGTAAAAAAGGGCTGGGGATGTGGCTCAAGCAGTAGCGCGCTCGCATGGCATGCATGCGGCCCGGGTTCGATCCTCAGCACCACATACAAATAAAGATGTTATGTCTGCCGAGAACTGAAAAATAAAATATTTAAAAAAATAAAAATAAAAAATATTAAAAAAAAAAAAATGTAAAAAAAAAAGTTTGTATTCCTTAAATTCAACATCTGCAGTACGTATGACAAAGGGAAACTATTCCTAGTTATGTACCCTAGAGAAACTCCTCCATGGGTATGCTAGAGACATGCAAGAAAGTACAGAGTTCATAGAAACAAAAACTGGAAACATGTTTCATGACAGGAAAACAGATATACTACCACACAATGGACTAACTACAGCTATGCCCTATAAGAATGGTTTTGAGAAACAATGCTAAGTTTAAAAGTACTATTTTCAGCATGATGTATGTACTTTCAATACTGGGGATTGAACCCAGAGCCTCATGCATAATAGGTGAGCATTCTAACACTGAGATACACCCCCAGCCCTTTTTATTTTTTACTTGGAGACTCAGTCACACTACATTTCCAAAGTTGGCCTTGAATTTGTAATTTTCCTGTGTAGCCTTCTGAGTAGCTGGCATGAGCAACTGCACATAGCATGATAGTATTTTTATGAAATTAAAAATGAAAGCAAATTGGTATATTATTCAGAGATACATATATAAAGATTATATTTGTTTGTTTATTTATTTAATAGTACTAGGGATTGAACCCAGAGGCGCTTAACCACTGAACTACATACTCAGCCCTTTTTATTTTATTTTTTTATTTTGAGACAAGGTCTCAGTAAGTTGCTGAGACTGGCTTTGAACTTGTGATCATTCTGCCTCAGCCTCCCGGGCCAATGGGATTCCAGGTGTGTATCTCTGTGCATGGCAATTAAGATTTTTTATAAAGGGAAAAAGAGAACTCAGGAGAGTGGTCACCTCTAAGATATGAGGAGGAGACATGACAGGGAGAAACATGAAGATACAGTCAATGGTACTCTTCTTATAACTGGTTATATGTTCTAGGCTTAATTTTATTTTGCTTTATAACTTGCATAAACATTACATAAGTTTCATTTTAGTTTTATTTTTGAGACAGAGTGGTCTCAAACTCCCTGGCTCAAGTGATCCTCCTGCCTCAACCTCCTGAGTCACGGGTTACTGGCATACACCACCATACTAGACTGTTATGCAAATAAAATTATATTAAATCTGCCATTCCAGGATCTATTGCTAAAATATATCTGTATATTAAAAAGTAATACCAGACTTGAAGGGGAAAAAAAAGTTAAAGTATTAAAAGCAGCTCTCTATTAAAAACCTAAGAAGAGCTGAGGTCTTTGTGGTGGTACTGAGGATTGAACCCAGGAGTGCTTTACCACTGAACTACATCCCCAGCCCTTTTAAATTTGTTTGTTTGTTTAAGACAGGGTCTTGCTAAGGTGATGAGGCTGACCTACAACTTGAAATGCTCTTGCCTCAGCCTCCCAGTCTCCCAGATTATAGGGATATGCCACTGCACTGGGCTCAACTGTTTTTTATTTATTTATTTTTTGTTTTTTTTTGTGGCACTAGGGATTGAACTCACATTCTAGGTAAGCACTCACACATGCTAGGCAAGCATACTACCACTGAGTTATGCCTCAGCTGTGCCCCCACCCCATCTTTTAAAAATTATTTTGAGATAGGGTCTCACTAAGTTGCCCAGACTGGTCTCCAACTTAGGTTTCTCCTGTCTCACCCTGCCAAGAAACTGTGATTACAGACATGTGCCATCATAACTGGTTGACCTCAGAATTTCTAAACAGGTAAACTACTCTTGGCTTGGGGAAGCCCATGAAACTAGCTCCACACCACACAGTTCCTAAGGGGAATGGGGATAAATCAGATACACGGCACATCTTAATAAAATTTAACAACATTTCACACTGAAATGTTAGACCTCTGGAATAATGATGGAAAGCCTCAGTGTGGAGTATCCAGATAAGGTTATCTTAGTATAAAAGGGGATTTCTAAACATGAGGGGAAAATGTGGGCAAAGAAACCAAAAGATACCCAGAATAATCTGAATGATGACCTTGGTATGAATGGTGCAGTAATAAGCAGGGTCACTGGGACTCACCTGTGTTGTAACTTTGTAGGCCACATAGGCATTCATACCATCCCCTGAGGAGAACAAGAAAGCAAGAAAGGATTATCCTTTAAACCAAAGCAGTGTAAATTCAGTAACATTTAACCAGGAATCATAAGCACAGGAACCCTACATAAAAAGGATTTGTTTTAACTCCAAGCTTTACATGTGATCCTAGAATCCAGTTCCTACTTCACCTCAGGGCCTCTATGGCACATATAATGCCCCCCACAGATGCTGGCTGGGCCCCAGTCTGAGATAGACAAGAGAGTTAGCCTCCTGTTCCAAAACCAGGCTCCATTTATACCCTCCACAAAGCAGCACTGGATACTGACAATCCATCAGTTGTTACCATGCCAATATTTGGGCTGGTTACACACATCTGTCCAAAACCAAACAATTCTCTTGCTGTATAAAGCAAGAGGAGAAGGAAGCAACTGATGTAAAAGGAAACAAGTAGTTCTACCCTAGGCTAGCTCTGGGCTTGGTTTGCTCTTTCAGAAATACAATCATGGCCCCCTCCACTGGGACTGGGGGACACTGACCTCTCTGATCTAGCATATTCACCCAGAGTAAAGGGCCTGGCAGGAAGACACTTGGGCTGCCTGATGTCACAAAAATCTCCCTTTCCTGAGGAATTATTTTTATGAAAAAGCCTTTGATTGTTAAATAATCTGGGATTCAAGCAACTGTTTTTCTCTGTGGTAGTGTTCTGACCCAGACCACTTAGGGAGATAAAGGCACCATTGACTCCTTAAGCACTGAAAAGACATACATTGGAATCCACAGAGTCACAGCTCCAGTGCTGGACCATGGCATCTTGGGTTGGTTTTGTCCCCTTCCTCCCTTGTCCCTGGATTCCTCCCCACATCAAACAGGAAAGCCTAGGTTAATAATTAGTTCTTGCTTAAACTCCTGAATTAGTTCTGGGTGGGGGTCAGGGGAAGAAGGAGCAGTACTGGATCAAAAGGTCACATACAACAACTTGGTTTCAAAAAGATGGCTGGAAATGCACAGAGTGCACAGAGAAGCTGGAGATTATACAGGACTAGAGGGCAGGCCTGCTCTATCTTCTCAACATCTAACAAATGAGTAATGTACAAAACAGAAATTAAGCTAATTTAAGCTAAGCTTTAGAAATTATTTTATGCTGATTACCACACCTTTAGTTCTCTTCTAAGCCATTTGTACTACATTGCCTAATATTACTAAGGATATTCACCACTGGAAGGAAAAAAGCTAAATTTACTTTATAGAAATATATTCAAAATTTTATTCACTGTTGAAGTAGTTATGTTCCAATGTCCAAAAGGCCAGTTTCATAATTTAGTGCCAGCATGATCTTCAGATATTCTGCCTATGTGTCAGCCACTTTTACTAAGGTAATATGTGTGAAAAAAGACATACTGTTTACATATGGACAGAGTACATAAGATGTGGAAATGGGGTAATAATACAAGAGTCTTAAAATTTACATAAATTTCTTAAATAATTTCTGAGAAGTAAAAATGGCATATATAAATTACCAAGTTCTAAAAAGAGTATCCTGGTCAAAGTAGGATTCTAATTTCTATAGTGGTGTGTGGGCCAAAGAAGCACATGTTGAATAAACAGCCCATACGTAAAGTTTTGTTAAAAAATCAGACCCTGGGATATGGTTGTAGCTCATTGGTAGAGCACTTGCCTGGTATGTGTGAGGCACGAGGTTCAACCCTCAGCACCACATAAAAATAAATAAATAAATGTTTTGTGTCCATCTACAACTAAAAAAGAAAAAAGGCCCTAATATGAATATGTTTTAATAAGTTGGTTTCTTGGCATCACATGATTAAGAATCCAGGGGGATAAAAGATTATTACCAAGAGTGATTTGTGTTCAAATAAATCTAATCCATAAGACATTTAAATTATCCTACTGTAGGGCAAATTATGCCCCTCCAAAATGATATGTTGAAAGTCCTAATTCTTAGTACCTCGGCATGTGACCTTATTTGAAAACATGGCCTTTACAGATATAATCAAGTTAAAATGAGGACATCAGGGTAAGTCCTCCTCCAGTGTGAGTGGTGTCCTTATAAAAATAGGGAAAGTCAGATGAAGAGCTATACATGCATAAAGGAGAGATGATATGGAAACACTTAGAAAAAATGCCATGTGACAATGAAGGTAGACATCGGAATGAAATATCTACAAGCCAAAGAACACCTAAGGCTATAAAGATCTGAGAGAGAGGCATGGAATTAGACTTCACAAAATTTCTGCTTCTAGCTCTAAAAAAGACAAAAAGTTAAGAATTATATTTTTTCTTTTAATTATTACATTTGTCTTCTTAACCATATGAACATCACTCTTTGTTTAGGAGGACAAAGCTCTAAAATAGCCTTTTCTGTAAGGGACTATACCTGGTACAAGGAAAGTCAAGGTCTATTATTTTCTGCTAATAACACTCACAAACCTGGGAGAGGGGAAAGTTATCCTAAAAATCAAGTCTGGCCAAAGTTAAGTATTACCTTTTTTGAAAATCTAACTTTAGTTTGACCATGCTTAGTCTTTCATCTATGGGAAGAGGATGCCAACTTCCCCATCTCATTTAGAATACCAACGCAAATGACAAATGTTATGTATAGCAAAAGTTTCAAATTTCTTGAGGAATTTTATTTTTTAAATTTTACTTTTTAAAAATAAATATGGAATGCTTTGTGAATTTGCATGTCATCCTTGCACAAAAGCTATGCAATCTTCTCTGTATCTTTCCAATTTAAGTATATGTGCTACCAATGTGAGCACCCATATCTCAGAATTCTAACATATATTTTAAACTACTTATATGGAATTTATGATCTAAAAATGGAGTAAAGGGTTGGGGCTGTAGCTCAGTGGCACAGTACTTGCCTAGCATATATGAGGCACTAGGTTCGATCCTAAGCAATGTATAAAAATAAATAAATAAGGGGCTGGGGGTGTGGCTAAGCAGTAGAGCGCTCACCTAGCATGTGGGAAGCCCTGGATTCAATCCTCAGCAAATAAACATTAAATATTTTTAATAAATAAATAAAACAATTATAAAAAATAAAAAGGGAGTAAATGGTCTTAGCAACTCTGAAGGAGAAGGTAATATTTGAGTTTTAAAAAAGGGATTCTAGGGGCTGGGATTGTGGCTCAACAGTAGAGTGCACACCTAGCACATTCGAGGCCCTGGGTTCGATCCTCAGCACCACATAAAGACAAATAAAATAAAGTATAAAAAATTATTTTTTAAAAAAAGGGATTCTAATAATATTTGATGTCTCCACTTTTTCTTCTTAAAGCACAGAAAAACTAAGTACTGCGTAACTGGTGTCTCTGGTCTTTGAAGTATAGCTAGGGTTATATTTTTACAGCTGGTTCGGCTCTGCAGGTAGCCATCCCCAAATTAGCTACCCACACTTTCTACCTGTCCCCATCCTAATATCACAAGGAGTCCCAAGGGCACTTACCTATCTTCTCAGGATCAGTAATACCAACTGTCAAATCAAAGTGATCCTCCTGTTCTTCTTCCTCTAGCTTTTTAAAGAAAAAATAAGTCATGCGAGTTGATGTGAAATTAATTTTATCCATTACTATATATCCATATAATAAAATAAAGATATACCTTTCTATATATACGTGTTCAGCTCTGTCCATTCCCAATAATTTCAGTGAACCAATGCCCACAATTTTAAGTTGGGAGCCAGTTCACAGGTCATTGTTACATCTATCCCCTTGAAATCTCATTTGGATGACAATGAATAACTATTAGATTTTGGAAGACTTGCCTCTTTCAGGCTAAGGAGGGAGTAAAGAAAGAAAGAAAGACTACATGAAAGCCTTTGTGCTGTCTTCTGGGTAACAGACCGTTTAAGAAAGGGTTCTTTACAGGATTCTAGCTGTCTATTAATCACAGCAGGTCTCCTTCAGGAATCATAAATGTTTTCTCAAGGTTTATACTCAACTAACTTCAAACTAGTGACAACACAGTCCTAAAAATCCAAAAGCAACCAGACCAGTAACACAGATTCTCACCTCCTCATAGCTTGGCTGGGGCTTAGAAGAATTTGTGGCTTCCTGTGGAGGAAGAGAAATGAGTGTTTTGGCTGGTACCGTCTTCTGATTATTTTGTGTGCTGTCCAGGGATAGCTCCACTGTGGCATCTGAAAACAGTTGATATTTTTAAATAAAGGTCAATAATGGGTCTTTGAAAGCTGAACTTCAGTTCAACAGCCTGACTCATAAGAACATCAGCAAGCACTCTTAAGTAAATACTTGGTGGCTCTCAGATTAAGACAGCAAGAGTCACAAAATTTTACATGGATAAAAGGGAAAGAACATGAGGAAAGTGTTCTTTTAGGACAGCCTTATTAGTAGAGCAACTTCTCCTTTTTCCTTCCAACCACAACTACTTGGTCACACTCTCCCATGTAGAATTTAGTCAAGAACTAGGAATCAAGCCAGGAGGTGGGGCAGGCCTATAATTCCAGCTACCTGGGAGGCTGAGGTGGAAGGATCAAAAGTTCCAGGCCGCTAGGCAAACTTAAAAAAAAAAGACCATTTCAAAATACAGATGTAAAAAAGAACTGTGATAAAGCTCAGTAGCAAAGCACTTGCCTAGCATGTGTAAAGCCCTGAGTTCAATCCCCAATACTGCAAACAAACAAACAAAAAAACGGATCAAGCAAAAAGATTCCATAGCCAAAATAAGTGTACTAATTAATTTTACTCTCAGGGGTATTCCTTTATAACCTGACATGAAGCCTATTTATCTCATTATAATTGTTTATAAAAGGACAATGTTTGGTTATCTGCTTTACAAATCAATGTGTAAGAAGAGGCAAGCATACTGGCAAAAAAAAAAAACATCAAATGAGAGTCAGGAAAAATGTAAGCCAGAAAAAATGGACTCAAGATAACAAACAGTTATTAATATTCAGGAAAGGGAAGTCTGCTACACCTGAGGACATCATTGTTATTTTAACACTTAAGAATTGTTCAAAAATTATAGTTTAGATATCCTTATAAAGACTGAATTGCATTAAAACATGCATCCAAAGAGGAAAAAATTATACCTGTAATACCTAAAAATCTGTCTGATCTAAGTAGTGCTTAAGAGCTACTTTTGTCTATCTGAGAAAAACTCAGTTGAGCAGAACAACTCATTGTCTAAATGTTCCAGAGAGGGAACGTTTAAAATAGCATTATGCACCATTTTTAGACATTAAAAGTTCTTATGCAAATAAAAAAGGATGTACTTTCAACTTGGAGCAATAAAGCTAGATGTTCTAAACCTAGCTTTTGTTGTTGTTGTTCTTTTTAGTAAAGAAAAACATAAATATCATTCAGGTTTGGTCTGATCAGTAGATGTTCAATTCATCTTAGGAACTTCAAAGAAGCTATTTATTTTCCTCTTTTAGATTTTCATTTGAAGCTAAGAAAAAAAACAGAGATAGGGATCCAGAAAACATAATCAAGTTCTAGGTCAGTGTGCTAATCATTAAATGTGACTCATGTGCCACATTGTTAGAAAAGAACCTGATCCCTATCAGGAAAGAGAAAACAGTAGTAATATAATCTGACCATGGAGTAGGAGTATAAAACAGAAAAAAAATATACATAATGAACATGTTAGGTTGTCAGGAGTCTTTGAAACAAACAACCAGTGGAGTGCGTGAAGGATATTCCCATCATGCAGGTTCCACATAAATAATATATATGTGTGTTTGGAAATGAAACAGACAGGAAGTGCTACTGCTAATTCAAAATGTTTGGCTTGAGTGCTAGTAAGAACCTTTTGAAAAGCTGTATATTTTCTATGGAATTCATGTAACAAAGATGCTCAAACTTACATTAAAATACGCTTTTTTTTCTTTGAACTCCTGATAAGAGTAATGGAAAAAGCCTTTGAGCTCCATAAGATTCTGATCATCACTAGACTAATGATGTAGAAAATATATCAGAACATTTAAATTTCTATAGTCAATATCATGTTGGTTCATGCCTATAATCCCACTTATTGGGGAGTTGAAGACAAGATTACAAGTTGAAGGCCAACCTTGGCAACTTAGCAAGATACAAGCTCAAAATTTAAAAAGGCTGGGGATGTAGCTTAGTTGGTAGAATAGCCCTAGGTTCAACCTCCAGTACCACAAAAATAAAATAAATGACTAAATAAAACATCTGAGACGCTATTCAAGTCCTAAACTAAATGTCTCATTATAGACATTCCTTTTTAGAAATATCTTATGTTCCTTTCTTAGTAGTGAGGCAGGTATTGGTTACATATAAAACTGGTAGGGGAATAAAGTAAATTAAGAATCATTATCACTGATAAATGTGTTCTTTTTTTTTTTTTTTTAGAGAGAGAGAGAGAATTTTTAATATTTATTTTTTAGTTTTTGGCAGATACAACATCTTTGTTTTTATGTGGTGCTAAGGATCGAACTCAGGCCACACGCATGCCAGGCGAGCGGGCTACCGCTTGAGCCACATTCCCAGCCCGATAAATGTGTTCTTAATAAAGATATCCACTATGTATAAAGCCTAGGCATGGGGATAAGTCTGTTACACTAAGATTTCAGGTCATCTTATAAGGAAAGATCATACACAAGTTAAATTATCTCAAAGATAGAAAATTCACCTTTTCAATCTGTCATATAACAAAGAATTCATTATTTGCATTTATATCATTTCTCCTGCAGAAATTTTATAAAAAAAAAATAATCACTGTCAAATGAATAGTGTGCACTTTTAAGTTTCAGAGATAAAAGAAGTGGAAAATCTTCTCAATCTCTGTATTTCTTCTAAACTCTTCTTCCCACTCATGTCTTTAAAATTTCCTACCAGATAATTATAATTTTGTGGGTTAGTCTCTGTGTCCTCTATTCTGTAACATTGGTCTACCAGTCTGTTTTGGTGCCAATACCATGCTGTTTTTGTTACTATTAATCTGTAGTATAGTTTAAGGTCTGGTATAGTGATGCACCTGCTTCACTCTTCCTGCTAAGGATTGCTAAAGCTAAAGCTCTTCTGAGTGTCTTATTTTTCCAGATGAATTTCATGATTGCTTTTCTATTTCTATGAGGAATGTCATTGGGATTTTGATCAGTATTGCATTAAATCTGTATAGTGCTTTTGGAAGTATGGTCATTTTGATAATATTAATTCTACCTATCTAAGAGCAAGGTAGATCTTTCCATCTTCTAAGGTCTTCTTTGACTTCTTTCTTTAGGTTTCTATTAATTTTCATTATATAGATCTTTCACCTCTTTCGTTAAGTTGATTCCCAAGTCTTTAAATTATCTTATATTAGACAAAGGTGCCAAAAACATGCATTGGAGAAAAGATAGCCTCTTCAACAAATGGTGCTGGGAAAACTGGAAATCCATATGTAACAAAATGAAATTAACCCCTATCTCTCACCATGCACAAAACTCAACTCAAAGTGAATCAAGGACCTATGAATTAAACCAGAGACCCTGTGTCTAACAGAAGAAAAAGTAGGCCCTAATCTCCATCATGTGGGATTAGGCTCCAACTTCCTTAATAAGACTCCTAAAGCACAAGGATTAAAATCAAGAATCAATAAATGGGATGGGCTCAAACTAAAAAGTTTCTTCTCAGCAAAAGAAACAATCTGTGAGGTGAACAGAGAGTCTACATATTGGGATCAAATCTTTACCCCTCACATATCAGATAGAGCACTAATCTCTAGGGTATATAAAGAACTCAAAAAGTCAAACACCAAAAAAACAAATAGTTCAATCAACAAATGGGCCAAGGACCTGAACAGACATTTCTCAGAAGATGATATAAAATCAGTCAACAAATATATGAAAAAATGTTCATCATTGCTAGCAATTAGAGAAATGCAAATCAAAACTACTCTAAGATTTCATCTCCAGTCAGAATGGCAGCTATTATGAATACAAACAACAATAAGTGTTGACAAGGATGTGGGGAAAAAGGTACAGTCATACACTGCTGGTGGAACTGAAAATTGGTGCAGCCAATATGGAAAGCAGTATGGAGATTTCTTGGAAAATTGGGAACGGAACCAGCATTTGACCCAGCTATCCCTCTCCTGGGTCTATACCCAAAGGACTTAAAAACAGCATACTGTAGGGACACAGTCACATCAATGTTTATAGCAGCACAATTCATAATAGCCAAACTGTGGAACCAACCTAGATGCCCTTCAATAGATGAATGGATAAAAAAAAAAAGTGGCATTTATACACAATGGAATATTACTCAGCAATAAAAGACTAAAATCATGGCATTTGCGGTAAGTGGATGGAGTTAGAGAAGATAATGCTAAGTGAAGTTAGCCAATCCCAAAAAAACAAATGTTGAATGTTTTCTCTGATATAAGGAGGCTGATTCATAGTGGAGTAGGGAGAGGGAGCATGGGAGGAATAGACTAACTCTAGATAGGGCAGAAGGGTTGGAGGGGAAGGGAGGGGACATGGTGTTAAAAATGATGGTGAAATGTGATGGTCATTATTATCCAAAGTACATGTATGAAGACACGAATTGGTGTGAATACACTTTGTATACAACCAGAGATATGAAAAATTGTGCTCTATATGTGTAATAAGAATTATAGTGCATTCTGCTGTCATATATAAAAAAAATAATAATTAAAAAAAAAATTTCCTACCAGAGTTCTAATGTGAGAGTCCTCTTAAGATCTTGCCCTTCAACCTCTTGTGTCTCCCCCTGCTCTCTATTCTCTCCTTTTAGGAATCTCATTTACATGGCAATTTTAACTACCACTTCTAGGAAGAAGATTCCCACGTTTCCAATTCTTTTCTCTTTTCTCTTTCGCAGGTAAAAAAAAAACTCCTTGGGTATTTCTCTTTGCATTCCAAAAGACTTAAAATATTTGGTATTTAAAATACCAAAACCCAAAACTAACTCTTCCCCTAAAGCCAGTTTTTTTTTTTTTTTTTCCTTTCTTCTTCTTCTTCTTTAGAATTTGGTTCTTAAAATGATACCATCTTGTCAATCCTTGGACTTGAACCATTTGATTTGGTCCTTAGCCTCTCTTTCTTTTTTGACATCCATTACATCCAAAACTGACACCAGATTTCTTTTCCTTTTGAAAAGTTTTATCTTTTCTTGACTACTTCTATCACCTTATGTTGGTCTTTGCCATTTCATTCTTGAACCGATTTTTAACCATCTTCTAAACAGCCTCCCGTTTTTGTCCACTGCAACTCATTTTATATAATAATTTCTCTACATCAGTTTTCTAAAACATTACTTTGCCCATATCACATTTGTTACCTAAAACTACCAATGGCTCTTAATTGGCATTAGGATGAAAATTCAAACCCAAATTACTGATGTGTAAAGCCCTCCTGAACCTGTTTCTTTCTTTCTTTCTTTTTTTTAATATTTATTTTTTACTTATAGGTGGACACATCTTTATTTTTTTTTATGTGGTGCTAAGGATCGAAACCAGGGCCTCACGCATGCTAGGTGAGCGCTCTACCTCTGAGCCACAATCCCAGCCCCGCCTAAACCTGTTTCTAAACAACATTTCCAATCTATCTTCCACGGCTTCTCTTAAGAAACAATTTAAACATGAGTTAAATTATTAAATAATAGAGGAAGGAATGATAGAAATACAAAATCACAAAAGCTCATAAGAATAAGAGATCACATGAGATTATTGATTATAGCAGTAGTTTTCTTCTTTTTTGGTGTGTGTGTGTGTGAGAGTGTGATGCTGGGGACTGAACCCAGGGCTTTGTGTATGCAAGGCAAACACTCTACCAACTGAGCTATATCCCCATCCCTATAGCAGTGGTTTTAGACTCTTATGACTCCCACTAAGAAATTTTGTGTCATCATCCAAAATACATGTACAAAACTGAAACAAACAATTTAGGTAATTTGCCCTTCTAATAAAATCTGATTCTTAATTTAATGTCCGTCCCTTAATTATGCTTTATACTTCCTGTCCAATATTTTTTTCTCCTACTCTCCCAGGAAGTCTTCCAAGATCACGCTAGACAAAAGAGTTTCTATGTTGGTATTACTGACATTCTGGATTCAACAATTTTTTTGTTGTAAAGGGCTGTCCTGTGCATTTTAGGGTGTTTAGCAGCGTCCATGGCTTCTACCAACTGGATAACTGTAATGCATCCAATTATGATGATTAAAACAACTCCATGAACTTAGCAAATGTCTTCTGGTAGGCAAAATCAACCCCAGTTGAGAACAGAGTAGTCTTCCTCAACAAAGATCTATCTAGCTCAAAATATTAATAGGATGAGAAAACCTACTGTATAGTAGTGGTTTTTATATTGCAAGTTGTAGCTTATTGGATTATGAAATAATTCAAGGAGTTGTAAAGAACATTAAAGAAAATGTATGATATGTCAAGATCATTATATTGTCTTGAGCAACCAATTAAAAAAAACATTAAAGAAAAGAGAAACAATAGAAAATTTTAGACTTTATTAGAAGGTCAAATTACTTAAATCTGTTGTTTCAAGGCTGGGGATGTGACTCAAGTGGTAGCGCACTCGCCTGGCATGCGTGCAGTGCTGGGTTCAATCCTCAGCACCACATACAAATAAAGATGTTGTGTCCGCCGAAAACTAAAAAATAAATATTAAACTCTCTCTCTCTAAAAAAAAAAAAAAAAAAAAAATCTGTTGTTTCAGTTTTGTACAAGTACATATATTTTGGACTATGACACAAAATTTCTTACTAGGAGTCTTGGTCATAAGAATCTAAAACCACTGCTACAATCAATAATCTCATTAAATCTCTTATTCTTATGAGCTTTTGTGATTTTGTATTTCTATCACTCCTCTATTATTTCTATTATTATTTAATAATTTAACTCATATATTTATGTCTTACTCCCTAAACTTGTAAGAATTTTGATGGAAGGGAATATATTTTATTCTGGAATCTTCCACTACAGTATCTTACATAAAGTTATGTTGCTAATACCATTTTCAATTTTAAAAAAGCTATTTAGAAGGTTCAATTTTGAGTCCATACTTGCCTGCAAAGAGATCCTGTGGCTCCTGGTCTTGTTCTTCCTCAATCCCATTTTCTTTGGAACCATTGTTGATGGGAAGAATAGATGCAGTTCTCTTTGGAGACTGGGGTTTACTCTGAAAACAGTGAGATACTCTGAATAAAACAGACTTATTAAAAACAAATAACATGCCTAGAAAAAATTTTTTTGATACAATCCCTCTGTCCCTTGGTTGTTTCCCCAAGTGTTTTAGGGGACAACAGGATCACTTGTCAGCCAGTTCAATTAACAGCAAAACATTAATAGTAATGAAAGTACTGCTACTCAAATGATCACAGAGCTAATATAGGTTCATATAATTCAGGTTTAATTTCTAAAACTATACCCTTGCTGAAATGCCCTACCCCAAAGTACGTAACAACAATGGTGTGTGTAAGCACAGATAATTTTCAAAAGAATCTGTCCAAATGCATTTCTCCTTCTCAGCTGATGACTTTTATTCTTTCAAATGCTGATGAGACACATTCTAGTGACCAGGACACACTACTCTGGAGGACAGAATTCAAGCTCTGACCCTGGTTTACTTTTGTAGTGTTGTCTAAACTGTTAACTGAAACTCACTTGTGTTAGATGTTACTAACCCACATGACAGGCAAAGCAAGGTATACACTTTACATCTAATGCTGTTGGTGAATATAACTTCTTTTTTCATCCTTCTCACATACACAAAATTTTCAACCACATTCTCTCAGGCTAGGAGAATAAAAACCAGTCATGCTTGGCCTAGAAGGCACATGGTGAAAATACAGTCAGTACATGGCCTTTAGTAAACGAGGCAAACAAGGGTGGGGTGGATCCCCAGACCGGTACCAGAGGGAACAAAGCCGGATTGTGCAGCACATGAACAGAAAGCTGGGAATCTGGCTTCAAAAGCCTATCATTGTGGAAATGCAGGGTTTTGAAGTCAGACCCTAAGGCTAAATCAGTTAAAAGACCTGAAACTTTTATGAAACATGTCCTTAACAAATCTGAGGGATTTGGTTCCTTGGAGACAAGACCTTTTCTGACCCAACAGAACAAAGTGAAAAGACATTTATTTGGGTACTTTGAATTTTTCATGCAAACAGCTTCGTCACCATAATGGGGCCACCCTCTAGGAAAGAAACTGTTACCAATATTTAGATTTATATTAGTAAATAATGTCTCTACTGCAACTTTTCTATGTTAATAAAGTTTAACAAGGTGCTTAGTTGTATATGTCTACATGTTATACCAAAAGTGGGTCCTGTCCTCTATCTGCTTCCACAATCTTCAAAAACAAAACCACTGTCTGCTGGACATGATGGTGCATGCCTGTAGTACCAGCTACTAGGGAGGGGGAAGCTGGAGAATCACTTGAGCCAAGACACCAGACTGGACAACAAGTGCAAGAAGATCCCATCTCAAAAAAAAAAAAGAAATCACTACAGAGAGAAGATAAATAACTGGGTAAAAACAAAACTAGAACTTCCCTTTGCCTCATAAACTGCCAACCACCTTCCTACACAACCACTTCCTTCCTTCACTCTTATACAGTACAGTGACTTCATAAGCCATCTTTTGTACTGTTGTCTAAACTGTTAACGGTCAGTCCACTTTCCACTGACCCAATCATCTCCAGATGAAGATCCAGGAGAGATTAAAACCCAGTACACAGTAAGAATATATGTATACAAATGTAATTTACTAGTAGCTCACAAGGGAAACTAAAGTAACAGGAAAGTCAGTAAAAATTTAATCACTTTTTAAAATGCCTAAAAGAATCTATTCCTGTGATATGCAGATGAATAAAGCCAGCTTTCCACTTCTGACCTATCAACTAATCTTGGAAGTAACATGACTAAGAATGCTTTATGAAACATTATTAGGATAACAGTCTGTCACAGTGACAGATGGAGATGAATGGGATACACAGGGACAACTAGAGCATTAGCACTTGTCTTTTCTCCCTCCACCCAGCCCCCTTCAATCCCAATCCAGTAAGTATGACTAGAACTATGATTTTAAAAAAGATGTGTGCTCCCTCAGTAAGCTAAGTAACTGTGAGACTCAAAACTACTCTCAGATCTCCCCTGGGAGCCCATTCCCAAAACCACACAGTTAAGTCCTAAGAGAGCTGAAGATAGATTGATTACCATACCTATTACCTTAATCTTCCTCAGCAGTTCTTTTGCAAAATTAATCTTCTACAAATGTAAAACTCTATGTCCTGTTCTTCTCCCTACATTGTTTTCCCTATCATTAATAATTGTAGGGCTGGGGGTGTAGCTCAGTGGTACAGCACTTGACTGGCATGTATGAAGGCCTGGGTTCAATCCCCAACACCAAAAAGAAAAAAAAATTGGGGGATGAATAGCCCAAAAGAAATTCTGGTCATTTGGGAGGCTGGTAATGTGGCTCAGTGGTACAGTACTTGCCTTGAACGCAAAAGGCCCTGGGTTCAATCCCAGCAATACCAAAAACAACAACAAAAGTACAAAAATCCTACTTTTAGTGACTTTTTTTTTTTTTTTTTTTTACCAAGATTGAACCCAAGAGAGCCACATCCCCAGCCTTTAAAAAAAATATTTTATTTAAGAGACAGGGTCTCACTGAGTTGCTTACGGCCTCACTAAGTTGCTGGCTTTGAATTCAAGATCTTCCTGTCTCAACCTCCCAAGCTGCTGGAATTACAGGCATGCCCACCCCACCCAGTATGACTTAATTCCCTATTATGTGGATATATCCCAACATAATCATTCTCTTAAGGTTGGACAGTTAACTAGTTTTCAGGTTTCATCAAATAATGTTGTGATCGATGCCATCTTGAATATAAGTCCACATTTGATTTTTAGGGGCAATAGACTGCTGGCCATTTGAATCCCCATGGCTCATCTTAATGTCCTTTGCCTGTTTTTGTATTTAAGTTAACATCTCTTGGGTGCACTTTTTTGTTTGCTTTTGTTGTTTGATGTTGCTGGGGATGGAATCTAGGGTTTTGTACATGGCAAGTGCTCTATCACTGAGCTACATCCCCCATCCACTTTTCTTAAATAATATGCTAGCCCTCTTTCTGCCATATTGTACAATATCCCTCCCAACTTTACTTCTTTTCATATTTGTTTTACTTTTGTTTGTCCTTATCAAATGTACTTTCAGTTGATTTGGACTGGCACTGGACAAACTAAGCTTCTTTCTTTGGCTGAAGAGTACCCAGCACCCAGCCTTCAAGCCATAATAATATTCTCAAGTTTTACTTACAATCAAATTTTTTAAAAAAAACCTAACTGGGTATAACCACTTTTAAGATAAGAAAAAAGGACAAATGTTCATGGCATCCCATATTCACCTAGGCAAACAAGTTTTCCATGAGACTAGAGTCTATAATAATAACTTGTCATCAAAATATATACCCATCGAGGCATGATAACAATGCATTTCATATGCCATGTCTAAGGTTAAAAGGCTATTTAAAAATTAGTATTAATGATGTAAAATATATATTAGAGTGCTAATTTTTTAATTTGTGCATTATAATTATACATAATAGTGGGGTTTGTGATTCAATATTTGTATATGCACACACTATAACAATATAATTTTTAACAATATAATTTGGTAAAATTTCATTCTCCTATATTTTTTCTTTTCTTCCTCTCTTCTCTCCCTGGTCTCCCTTCCATTTTAGAAAGCTAATTTTGATTCAACAATTAAAATTCCAGAACGAACTTATTTTGGGAGAAAGAAGACACACTGATTACACTGAGTGGCAAATTCAAGACTAAAAATAAGCCTTGCTTTATAATACACACACACACACACACACACACACACACAATGGTACTGAGGATTGAACCCAGGGGTGCTCAACCACTGAGCTACGTCCCCAGTCCTGTTTTGTATTTTATTTAGAGACAGGGTCTCACTGGGTTGTTAAGTGCCTCACTAAGTTGCTGAGGCTGGCTTTGAACTCGCAATCCTTTGCCTCAGCCTCCCGAGCCACTGGGATTACAGGCATGTGCCACCATGCCTGGCTTTATTATCCATATTTTTAAAACCTCTAAATTCTAGGCAACAGATTAAAAGTTTGTTTGTAATATAGTAAGTAAAGCCCCCAAACTGCCCTATTTCCTCTTGCCTTTTTTTTTTTTTTAATATAAAAGCATTCTTTTTTGTTAGTAGATAGAATTCCTAGGTAAGATATCCAACATTTGCTTTACTGCCTTTGGTTGTTAATTCTAACAGGTGGTTCCACTAATAAGCCTATTTAAGAGTGCAGATACTTCTGTTTATAATTATAAGAACACACAGACAGACCAACACTAATTTGCAGACAGGTATTAGATGTTATAGCAAGAGAACACATTTGTTAAAAGCAAATGGGTATTTCTCAACAATTACTAGCCTCAACCTATGAGGCCCAGACCATTAACACTATTTTCTCAGCTCAGGGAAGGACAGATGTGGGCTTGTTGCCCTTCAAAGCTGACACAGCCATTCAGAACCAAAAAGTCCTGCTGTGATTCAGGGTAACTTCCCTTTAGGTTAACCAGTTGTGGTTCTTCTTTATGTTGCCAATTGCTCTTTGCTTCACACAGAACCAGTGCATTACATTCAAGAGATCTCAAAAGGGTAGGTATTGTCAAAACCCTCAGTGTCTTAGAGGTTGAATGTATATTAAATGTTAAGGTAACCCTGCTTCTAGGACTAGATATCATTTTTTGGAAAGAAAATTAGTACAATTTAGTAAGGCAAGATGGAGTTAAGGAATTGTGTGATCACACTAATGTAACAAGGCAAGAAAAATTAGAAATAAGTCAATGACAGGAACTATACCCTGATGATAATAGGGCAGCCATGCAGTCCTTAAAAATTGACCCTGGCAGATTGCAGCAATAAATACAGCTCCTTTTGCCATCTTTACTGATAGAAATGAATGAAATGGGTTAGTATATTTTATTGGTATTGTAACAAATTATCAAAAACTTAAGTTTAAATAATGCAAATTTATCACCTTTTAGTCTCACAAAAGTCCAATACAGGTTTCACTGTATAGGCTAAAATCAAGATGGATTGGGGCATTCCTTTCTGGAGGTTCTAGAGGGTAATCGGTTTTCTTGCCCTTTCCAGCTTTTAGGTCTTTCCTTGGTCCCCTTCCTTGTTCTTCAAAGTCAGCAATGTTGAATCTTTCTGTGTCTTTCTTCTGTAGTATCTTCCATATCATGGACTCCTCTCACATTTTTAAGAATATTTATGATTACACTAGCCCCATGCAGATAATCCAGGATGATCACTTCATCTTAAAGTCAGGTGATTAGCAATCTTAATTCCATCTTCAACTTAAATCCCCCTTTGCCATGTAACTAACATATCCAGTGCTTCTAGGATTAGGATGTAGACAACTTGGTAGGAAAAGAGGGAGCTTTATTTTGCCTACCACAGGCAAGTGACTCCTGTCCCAGCACATTCATCTCAATTCACAATAGCCAAAGTATGGAACCAACCTAGGTTGTCTACAGACAGATAAATGGATAAAGAAAATGTGGTATATATGGACAATGGAATTTTTATTCAGTCATAAAGAAAAATGAAATATGTCATTTTCAGGAGAATGGATGGAAGTTGAGACCATTATGTTAAGCAATTTCTCTCATAATGTGAGAAGCTAATGAGGAAAAAAGGAAAAGAAAGGGAGGTGTCTCATGAAAATTAAAGGAAGATCAGGGAGAGGGAGAAGGCAAGGGAAAGGAGAAATACTGGGGAATGATACTGGCCAAATTATATTGTTATATTATGTGCATGTATGAATGTGTAACAAATCCCACCATTATGTATAACTATAATGCACCAATAAAAAATTATGGAGAAAAAAATGGTGCATCTGTGGTTGGGAGAATGGACATTCATTGTCCATTGGATTTGAGAGTACAGTATACCTTGCTTTGTAAACTTGGTGAACTAAAATGATGTCACATTATTACTCCTTCTCATAACTTAAGAAGTTATATTAGGGGTTCTTATCTTGGGCCCATGAACTACAGAATTCAGGGGCAGTCTATGAACCTGAATGGGAATAAAATTACAATTTCATTTTCCTTAATCGCTAACAGAAATTTAACATGTTCTTTAACCATAAAGATAAGCAGCAAACCATAATTGCAATAGCAGTGCTTGAGACTATATCTAAAAGATATTAGGTGCTGGGCTCAGTGGCACACACCTACAATCTCAATAACTCAGGAGACTGAGGCAGGAGGATCACAAATTTGAGACCAGCCTTAGCATTTTAGTGAGGCCCTCAGCAATTCAACAAGACCCTTTCTCAAAATAAATAAATAAATAAAGGGTCAGGGATGCAGCTTAGTGGTAATGTACCCTTGTGTTCAATTCCCTGTACAAAAAAAAAAAAAAAAAAAAAAGAAAGAAAAGAAAATAGATGTTTTATAATATCACAGTTTCTGTAGATCTTAAAGTGTCATTTATGCTCATCTCTATTTAAAAGTTATATTATTTTGTGATCCTCAGGCCTCAGGTTTCTGAGCCACTGGGATTACAGGTGTGGGCCTAAATTGTTTTAAAGGAACTCAAAACCACATATCTGAAACTCTAGGTATATTTAATCTAAGTATATTTCGTGTCTTCCATAACTCTAGTAATTATATTAAATACTGGAATATTCGACATTATGTGTAAAATCACTAGATTTTGTAAAATCTAGTGATTTTACACATAATGTCGAATATTCCAGTATTTAATATATATTATCATATCAATATTATATGTATTATCATTATAATAAAAATACCTGAATAGCTATTTTTATTTATTTATTTATTTTTTAAAGAGAGAGGGGGAGGGGGGGGGAGAGGGAGAGAGAGAATTTTTAATATTTATTTTTTAGTTTTCGGTGGACACAACATCTTTGTTTGTATGTGGTGCTGAGGATCAAACCCGGGCCGCACGCATGCCAGGCGAGCGCGCCACCGCTGAGCCACATCCCCAGCCCCAATAGCTATTTTTAGTTATAAGGATATTTTCAGTTTGAAAACTTCTACAAAAACTTCTGTAATCTAAGTAAATTTAAAACCTTACTCAAATGGAATGTAGCTCCCAATTATTGTTTTCCAAAACAACGTATGAGTTTTGCTCTCTTACGAAGTGTCTCCAACCATCATGTCTATAGAAATGTCATCACTGAAACTTCTGAAAGTTTTCCAGATTTTCAGTCTTGTTATCTATATCACTGTCATTATATTGAGTTCTGTGTCTGCAGACAGTTCAGGTTTCAGTTATAGAGAACTCACTGGATATACCTACAAGCTGTTCTTTTACTTCAGTTGACTTAAAAATCAAATAAAAAGACAAAACACAGCATAAAGATTGGAAAAAAAATTTTATATAATTATTGTACCTATTATTAGCATTAAAAATATTTGTTATTTTTACAAAATTATTTTAATGTATTGAACCTGACTGTTGAGCTAATTAAGGAAAACAATGAGCAAGGCCACTAGAAATCTCACTAAAAGGACAGTACATTATCTACCAAAATTAAGCTACAGATGTTCTACTTAATTTTCTGGCATAATTTCTCTATGAAACTTTTTGGGTTTCAAATTCACAGAACTCAGAAGGACCCAGGAAACTACAGAAATATCCAAGTGCTAATGGATGATTTATCCCCTAAATCTGAAAAAACAAACCCAGTTCAACTATGTTCTGAAAGCAGACTGAAGCCCCAGCTGTCCATTTGACTAAGCAAAAGAATAAGTCAGAAACAGTTGAGCAACAGGCTTTTCCTGGAGATGAGATACTTATGGCTACTTGCTCTAGCAACAACCAACTACTCATGATTTATTTACACCAAAAGTGCTGAGAAGCTTTGAAGACCAAGGGAGAGAAATTAGAATATTATTTTTCCCCTCCCAACATAACCAACTGTAAATGGCCAAGTCAGAAGTACCTGAGTAAGCAAAAGGGGCAGCAATTCTCTCCAAAAAGCAGAAAAGTCCAACAGCAATGTTTGCAGTTTCTCTTATATGCCCCAACTCTTTATTTATTTAAATATTTAACTACACTGGGGATTGAACCCAGGGCCTCACACATGGTAGGCAAGGGCTATACCACTGAGCTACACTCCCAGTTATTTTTAAAAATTTTATTTTGAGATGGGGTATTGCTAAGTTGTCCAGGCTGGCCTCAAATTTTCAATCCTCCTGCCTCGGCCTCCCAAGTCACTGGGATTATAGGCATTCAACCACAATGCCTGGCCCCAAACACTAATTTTAAATAAATTTTAAGTTGGGTCCTTATCAGTCAGCTATATGAGTCTTCTCTTTTCCTCCAAAAGTGCTTTATAACTACTTTTTTTTTTTTTTTTTTGGTGGGTGGATATTGAGGATTGAACCCAGGGATACTCTACTACTGAGCCACATCCCCATATTGGGGCCTTGAACTTGAGATCCTCCTGCCTCAGCTTCCTGAGTTGCTGGGATTACAGGTGTGCACCACTGTGCCCACTACCTCCATAATTCTGAAAGTTAGGTTAACTGTTAGGGCAATTTAATGATTAATAAACTGATTAGAACCAAGAAAAAATAAATTAAAATTTTAAAAAATGAGCTACACCATAGCCCTTGCTACTAAAAAAATAAATTAATGATTCTGTACTTCATGGAAATGTAAATTTTCAAGAAGTACAATCTGTTTATCATTTGAGCTAAACACTAAAGTGAACTTTTGGCCATAATACTATCACTGCCTTCTTTTTCTTTTTAATTTTCTGTAGTTGTAGATGGACAGAATGCCTTTTTATTTATTTATTTTTTAATGTGATGCTAAGGCTCAAACCCAGCGCCTCACACATGCTAGGCAAGAGCTCTGCCACTGAGCTACAGCCCCAGTCCTATCACTGACTATTTAAAGAATATTTTTATCAGAATGTGGAATTTCAACTTGTGATGTTAACTCCAAAATGTACTATTTGAAGCAATGTGCCTGTAGAAGATATTATACCTGAAAGGGAAACTTACCCATACTATTTCAATGACTAAACCATTATTAAAGAAACTAAGCAATACACCCTTTGTGTATGTGTGTGTGTGGGGGGGGGGTACCAGGGATTGAACGCACTCAACCATTGAGCCATATCCCCAGCCCTATTTTGTATTTTATTTAGAGACAGGGTCTCACTGAGTTGCTTAGCACCTCGCTTTTTGCTGAGGCCAGCTTTGAACTTGAGATCCTCCTGCCTCAGCCTCTCAAACTGCTGAGATTACAGGTGCGCGCCACCATGCCTGGCAGCAATACACCTTTTCATAAAGATATGTATAGAGCTGGGTGTGGTGGTACACACTTGTAATCTCAGCTATTCAGGAGGCTGGGGCTAGAGGATTACAAATTTGAAGTGACCCTGAACAACACAGAAAGACCCTTAGCAACTTAGCAAGACCCAGTCTCAAGATAATAAATAAATAGGGCTGGGGATATGGCTCAGTGGTACAGCATTCCTGAGTTCAATCCCTAGTACTGAAAATAAAAGGGTATTTTTAAAGATATTGTTATGGAGATTCACTTTCAGAACTTTGATTAAGACCACAAAAGGTCTAAGTGCCAAGTAACTTACTGAGGACAGGCTACACCTTTGGGAACAAATGTGCATGTTTTACAGAACAGAGAATTAAAGTACTGGCCAGTTGAACTGTGGATGTCCTTACAGCTATTAATAAAACTACCAAATTCTGTCCCAGATCCAAAGAAGTTATTCTATGAACACTCAAGGTCTGAAAAGAGCTGAAGTGGGATTGTATAATGGTGTGACCACTACGGAAAGTAGTATGGAGGTTCTTAAAAAAATTAAACTAGAATTATCATATAATCCAGCAATCCCATTACTGGGTATACATCCCAAAAATATGAAAGTAGGATCTTAATGAGATATTTGCACATTCACGTTCAAAACAGCACTTTTTGCAATAGCTTACAGGTGGAAGCAACCCAAGTGACCACTGGTAGATGATGGATAAACAAACTGGGGTAATATACAAACAAGAGAGAATTATTCAAGTTAAAATGAAGTACTGACCCATGGTACAATATGGATGAACCCTGAAGACATTATAGCAAGCAAAAACCTATCAGAAAAAGACAAATACTGCATGATTCCACTTATATGAGATATCTAAATTAGTCAAATTAGAAACTATGCTGGTTTCAGTGTAATTGGCTTGTAGTCCCAGCTACTGGGAAGAGACTGAGGCAACAGGATGGCTTGAGCCAACCAGCTCAAGACCAGCATGGGCAATATAGCAGGACTCTGTTTCGACAGAAAAAAAAAAAAAAAAAAGAATTACTTTCATAGAAATGTAAAATTAGAATGATGATTACCAAGGACTGGATAGAAGAGGAAAGGGGGAGTTATTCTTTAATGGGTACAGAGTTTTAGATTTGCAAGTTGAAAACATTCTGTAGATGTTTCACATCAATGTGAATATACCTAACACTACTTTACTGTATACCTAAAACAATTAAGATGGTATATTTTGTGGTTTTTTTAACCATGATTTAAAAAATTGATTTCTCCCCACAAGGATACATGCTATACTAATCACAGATTTAGAGCTAGATTCTATGACTATGCCCTTTCCTATTTAAATGTTAATATGTAACTTACATTTACATAACTTTCTGTCATATACATAAAACACTGACATTTAGGAGTCAACTGCTATCCCCAAGACATTTTAAATACCAATAAAAGTAAATTATATTGTGCATTAATCTTAAACACCAGTAGACATATGTAAATGATTCTTTTTTTGGTACTGGAGATTGAACCTAGGGAGCTTAACCCCTGAGCCACATTGCCAGCCCTTTAAAAAAAAAAAAAATTGAGACAAGGTTTGCTAAAATGCTTAGGATCTTGCCAAATTGCTGAGGCTGGCTTTGAACTTGCGATCCTTCTACCTCAGCTTCCAGAGCCGCTGGAATTACAGGTCTGCAGCACACCAGGCAACATATGTAAATGATTCTTGACTAATCAAATTATTCAAAATATGACTTTTCAAGTTCCCTTTGCTATTCCTTTTTTATCTTATTTCATTTTTTTCCCAAACATTTCTCTAATCACTAGGGCTTCAATTCACAAAATAAGAGTAATGGGCCAGACACAGTGGCACATGCCTGTAATCCCAGTAGTTCAGGAGGCTGAGGCAGGAAGATCACGAGTTCAAAGCAAGCCTCAGCAAAAGTGAGGCACTAAGCAACTCAGTGAGACCCTGTCTCTAAATAAAATACAAAATAGGGCTGGGGATGTAGCTCTGGTTGAGTGCTCCTGAGTTTGATCCCTGGTGTACACACACACACACACACACACACACACACACACAAAGAGAGATGGGAAAAAATTCCAATTGTCCACCAAAAGGAGTTGCCAGATTTGGCCAAAATCTGAACTGAAGGTATTTATGTTTTCTCCCTTTCTCTCAACATGAGAAGTCCTGCCACAGTTCTTCCCTTTTATTTATAAGATAAATCTAGTCATGGTCCCAGCATGCTGCTAACGAGGGCAGGCATATAAGTACTGGGAAGGCAAATAAAATAATTTGCTTCAATTCTAATCACTTTAGGTTTATAACTTCACAAACACAATGAGGGAGCAATAAGCCCATAAGAGCATAAATCAAATGAGGGGGAAAATATATGAGATTTATATATATATATATATATATATATATATTTTTAACAAGACAATTTTAACAATTATGAGCACCAAAAGAATGGCTCTACTTTAGTCACTTGTTTTATTAAGGGAAAAATTACTCCTATTCCCTAATTAATAGAATTTTAACTAAAAAGCTATACATCTGGATTCAATTCAGATAATATATAGAGAGTAGACTTTTCTTATTTATGGGCCCACAAAGAGAAAGAAGAGAAGGTCTTAGGTATTGTTAAGAATCAGAACTTCCAAAAGCTGGTTTTTCAGCCTAAGAGTAATGACTTCAGATTTGTTCTAATAATTTTTTTGCTTCAGTCTCTTCCACTTAAATAATTGGTTTACAGATTTTGAGATGTACATCTTTCTATTATAAATCAAATCACATTTTTATTATTGTACTAACAAAGCCAATACTATACTCAAATCACATTTTTATTTCTGTGTTAACAAAGTCCAGTACTCTTGGGCTGTAAAAGAAAGACAATGGGATGATTAACAGCAGCAGCTGTTAAGTCCAGAAAATTGCACGCATACCATAATTTAGTTTTAAAAATTTATAAGCCTCATTTTTCAATTCTTTAATTCCCATCACTTTGCCTCCAAAATGTAACTAAACACAATATGAAGATTCACTTGTATCAATAGGAAACTACTCCAGTCACTAAGTGCCTACTTTGATGGCTTTTAGTTAATCAAATCAATCTTATTAGGTTCTTTTTTGTTGTTGTTTTTGGTACCAGAGATTAAACCCAGGTGTGATTCACCACTGAGCCATATCCCCAGCTCTTTTTATTTTTTGAAACAGGGACTCCTAAGTTGCTTAGGGTCTTGCTAAATTGGTGAGGCTGGCTTTGAACTTTCAGTTCTCCTGCCTCAGCCTCCTGAGCCCCTGGGATTATAGGCCTAAATTTTGATTTTTGATAACTGTATTACCTATTTTTAGGGTTAATTAACTTTTCTAATCCATGATTACATTCTATGGATTTTTTTTTCTTAGAATAATTTTAGTTTACTAAATGCTCATCAACAAATACAGCTCAAGCCCTCAAAACATTAAGTACTTTTAAAAATATTTATATTTGAAAGGAACTGTTCTAGATGTTTCACAGATATTCTAATTTAATCCTCAAAACAAGAGAAGTAAATATAGCCATCCTGGGCTGGGGAGGTAGTTCAATGCTGGAGTGCTTGCCCAGCATGTGCAAGGCCCCAGGTTCAATCCACAGTACTGCACTGCTCCAGCACACACACACCCCCACACAAAAAAAGCAGTGCCTCCTTCCATATATGATGGGGATTAGACTGGTTCCAGTAACCCACCTAGCGCAGCTCTGGTCCACCCCATTATCTGGGATGCTCAAGTTTATTATATAAAATGGCACAATATTTGAATAACCTACAGAGCTCCCTTAAACCTAAAATCATCTTAATTACTTATAGTACCTAATACAATGCAAATAGTTTTTAATATTGAATTGTTTAGGGAATATAGATAAGAAAGTCTATACATGTTCATTACAGAGCAACCTTCCCCACCCGCAATCTGTGGTTGGTTGAATTCACAGATGTCAAAGTCAAGATAGGAAGCCCAACTGTACTATTAGTATTCATAATTTGTGGGTGAGAAAATTTTATACAGAGTATCTTATCTAAAGTTAAGCAAGTAGTACAGTCTAGATTTAAGTCAGAATTCAAAGCCCACTCTAATTATTTTATCCTTCACTGTTATTCCTTAAAATACAGAAGTGCTACAATCCTTTGCAATCCTCTATATTCTCTGGCTCACAACTAAAAGTATTTATTGAAGTGTAATTTGTATTTGATGGCTGTTTAACAAAACAGTTTAACTAGTGAGGAATCTTGTGGTCCTGGCTTCCTGAAAATTAGTATCAAGAAAGACAGCTCAAAGAAAGACAGCTTACAAGGGGTATTTCAGTTTCCTTAGCAACTCAGTTTTTCTGTATCAAATCTAAATAAAAATGACTATGATTTCTGTGGCAGAACAAGGTCATTATAATCCCCTCTTCCTCCCATTAGCTGGAAAGTAGGCAAGGGATTTTACAATCTTAGGAGACAGTTATCATGTGAGATCAATTAAATTATGGCTCCTGAACTTCTTTAGAGAATTCTGGAAAATAATTTCTCACCCTTCCAGCCTCGCCTTTGGAAAATAAATCAACATTTGTCCAGGAACCAATCGTTTTCAGTGCCGGAGTATCTATTTTCAAATACTTGGTCTGAATATCTATCATCCTAGAGTTACCAACAGTAGCTGTTCTCCATGATTTATGAGAGATTAACTATACAAAGATTTGTTTAAAATTTGAACAAAGATAACAACAAGAATTATTTTCTGGAATAACAGACTTCATTAGAAAGTTTATATTAGCATCAGCAAGCACTGTAGGAGCACCATTATGGACTTAATTCCTGAATACTATAAAGGGAAAATTCTAATGATTGTCACAGAAAAGTTTCAAAAAAACAAATCTTTTTTTTTCTGACATAAATGAGGTGAGTCTCAAACTTTTACAGACACATACTACATTAAAAATTTTTAAAGCAACTTAGGAGTTCCTGTCTCAAAAAATAAATAGGGCTAGTGATATGGCTCAATGGTGAAGCACACCTGGGTTCAATCTCTGGTGCCAAAAACAACAAAAAAAAGAACCTAATAAGATTGATTTGATTAGCTAAAAGCCATCAAAGTAGGCACTTAGTGACTGGAGTAGTTTCCTAATGATACAAGTGAATCTTCATATTGTGTTTAGTTACATTTTGGAGGCAAAGTGATGGGAATTAAAGAATTGAAAAATTGAGGCTTATAAATTTTTAAAACTAAATTATGGTATGCGTGCAATTTTCTGGACTTTAAATTTAGTCAATTAGTTTCTGAGTAGCTACTATGAAGAGAAGCCTAATCCAATATTCAAAAGATAAATTCACAGACTCAGCACTGAACTTTACAACCTGGAACTAACTGTATAAGAGCTATGAGTCAGTATTCTCATAAAATAGCCCTAAACATCTCAACTAGTTCCATAACTGTTTATTGAGTATCATGTTCCCCATATAAAGGTTAGTTTTTCCTGTATCTTATTAGAAATCTGTATATTTACTATGGGAAATGTCATTTCCTCCTCCCATTTACAGATTTGCTCCCAATTAGGTACTTGCCACTTTAATGCTTTCTCTTAATAGCATGTTTTCTGGTTTATGTGGTAATTTATCTGGCAGGGCCTTATCTGAACAACGAGCTTTGGCCCTATTCTCCTGAAGAGAGGAGTCAACCTAACTTTTATAAACTTAGTTACCAAATAACTAAGTTATTTTGGTAATAACTGGTAAGTGCAGATCTAAGGAGGATTTGTGGGCGGGTCACTAGTCCAGGCTATTCCAGATAACGTTCTTCAACCTAGCAGCAGTATGGCAGAGGAAAGGTCTGACCCCAGCCCCTTATTCTGACCTATTGAGTCAGCATGGCCAGAGCACAACCAGAAAACAGCCCCGTGGATCTGTGGGGCGATCACACTGCAAGGCCAAAGAACGGTCTCGGCGGCTCTTGGCTTTTAAGGACCTCGGCGGCGAAACCACAACAACCCCTTATTCCTCAACCTACCGTTTGGCTTTCACTCAGGGCCCCCCATCCCCGACTGCAGACTCCGAGGCGATGTCTCACCAGGCCCACTCTCCCTAGTTCCCTGGACCCTCTCCTGGCATCTCTTCTATCTTGGGGCGCCCTGTCGCCTGCTGCCCCAAAGGGTGGAACTCACCGCTGCCGCAGCGCCAGTGAAAATGTCCTCCCCCTCTGTGTCGCTGTCCCCACCTTCGGGTTCTGACCCCCCGGCTGTCCCCTCAGACTCCGCATCCAAGCCGGGGAACGGCGGTGGGAGTCTCTCCGAAGCGCTACAGCCGCCACCTCCCGACGCCATCTTCCTCCACCCGCGGCGGAAGCCACAACAACAACTTTATAGAGAGATCGCCGTGAGCAAAGCGTTCTATCGGTGCGAGGACAGCAAGGGCCGCGACAGACCCTGCGGGACTGGAGAGGCGGGACCCGGGCTCCGGGGGCGGGAGGGGCGGGGCCGCGGCTGCTGCCCAGCAAATCAGGGCTCCGTACCGCGACGCTGCGCTCTTAACAGGGAGGGCCAAGTGGGCAAAGAAGGCGGGGCTAGGGGGCTGCAGGTTCCTAAGGCCCTTTGTGCTGTGCGTAACTTTATCTAATAGCTTTCTGAGAATTCGTTTGAATAAAGGAGTCTAAAAATAATATTTGGAATGGACTATCCATTCCAAGCACAGTACCCTCACAGAGATTCAATTAAAAAAAGTTTTGTTTTGTTTTTTTAATTGAGGTCTCTGAACAGAGTACAGGAAAGTTTTATCACTCTTTGGACATTCAGTTAATTTGTTCTATATGTACTGAGCATGTACTGTGAGCCTGGCACCTTGCTGTGCTTTTGAAATACTGAAATAAGCTCTTGGACCATTGGGTGCTTACAATTTAATGAGGGAGGCAGCCATGTAAGTCAACAATTCCATATGTTCATGCTGTACTGTATGCTGGGGGAAAAGTAAAAGAAAGTTTTATCTGCTTGGAGAAGTCAAGAGGCCTCACATACGGTGTGACACATCATACTACTAAGTATGGTTGGAAGGTTAGAATTATCCTTTTATTTGATGTGGAGTAAGGGGGTGGAATAAATGACAAGGAAATTGTTAAACTCTGAATAAAATGTTCCTGGGACCCAAATTATTCGCTGATTGGTCATCCAGTCTAAATCAACTAGACAAACAAGACCGGAATTTAAAGATATGGGACATGTTGTCATATGTTGCTGCTGGAAGATACTCCTAACTTTATTTTCAATAGAGATGAAACTTTCACCAACATTGACAAAAAGTTTTGTTTCTAACTGCAAATTCCTCAACATCGGGTTCACTCCTTCACAGGTGTGTGAGCTGTTCAAGGGCAGGGGGCCATATCTTTGTAAAGACGTGGTGCCTACATATCTCATATGACAAATTAAGTACCTAATAAATATTTGAGCTTTGGATGACGGGATGGATGGATAAAACAACATCGTCAACCTTGTAACTGATACCCATCACAGTTATAAACACCAGAGGACTTAAGATTTTCTTTTTAGGGTGGCGACTTCCATTATGTCACTGTTGGGCACATTAAACAAAGTTCTCTCCTTGCAAGTCGTCTTTGAAGGCTATTGGCAAAAACATTATCCGTGGCGGAGAGTTGTGCTGAATTGAGTCCACAGGAACGAGAAAACCTAAAGGTTGCCCCCTTCCCACCGCCATGCTTAACTTTCCTTACTGGACTCCCAAGACGTCCCACTTCGCCGCAACGGAAACCCACTTCCGGCCTGATCAGGAAGTAAGAAAGAGTTTGGCTGGAAGCAGCTCCCTTAAAGAAATAGCTGTAAAGAGTCTCCGTGTTAGAAACTTCTTAACTGTAACTTTAAAGCGTGTCTTGTGTTACAAAACAAGTTCTCCTGTTCCCTACCTCTTCAACATTCATCTTTAGTTTATACCGGGTGCTGAGTGAGGCACTCAGTGACTGGTAGCCGACCGTTACATTCCACCCCCACCACGAACTACAAATCCCAGAACACAGTTCGCTGTCTTCCAAAGAAAACGTCCCCTACATCCCAGCATGCAATACTCCTCAAGGGTCGCGAGGAAGTTTTCTTGTCCCGCCGAAACCGAGCAAAGCATGCAGGGGCATGTAGTTCTTGCGTTTCCCTTCCCTAGGTCCTTCGCGCTTGTCTGTCCGGTCCCGCCTATTTTCTGCTCCCCTAAACCTTTGCACTTGTCTTGACCATTTGAAGATCAGGAAGTTGATAAATCCTGAGGCCTGCTGCAGAGAGACGGTGGCTCAGATAGGACAGTCGCCAGGAATGGCGGAGCGTCAGAATGGAGTGGGTGTTGGGGCTGCTTTCTTGGACGCTGAGCAGAGCCCGGTGGCCCTTAGGCCTCTCTGAGCAGGGAGCTGCCCGGTGGCCCTTAGGCCTCTCTGAGCAGGGAGCTGCTCGGCGGCCCCGGATCATGGAAGAGAAAGCGCTAGAGGTTTATGGTAATTAATTTTACCCAGTGCAGCTTTTGGCGTTGTATGTGGAATTGGTGGGGGAGGTGAAGGGAACGAGGGCCTCACCTGAGGGCTGGGAGTGGACACCTGTTTTTTTGCCGGCTCTAGTGGGTGGGAAGCATGGGGAGCGTTTTCTTCGGGATCCTAAATCACACAGAATGGAAGTCCTTCTAGCAGCGGGCTCTTCCTAAACTTGGGGCAAGCTGAGTCTGGTAGTCTTAACCGGCTTTATTTCTCTTCTTTGCCATCCATGCCCTAGTGCCTAGTGTGGATTGAAATTACAAGAACTGTGGGCAGAGCAGAGGTCAAGGGTGCTCAGTTAGGAAGCAGAGCTGTCTTGATTACACCCCTTGAGTTTTCTTCCTTCCCTAGCTCCTGGACTCTCACCACTTCTGTGGGCACTGCTATGATTGGGGACTGGCCCAAGGTCACAGCCACTCTTTTATATGACAGATTCAATACCCATAGGTCCCAGAAGATGACAAGATAGGCTTCTTATAGCAAGGCCTGGAATTTATAGTTCATTAACACAGTCAAACTGTGTTATATATGTATGCATACATATATACACACATATATGTGTTCTCCACTGTATATATTTAATAGTCCCCTCTTGGGACTGTCTTCAATATACAGATAAAGAAACAAAGGCTTAGAATGGTTAAACAACTACTTGGAGGTCACACTGTCAGTAAGGAACTAAGCAAAAATTAAAGCCCATGTCTTCTTATTCCAAAGGTGCACTTTTGCACTTTTCACTTCACAATTGCTATTCCCCCTCCCCCTCTCTCCCTCCCTCTCTATCCCCTCTCCCTCTCTCTCCTTATGTAGTATTATTTTTGAAAACCAAAAAAACTCCATATAAGAAGAGATCTAACTATAACAATACAAATGTAACTGGGGCAAGGATATAAGCCAGTAGAAGAAAGTGAGGGATGGGAAAGACCTTTGGAGTTAGTCTGGTTTACTTTCCTCTTGATAGAGGCTGGAATACTTAACCCCAGCCAAATGGTAATTATGGGTGTACTGATCTCCACAAAGCAGAAGAACACATTCCTGTCCTGCCAAACCTTTATCTATAGCTTTTAGGAACTGCAGGGCCCTGGAGACACAACTTTGGAAGACAGATGATTCTAGTCCTGAAACTTACATTGAGAGAAACCTATATATGCAAAAATATAGTATGTAGTAGAAGGCATGGACTTCAAAAAGAGATATAGAAGTTCATGGGAAGATGAGAGTCTTTGAGGGAATCTGAAAAGAATTTAAAGAGAAGGAGCCACTTGAGTTGAGCAAGAATAGTTGGGACCTGAATATGTAGTGGGTCAAGAGGGCATTCTAAACCCAGGAGACTGGAGCAAAAGTATGGAGATTGGAAGATAACATAGCTAGGAAAAAGGAGATAGATGGAGCTAAAGGGCAGGTTTTGAGGTTACAGGTGGAGGTGTGGCTGAATGTTTTAGATAGGTTGGAATTGGATACTGAAGCTTTTAAATATAAATGAAGACTCAGTATCAGTGCAGAGCCGTGGAAAAATTTTAGTCAGAAGGAATGTGAGGAGAGCAACATTGATTTCTTTTAAAAGAAACCAATCCAAAACTTCTGAAACCACTAGAAAGCTAGAGAAGTTAAATAAGGAGTGAGATTTAACTTCAGGGTTTAGAGGCATATAAAGAACATAGTATAAGCCAGGCACAGTGGTACAAATCTGTAATCCCAGGTATTCAGGAGGGTGAGGCAGGTTTGGAAATCTGAGGCCAGCCTTAGCAACTTAGTGAGACTGCCTGAACATTAAAAACAAACAACAACAACAACAAATTATGTAATTCAGGTGTAGAGCATCCCTGGGTTCAATCCCCAGTACATGTCTCTTCCCCCTCCCCCCGCAAATACCAAATAGTACAACTTGGGCAAATGAACCATACAGGGAGAAAGTCTGGGGAGGGTAAAAAAAAAAAAAAAAAAACACTTTCAAAAAACCCTATTTCTATAAATCCCATGATAACACAGCTCCTGTAAGAGAAGCTATATCTTACCTGCCTGTATTTTAAAATTCCATTTCTCATTAAGAAGAAGCCCAGGAGATAGTTGGGGAGAAGGTAGAGTTTGATTGATTTTTCCCAGTTGTATTTCTGATTACAGGAGAGCTATAAATAATAGAACAAAGCCTGAGGCTTAAGATCATCAAGCCTATCCTACCTAAAATTCTACTTTTATGCTTTCTATATCATTGTTTCTTTTTTATCATTTTCTACATGTAGCCTCAGTGAGAAGGGAATCTTGTCCACTCCATGACCAACGCAGGCTCCCACATTTTGGGGGTGGGGGGTACCGGGTACAGGGGCACTTGACACATCCCTAGCCCTATTTTGCATTTTATTTAGAGACAGGATCTCACTGAGTTGCTTAGCACCTTGCTTTTGCTGAGGCTGGCTTTGAACTCGTGATCTTCCTGCCTCAGCCTCCCGAGCCGCTGGGATTACAGGCCTGCACTACCACACCTGGCCAGGCTCCCACATTCTTAATCCCATTCCCTTCTGCTTAAATTTACCAGTATCCCCCTCCCCCTTTATATTTTCAAACCTCTCTTACTGTGTTTGAACCCAGGGGCACTTTACCACTGAACTATATCCTCAGCCCTTTTATTTATTTATTTATTTTTTGTAGTTGTAGATGGACAGCATGCCTTTATGGTATTATTTATTTTTATGTGGTGCTGAGGATTGAACCCAGTGCCTCACACATGTGAAGCAAGTGCTCTGTCACTGAGCTACAGCCCCAGCCTCTGTATTTTTAATATTTGAGACAGGGACTCACTAAGCTGTTTAGGGCCTCACTAAGTTGCTGAGGCTGGCCTTGAACTTCTGATCTTCCTGCATCAGCCTCCTGAGTTGCTGAGATTACAGGCATGTGCCACCACACCTTTTGAAACTGCTTTCTTATAGTTGACTTCCTCAGTGACAAATCAAAGATCTGTTTTAGCTCTTGTCAGCTTAATTCAGCATTTGATGTTTCTTCTAGCTTTTCTTTCTCATTCTAATCCTTAAATGTTCCCAAGGATCCCATCCCTAGATTTCTTTTCCTTTATACAAATGATTCTCAAACTGAGCTGCAGGTAAGATAACCTGAGAAATTTTTTAAACTCTCAGTTCTAAGAGTGTACCCTAACCAATTAAATCAGAATCCCTCAGACATTAGTTCTTGTTTCAAGGGCAAAGTTCTACTCAGTCTCTGTGAATCCCATGGGTTCAACAACCAGTCTAGTTTGGTATCCTTTTAAACCCTATGGCACAGTTCAACATTTGCTGGAAAATTCCATTGGCTTGCCCCTTACACACCTCAAAATCACTATGTGTGAATTATCCCAGGCCCCACCCAAATTTCTTCCTTATTCTGTTTATTTTTATTCTAATGGTGCTCTTGGACCTAAAATCTGAGTCTATTTCCTTGTCTTCTTCATTCAAAGGGGTGACAAATGCTGTTGATTCTGTCTCTGAAATTACTTCTTCATCTGTCCCTTCCTCTGGTACCATCATGTGCTGATTTTAGGGCCAGCTTTTTCAGTTAATATCACTAGCTCTATTCTTTAGTTCTGAGTCTGGTAGCTGGTGGATGAATCACCAGCTGACAACAGTGCTATTCATGTCACTTCCTTGTTCCCAGTATCTTAAGGACTGCCTGATGCCTGTAGCCAGTTATAAAAGACCCTTGGTGGTCTAGCCCAACCCTTATATTCTAATCTTCACTTATGCTGGATTCTAAGTAAATGAAACTTGACATATTATCTATTTCTATAGGCTTGATTTCAAATTGCACTTCTATAAAGCCTAAAACAATATTCTTTCAACCCAGTAATTCCTCTTGAGCTCCCATAACACATTTCCCATTCTTATTATATTCTCTCTGCAATGTTGCTTCCAAGAAACTCAATGTGGTCTGCTAATGATCCAAGAAAGTAATTGTCTCAAAAGGAAACCAGTAGTAGAAATCTGTCAGAAGCCTAAAAATTGCTGTAATACTTGCTTAAAAAGAAGTCAGTGCTTAGAATTGGCAAAATCATTCCTATTTAGAATATTCATATCTTAATGTAATACCTTGTCTCTGATGATTTTTTAGATTTGATTCGAACTATCCGGGATCCAGAAAAGCCCAATACTTTAGAAGAACTGGAAGTGGTAACAGAGAGTTGCGTGAAGGTTCAGAAGATAAATGAAGAAGACTATCTGGTTATTATCAGGTTCACGCCAACAGTACCTCATTGCTCTTTGGCAACTCTTATTGGTAAGATTATATGTGTATATGTGTAAATTCTAAATTATTCATGTGACATTGACTTAAAATAACAATTTGTATCATGTATCACACTTTATGGTTTACAGAATATTTTCATTTATTCTTCTTCTGTCATTTTCACAATTAGCACTTGAGACAGTTAAAATACTATTATCTTCATTTTATAGATGAGGAATTGGAAACTCAGAGAGTTCAAATCACTTGCTCGGAATCCAATAGACAAGAAATGGTGAAGGTGAGACTTAACCCCAAGTCTCCTGACTCCAAATCTCTTTCTCTAGTTATCTCTCAGTATTTCTCTTAGGTATGCATGGTCACAGTTGACAGAGGGCGGGTATAGGATAGATGTTCTAGTTGTGGACATTGGAATGGCTGCTGTCAGACTAGCCCTGGTGATGCCATCACCATCTTCTCTGTTCAGCTTCTCTGTTGCCTTCCACATAGTATGAACATGAAAGTGTTAGAAAGGTTTTGTTTTTGTTAGTTTGTTTTGGTGGTGTTTGACATTGAACCCTGGTCTTTCATATACTCTAGAAACACTCTTCCACTGAGCTATTTTCTGAACCCTCAGAAAGGTTTTTTGTTTTGGTTTTGTAGTTATTGGGGATTTAACTGGAGGTTGCTCTACCACTGAGCTATATCCCAAGACCTTTTGTTTTGAGACAGTCTTGCTATTGCTGAGGCTGGCCTTAAACTTGCAATCTTACTGCCTCAGCCTAGCTGGGACTACAGGTATGTAGCAGTGTGCCTGCTTCTGGAAGGGTATTTTTTGAAGCAGAGTATTTTTTTCACTTGAGGCTGCAGTGTCAATATTTTGGATTAATTAGCAGTGCTTTGAATATATATGTTGTTATAAAGAATTTAAAGGTAATATAAAGGAATATTCCATTTGGTTTCTTTGAATTTATACTTATTATAAAGAATATAAAGGAAATTTATTTCAAACTAAATGTTCCTCAGTAGAGGATTGATTAAATAATTAATGATGATAAATATAAACAAAGGAATACTATGCAGTTATAAAAAAGAATGAAGAAACTCATTAATAATCAGTACTTACCCTTATGACATACTGTTAAGAAATAAAAATAAGCATAGTATTGCTACTGTTTACATAAAAAAGGGCAAAAATAGCCAAATAGCCATATGTGGTGATACAGGCCTGTAATCCCAGTGACTTGGAAGGCTCTGGCAGGAGAATTGCAAATTCAAGTCTAATCTGGGCAACTTAACCAGACCCTGTCTCAAAATAAAAAATTAAAGGGCTGGGGCTGTAGCTCAGTGGTAAAGCACCCTGAATTAAAGCCCCATTAGTACTATACATTCACCAAAAAAAGGAAAACAAAATTTATATTTGTATGTATAGAGAGCCTCCATAAAAAATGAATAGCTATGATGGGTATAAGTGTGTAATAGTGGTGGTGGGAACTGGACAGATGGGGGACAGGATGAGATAGAGACTTTATTGTATATTGTCTTATGTTTAAATTTTCTGAACCATGGGAATAGATCATCTGTTGAAAGCAAACAAGTTTGTAAAAATTGAAAAGGTGAGTGAGTAGTTTGTTATTGTTCGCACCATTGTGATTTAGTCCCTTTCTCACTAGTTGACTTAGATTTCTTTTATTAGTGGTTTCCAGCATATAAGCCATATCTTGAGGGACTAGAAGTCCTGTGTATACATAGGTGTTATTTCAGTTATTAAAATTTTAATGCTAGGGGCTAGTAGAGCGCTCGCCTAGCACAGGCGGGAACCTGGGTTCAATCCTCAGCACCACAAAAATATAAAGGCATTGTGTTGTGTCCACCTACACCTAAAAAATAAATAAATAAATAAATATTTAAAAAAATTTAATGCTAGGAAGAGTATTATTGAATGCATAGTTATTTTTTGTCAATAGAGAATTTCTGAACCAACAGATATTGGACATACTGCTACCATCTTGAGAAAGAGGGGGTATCTTAAAATCTTTGACAGATGAGAGTCTTTAAAATAGCATCCAAAATAGCAAATTCATTTTTTAAATATTTTTTTAGTTATTTATAGTTACTAGTTATTAGTTTTATAGTTATTAATTATTTTTTTTTAGTTTATTTATTTTTATGTGACACTGAGGATTGAACCTAGGGCCTTGCCATGCTAGACAAGTGATCTACTGCTGAGCCACAAACCCAGCCCCGCAAATTCATTTTTTTGAAGTAACATTTATTTGAATTATAAAGTGGTATGTTTATTGTCAATCATTGTGAAACTTCACAACAAAAGTATAAAGAAGAAAATAAAATCAGTTGTCATAAAAGAATATGTGCTTTGGGTTAAAATCCCAGCTCTGTCAGTTCTCCCATCTTGTAGCCTTGGGCAAGTTACTTAACTTTTTTTAGCTTCTTTCTTATCTGGGAAACAGGGATAGTAAAGATCTTTAGATTTGTAAGGGTTAAGAAATAACAGCATGAAATATATTATATATATATTTTTTTGGTGCCTTATGCATGCTAGGTAAGTGCTCCACCACTGAGCCACACACCCCCCTCAGAAAATGTTTTCATAGTATTAGTCTTTAATTACATAGTCATATAGGTTACATGATAATCATATCTATATAATTATTACAACTATTTGGATTGCTTCTAGCCTTTCACAATTATAAATAGTACTGTGATGAGCAACTGTATACATAAATATTTTTATAAATCTGATTATTATCTCAGGATAAATTTCTATAAGTGGAATTATTGGGTCAATTAGTCTAAATACATTTAAGCCTTTGGCTTATATCGTAAATCCTTATCAAAAAGCTTATACTCATGCTTGTCTTGCATGTGTGAGGCACTGGGTGTGATTCTCAGCACCACATAAAAATAAATAGATAAATAAATAAATAAAACTCCACCCCAGGAATTAAAGAAATAATTCCATAGAAGAAAATATTATAATATATAAAATATTTATAATAAATTTAAAATAGTGAAATCTGGAAGAAACTATAACATCTATTAATAGGGAAAAGGCAGCAATGTAATGTGCTTTCATATTGCTATTGAACATAAATATAAGCAAGGAATCAAAGTATCTGTGTGAGAAATATAGGCTGGGCACCATGGTCCACCCCTATAATACCAGCTACTTGGAAAGCTGACGCAGGAGTATAATGAGACCTTCTTGAAATTACAAAAAAATAAATAAAGTACTGAGGATGTAATACAGTGGTAGAGTGCCTTTGGGTTCACTCCTAAAGTACCAAAAATAAATAAATAAATGAGAGAGAAAAGTATATGAGAAGATTTAAATGATAAGTTCAATTTGCATTGTGAGTTCAATTATAGAAAAATTTATTGGGCTGGGGATGTGGCTCAAGCGGTAGCACACTCGCCTGGCATGCGTGCGGCCAGGGTTCGATCCTCAGCACCACATACAAAGATGTTGTGTCCGCCGAAAACTAAAAAGTAAATATTAAAATTCTCTCTCTCTTTAAAAAAAAAAAGAAAAATTTATTTATGGAACAAATAGAGAGTGTATGAAATAAAAGTAACGCCTATGTGAGGATGCTAAGATGACGTAATGGTTGATATTACAAATGTTTATATATACTGAGCAAAGTTTTTTGTCAGTTTTCTTGGCCCTTTTGATATGTGTTTCATTTAAGATTCTTGGCTTTTTAGAAGGCAATGTAGTAGGTATTCCAGTCAACACAGTTGGAAAACTCAGTGAAGAAAGTCCTATTTCTGTGTTGAGGGACATTTCTTATGAGCAGATAGTCCCAGTAGAAAAGGTACCAGAGTGATAAAAGTTCTAGCTTAGATTGTCACCTACTCAAAAGTTACCGTGGTGAGTGATTACATAGACAAGAAGACTCAAAGAGGTCAAGTGAGTAGGCAGAAAACCAGTTGATGATCATTTATGTTGACATCTAGAAAGAATGACTGTAGGCAGCAGTGATCCTATCAGAAGGGCATAGGATTTGGAGTCTGAAGTTGTGGGTTCAACTTATATCTTTGCTACTTGTTAGCCATCAGATGTTGAACAAATTGCTGTAAAATGCAAATGATAGAACAGTAAAGCTAATGTTTATTGTACACTTGTGTGCTGGGTACTATTTTAAGCTTGTTGCTTAACAGTTTATTCCCAATAGCAGCTCTATACATTGGGATACTAATATAATACCTGTTTTACAGATGAAGAAACAAGCTCAAGAGAGATTGAGTAACTTGCCCAGGGACACAGCTAATGTATAGCGGAGCCACTTTTCAACCCAGAGTATCTCAATTATGATGTAGTGCCTTTCTTTCTTGAGGATAATGATGCTCAAGGGAGTGCTTTGTGGGTACTCGGGTAGAAGCTCAGTGGTAAGGCACTTGCCTAGCATGTGCAAGGCGCTGGTTTCAATCCCTAGCACCTCAAAACAAAACAAAAAATGTTTTGTGAATTGTAAAATAGTTATTAATTTATTTTATGGGTGAAGCATTACCCACAGCAATGAGATCACATATGGATGCTCATATGGTACACAAATAAATTAAGGAAACAATGTGGGGGCCAGGAGAATAGAACTCTCCTGCATATGCTTTAAGGCAGATCCTCTAAAGGAAGACTCTGTTAAGGAAATGATATCTTTATTCTTTAGAGTCCTCTAATATTTATTAAGAACTACTGCTTGTTTGTTTTTTTGATGCCAGGGACCAACTGTAGGACCTCAGTATGCTAGGTAAGCACTCTACCGCTAAGATACACCCTCAGCCCCTAGAGTTACTGTATTTGAGGCTCTAAGCTGGGCACAGTCTGATTATATCTTATCTAATCTTTTTCCCTATTCTGGAATCTCAAAAGATTCTGTTGGAAACTTAATGGTACTTATAATATAAAAAATAGGGAATAGGGTTGTGGCTGAGTGGGAGAGTGCTTGCCTCTCATGTGTGAGGCCCTGGGTTTGATTCTCAGCACCATATATAAATAAACAAATAAAATAAAGGTATTGTGTCCATCAACAACTAAAAAATAAATTTAAAAAAATTAATTCATTCATTTCATAGCCTCCCAAAGATAGGTAGTTGGACAGTTGTACTTTGCTATGTTAGGATGGTTTGGGGTTTTATTATTAATATTTATTTTTAATAAGCCAAAATACTAATAAATTCTTTTATAGCATAAAAAGCCCTTATCATTAGTTGGGACAGGAAATAAACTGCTCCAAATAGAAGGCTGTAAAATTAAGGAAAGGAATCTATTTGACTCTTATTTTTTCGTGACTTATTATTGAAGCACTTTCTCTTCATAATAAGAACAGTCTGATTTATCTTCTGTTGTCTAAGAGTATGGATTTAGTCAAAAATTGATTTGAGATTGATTATGTTATGTGCATCTATAAATATGGCATAGTAAATCCCACTATTATGTATAATTATAATGCACCAATAATAAATAAATATTCATTTTTTAACTTGGAGATGCAGGAGAAGTTGGACATTGGCACTGAGGATCTGTTCCAGGTCCAGTTTTAATTACTTTTCTTTCATTCTCTTTCTTATTTATTTATTTATGTCGTACTAGATTTGAACCCAAGAGTGCTCTATCACTGAGCTGTTATCACCAACCCTTTTATTTTTAAATTTTACCTTGAGACAGTGTCTTGCTAAGTTGCCCAGGCTGTCCTTGAACTTGCAATCCTCAACTAGAAAAAGAAATGAAATTGAGGCTTAGCTATGGTGACAAACTGAACTTCAGTGGAGCTTGTTTTAGGATAGTAATTATTTGTAGTTTGCAAGCATAAAGAATTCCCACTTCAAGGGCTGGGGATATAGCTCAGTTCATAGAGTGCTTGTCTTGCATGCACAAGGCCATGGGTTCAATCCCTAGCACCACAAAAAAAAAAAAAAAAAAAAAAAAGAATTCCCACTTCAAGAAGTTTCATTTGGCCCTTTTTAAATGACTCTTACTTGGTTTTATAATTTTTTATTTATTCATTTTTTTAATGTGGCTGGGGATTGAATCCAAGGCTTCCAGTGTGCTAGGTAAGGGTTCTACCACTGAGCCATATCCCTAGCTCCTTTTACTTGTTTTTAAATTTTTGCATTGCCTAGCTTGTTGTGAACATTCAATAAAGTTTAGTGAATTAATTGACCTTTGCTAGAAGGCTAACTGATATCATAGAAAAGGCATGAATTTTATAGTGGTCCTGGGTTCCCTTCCCAATGTGACAGCTTGGGCAACTTACATTGAGACTGGTTTCATAATTTGTAGAATGGGGTTAGTAATGCCTAGTTTACTGGATTATCATGAGGAATACATAAAATTGTGTATTAATTTTCCTAGCATGGTGCCAAGCTAGGGCATCTTACTACCTTCTGTGCTGGATTTAGCAAAGCACTTTTTCAGCTCCTATATTATATGAGAACACATAACACAGCTATATGGTTTTTTTTAAAGAATCAAGAAGAGATGAAGAAATAATTAGAGGATTTCTTTTTCCTCTTCCACAGGGCTATGCTTAAGAGTAAAACTTCAGCGGTGTTTGCCATTTAAGCACAAGGTAAGAAAAATGTTTAATTCTTGTCTTGAACCCTGGGACTCACACATGCTAGACATGTGCTCCACAACTAAGCCACATCCGCAGCCCATGTTGTTGTATTTTATAACTGTTGTGTTCCAGATATAATTCATACATATTATATAATTCACATATTTAAAGTATACCATTCATTGGGTTTTAGTATATTCATAGAATTGTGCAGCCCTCACTCTAATCAATTTTAGTATGTTTTCATCACTCCCAAAAGAAACCCTATCCCCATTAGCAGTCATTTCCCTTTTATTCTGAACCCTCCTCCATCTCTGGGCAATCACCTATCTATATTCTGTCTCTATAAATTTGTCTATTTTACATACTTCATTTAAATGATATTATACAATGTAGCTTTTGTGTCTGACTTCTTTGTCTTGGCATGTTTTCAAGGTTCTTTCACGTTTTAGCGTGTATCAGTATTTCCTTGCCTTATAATATTCCATTGTATGAATATGCCACATCTTATTTACCTCTTTGTCATCTATTGGACATTTGCTTGTTTCTACGTTTGTCTGTTTTGTTTTTAATAAAAAATGCTACTCTGAACATTTGTGTACAAGTTTTTGTATGGGCATGTTTTTGTCTTTTCCACCTAGGAATACAATTGCTGGGTCAATAACTCTATGACCATACCATTTTACATTTTTACCAGTAGTTCCAATTTCTCTGCATTCTCACCAACATTTATTATTGTCATGTCTCTTTCTTTTTATGTGTGTGTATGGTGCTGGGTATTGAACCCCGGGCCTTGTGCATGTGAGGCAAGCACTCTACCAATTGAATTATATCCCCAGCCCTGCTCAGATTTTTTTTATGGCCTAAATGCATTTGTTTTCAGAGAATGTTCATAAGAAGCTAAAAGAAATTATATTCAGCTGTTGTTGAAGGAAATATCCTGTAAATGTCAATTAAGTCCATTTGATTGATAGTATGAATTAACTCTGTAGTATCTGTGTTGATTTTTATGTCTGGATGACCTGTCAGTATATTGAAATCACCCAGTATTATTATACTGGGGCCTGAGACTTTATGTCAAATAGTGTTTATTTTATATAGTTACGTGCACCAGTGTTGGGGAATAAATATTTAATATCATTATATTTTTTTGTTGGATTATTCTGTTTTCTAATATATAGTGTCCTTCTTTGTCTCTAATTTTGGCTTGAAATTTACTTTGTTAGATATAAGAAGAGCTACTCCTGTTTGCTTTTGGGTTTCATTTGTATGTAATAACATTGCATCCTTCACTTTAAGCATGTGGATGTCTTTGCCTATGAGGTTTGTTTCTTGAAGGCAGTGTATAACTGGGTCTTGTTTCGTCATTCAGTCTGAGTTGCACATAATTTTTAACCAAAGTAAATGAAAGTGGAGTTATCCTATACCCGTGGTTTGCGGTCTAGATAACAATGTTATGCCACTAGGAAATTGTGTATGGTACTTTGTCTTTTAAGAGAGATTATATGAAATGATCTCTAAGGTCCCTTTAGCTATAATAGATTATGATTTTTTTTCATGAAAAGGATTTATCTCAGTAGTGAATAAGTAAGAATTAGTTCATATGTTTCAGTGTTCTGTGGAAAGCATGCTTTCTTTTCTTTTTTAATTTTTTAGTTGTAGATGAGCATAATACCTTTATCTTATTTATTTATTTATTTTTATGTGGCGCTGAGAATTGAACCCAGTGCCTCACACATGTCAAGCAAGTGCTAAGCCACAAGGCCAACCGCGAGAGCATGCATTCTTAACCACAAGATTTGCAGTGATTTTGTAGGCTGTCTCAAAAGCTCTAGGGCTTAGAGGCTAACTAATTTGTAGGGGTGCAGCAGGGCCAGGAGGAATAGCTTAACCAATATTATACTTGAGAAAAAGTGCAGCAAAATAATAGAGGATAAGAAAAGGAAGATGCTAAAATTGTATATATTGTGATCCCGTTTTTCTAAAACAGATAATGAAAAGAAACTTCCAACCGTGTGTGTGTGTGTGTGTGTGTGTGTGAGAGAGAGAGAGAGAGAGAGAGAGAGAGAGAGACAGAGAGAGAGAGAGACAGAGAGAGAGAAATGTGTATAAGTCTATATGAGTATAGAGAAAAATATCTAAGAAACTACATGAATACATGAAATTGTTAATGTGGCTTTCCCTGGGAGTGGCGCAGGAGGTGGTTTAGATATTTATTTGGAAAGAAGTAGAGTACAGGGGAAAGATATTCCTGAATAAAACAACACATATGAGATTTCATTTGTATAAAATTGTGTTTATGTGTATTCATTTAAAAAAATCATGAAAATGCCCCCTGCAGGATCTCCTCAGTTGAACAAAATATTATTAATTTCAGTCTTTGTTTTAGAAAAGAATGTGAGTGATTTGAGCCTAAGTCTTTAATGTCTGAAACAGGATTTAGGCTTTCATCCCAAATTCCAGACATGTAGATTCTTGAGTCCACTGCACATTCTGCCTCACTCTGTCATCTTAGAATGCTCTAATGTTTTGTTTCTATTATTTTTTTCTTCCTAGTTGGAAATCTACATTTCTGAAGGAACTCACTCAACAGAAGAAGATAGTAAGTGAATCTGGAAATATTAAAAACAACAACTACAGATAGTATTTTAGATTGGATACTGGGTTATTCTACCAGCCAAATATCTACTGGATCACTTACAGTATACTGTCAGTTATTTGGTCCTTATTCACAGACTGTAAAATACAGGCATTTGAAAGTGGTGTTTTTTTCAACCAGGACTCTGGATGAACTGTAGTCCATGGATATTAACTGGCTTGGGCCAGAGACTGAACATCTGTAAATGGTATCCAGCTCTAGGGACCTTGACTTTTGAGCTCAAGGACATAATTCTGTTCTTTGATGGCAGGTAGAGAGTTGTGTACTTCAAATTGGAGGTCTTGTGATAAAAGCATTAGGGAATTGGAGTAGGTGCTGTCTCTTTGAGTTACTGTGTTAGAATAAGAGTGGAGAATCTTTTTTATGTTTAGAATCTCTAGCCTACAATGAGAAATCAACAAATAACTGCTTAAAAATCACAGAGGTGGGGAGTGGGGTTGTGGCTCAGTGGTAGAGCGCTTGCCTAGCACGTGTGAGGTGCTGGGTTTGATCCTCAGCACCACATAAAAATAAATAAATAAAATAAAGATATTGTGTCCAGTTACAACTAAAAAAATTTTTTTTAAAATCACAGAGGCAGGATTTGGGAAATGCAAAAGAGTTCCAATTGGTCTGTGTCTCAAATTTTTTTTATTTATTCTTTTTAGTTATACATGACTGCAGAATGTATCTTGGCATATTATACAAACATGGAGTATAACTTATTCTAATTAGGATCTCATTCTTGTGGTTGTACATGATGTGGAGTTTCACTGGTGGTATTCTGTATGTTAAATTAAAAACAGAATTCTGAGCCAGGTTCAGGGATACATGCCTATAATCCCAACTATTATATATGCCTATAATCCCAGAGGGTGAGGCATGAGTATTTCAAGTTTGAGGCCAGCCTGGGCAACTTAGCAAGACCCTGTTTCAAAATAAAATTTTAAAATGTGTAGGAATGCAGCTCAGTGGTGGAGCATTTATATAGCGTGTACAAGGTCCTGGGTTCCATCCCCAGTACCACAAAGATATAAAAAATAAATTAATTAATTAAAAATGAATACATAAAAACAGAATTTTGTACAAATGATAGAGCACAATAATGAGAAATATATATATAATATATGGCTATACTAAGCTTTCATCATTAAATTAATTGGAAAGGCAAAAGACATGAGAAGAAGAGATAGCAATATAGAAAGCAATAGTGGGGCTGGGGTTATGGCTCAGTGGTAGAGTGCTCACCGGCACATGCGAGGCCCTGGGTTTGATCCTCAGCACCACATATAAATAAAATAAAGGTATTGTGTCAACTACAATTAACATTTTTTTTAAAAAAAGATTGTTTTTTAAAAAAAGAGCAATAGTAAGGTAGGTAGGTAGGTAGAAAAAGACAGTGACTCCACAAGGCTGGGAGAGATTTATCAGAGGAAAAATAGAAGTACAAAGAAAAGAGATGCAGAGAGGAAAACCTCCTACTTTCACAGCAACAGTCTGTTAAGGAAACATTTTGAGTACTGTTATGAAAACTATAAGGTCATGTCCTATTTTCAAAATTCCGGACTTATAGATCATCATTCTCCTCATGGGCTGAGTTTATTCAAACCCTATAAACTGAGGGCTTCTACCTCTAATTTAAAAAATAGTAAGCTGGAGATGTAGTTTAATGGTAGAGCACTTGCCTGGCATGCTCGAGAACGTGGATTTGATCTTGCCACCAAAAAAATAAATAGGTAAATAAACCATGTGCCATGGTACGTGCCTATTGTTCCAGTTACTCAGTAGGATCACTTGAGCCCTGGAGTTTGAAGCCATCCTGAGCAAGACCCCATCTCAAAAAATTAAATAATAAAGTAATAAAGTAAACTTTAAAAGAGTTTAAGTACCCTTAATCCACTCACTTTATCCTTTTTTCCTCATTTTTTAATTGGTCCATTATAGTTGTGCATATTGGTGAAATCTGTTGTTACATATTTGTACATGCACACAATACAACAATATAATTTGGCCAATATCATTCCCCAGCATTTCCCCTTTCCCTCCTCTCCTTCCCTGGCTTTTTTTTTTTTTTTTTTTTTTTTGTACTGGGGATTGAACTCAGGGGTGCTCTACCACTGAGCTACATCCCCAGCCCTTCTTATTTTTTAAATTTTGAGATAGGGTCTCACTAAGTTGCTTAAGGCCTTGCCAAGTTGCTGAGCCTGGCCTCAAATTTGGGATTCTCCTGCCTCAGCCTCCCAAGTCTTTGTGATTACAGGTGTGCACCACCATGCTCAGCCTTGGGTTATCCTTTTGAAAGTCCTCTAAACTATAGGACTTTGTGTGTGTGTGTGTGTGTGTGTGTGTGTGTGTGTATGTGTTGCTAGGGATTGAATCCATGGCCTTGTGAATGTGAGGTAAGCACTCTATCAACTGAGCTATAGCCCCAGCCCTAAACTATAGAATTTTATAAGAATAATAGTATTGAGTTTTACGATTTTGGTTTTTCATTTTTAATTGTTTACTGAGTGCTTTCTATGTTTTCTATGTATCCACAAAGTTAAACTGTTGAGATATGTACCTGCGCATGTAGAGCCTACATTTTCATAGAAGAAATAGAATAAGTTGTATTTGTTGACACAGGAGTGTGTGTGTGTGCGTGCATGCTTGTGCGTATATGTGTGTGCGCATGCATGTATCAGTACTGGGGATTGAATCTAGGGTTTCACAAGTCTAGGCAAGCACAATACCATTGAGCTACTTCCCCAGCACTTTAAAAAAAAATTATTTTTGAGACAAGGTCTTGCTAAGTTTCCCAGGCTGATCTTAAATTTATGATCCTCCTGCCTTAGCCTCTTGAGTAGCTGCGGTTACAGGTATGTGTCACCATGCCTGACTGTGAGTGTGTTCTCTACATGAGAAAACCCAGAAAAATCAATTCTCATTAGGAATATGGATATCTCTCTTTTGAACTCTTTTATTAAAATCACTATTAGTGGGGGCTGGGTTTGTGGCTCCGTGGTAGAGCGCTTGCCTAGCACGGGCAAGAACCTTGGTTCAATCCTCAGCACCACATAAAAATAAATAAATAATTAAAGATAAATATATAAAAAAGATCACTATTAGTAAATTGTAGACAACAAAATGAGCCAATACCTTTATTATGTGAAGATCCATGCAAGCTGATTTAAAAAAAAAAAGACCCAGTAGATTAATAGAAAGAAATATTATCAGAAAATTCACACAAGAAGAACTCATCAATAAACATGGAAAATATTCTATCACTCTTAATCAAGGAAATGCAAATTACAGTGATAATATGGAGCTATCTTTTACTTCTTGTTTTGTATGTGCATTTAGGTGTATTTGTTTTTATTACTAAACCAGCTATTGGCAAAATTATAGCTAATGTATTGTTTTTGAAAATGTAAATAGGTAAATAATTTTGGAAAAAATTCAGTAATATAAATCAAACCATAACAATACTTATACCCTTTGTTCTCACAATCACATTTTAATTTTTTTGTAAAAAGAAGAAAAAAGAAAAGGCAATAATTTTAAGTTTTTTAAAAGATCTTAATTGGATTTATATTTTATTCTAGATCAGGCAACATGCAGAAAGCTTTATGCTTAAAGTTGTTTATTATATTTAAGTATCCTGTAGTTTAGAAAATAGGCTTAAGGGGAAAAAACAGCCATTTCCAAAATTGTGTTTACTCTAAATATAACTGTATAGAAATGGCCAACAATTGGAAATAAAGAAATTTAAAATAGTTGTAGTAGGGTTATGAGTAATATTTTTATTTTTAAGTCTGCCTTCTAGTCCTTGGAAATTGCACTTAAATAGTCAAAAACAGCTTTAAGTTCTCAAGGAGTTAAATTCTTTGTTTTAGTAGGCTAATAAAAATACTGTATGGTCCTCTGTATTGACATAGTTCTGCTAATTTTTGTTTGTGTTTTGCAGTCAACAAGCAGATAAATGACAAAGAGCGAGTGGCAGCTGCGATGGAGAACCCCAACTTACGGGAAATTGTGGAACAGTGTGTCCTTGAACCTGACTAATAGCTGTTGTAATTACTGAAATGTAATTATTTGATAGATTTGTTTAAACTCTTTGTAAACTGTAAAAGACTCATGTTTAATACATAAATGATTTGTACCTCAAAGCATTTTTAAAAGGATTATTTCCAAGCAAGTTATAGTTATAAAGTAGGACCTAATTTGTCAGTGAATAACATTCTCAGGATTTATAACACTTAAGTGATCAGACAGAAAAATATTTTCTAGTTATTATGGTGTAAGATGAGTTACTATTTTTCTGATGCCCATTCTGATACAACTACTTTTCATGTCAAGTCTCTATTGTGCCCAAATGTATTTGATTTAAATCATTACTGTAAAATAAATAAAACAGATGGTTCTTATAATGTTTCACTTTAGAATTTTGTTGAATTGTAAATTCCACTGTAAGTGTCAATTCCTCAAAGATATTTTCAAAACTTTATTTTGCTGATTATTATGTAGTATCAGATCTAAAAACCAAAAGGAACCCTTAAGATTGGACCCTGTGGGCTGGGGTTGTAGCTCAGTGGTAGAGCGCTTGGCCCTGGGTTCGATCCTCAGCATCACATAAAAATAAATAAATAAAAATAAAGATATTGTGTCCAACTACAACTAAAAAATATATTAAAAAAAAAAAAGATTGGACCCTGCTTTTCTTCAAGGAGAATCCTGGATACATTTAAATGGAAGGAACACGTGTGAAGGTCAGCTGACTTACACAATTTTGAAGATCAAGAAGTCCCCCAAAGGCCTAGAGATGTACCTTAAAGAGAGTGGGCTTACCTAGAGTTCAGAAGGTCCTGGGTTTGATCCCTAGCACTGAAAAAAGAATCCCTCCAAGGGGAGCATGTAAAACATGTTTAGGATGCTTGAAACTCTGAATTTAATTCCTAGCACCACCAAAATAAATAAATAGATAGATAAACAAAATAAAATACAAATGTCTCCCAAAGAAGTTTTTATTAAATCAATCTAAATGTATGGTCTATTCTTTATTTATACTTTGTTCAGTTTACTTTAGGGGTTAATGGTCATTTGAAGTGTAGCAGGTTACAGTAGGCAGCCTTCAAGATAGACTCCAATGATCCTCACTTCATGGTGTTTGTGCCCTTGAATATAGTCTCTTCCATATTGAATCAGAGCTGACGGTTATGCCTAATGTGGAATGGCAGAGGTGACAGTGTGTAACTTCTAGTCTAGATCATAAAGGTGTTGCTACTTTTGCCTTTGTCTCTTGGATTGCTCATTCTGCCAGAATCTGGCTGCCATGTCATGAGAATATTGAAGCAACCCTATGGAAAATTCTACAAGGAAAGGAAGTGAGGATTCCCACCATGAACTAGCACCAACTTGCAAACCATGGGAGTGAACCATGTTGGAAGTAATCTCCAGCCTCAGTCAGGTTGACAGATTGGAAATTCATGAAAGAAACCCCTGGTAAGCCAAAACTGCTGGGATAAGCCACTCCCAAATTCCTGACCCAGAGAAGCTCTGAGAGATGATAAATACTTGTTATTTATACTTCTAAATTTTGGGGGCTCTTTGTTATGAAGCAATAAGTAACTAATGTAGAAGGTATACCTGTGCTGAGTGCCAATTCTCATTATGGCAGAAGTGGGAGGGAAGTGACATTTCTAACTACCTGTCTATAAATGAGAGACCCAGAAAATTGGTGCCCCAATCCAGCCTAAGAAAGAAAGTTGAGCTGTGCTGAAGGCTGGGATATGACTCCTACCTCAGAAACCTAGAGAGCAAGAGAAGGCAAACATAATTATTTTGAATGCAGAGTCATAATGTATTTCATGGACCCTGCTGTGGAGTCATTTCTGACATAGTCCAGTAGCCGTCATCAGGGCCAAAGAGACCTCAGCAGATAACATCTGGACATGTAACTGCCTGGTGCCTTGGGACTGAGTGAAGATAAAAGCCAGGGTGGAAATGGATCTGCCAAGATCAAGAGGCTCAGTAGAAACCCCTGGTGAACCTGCCAAGAGAAAAAGCAGCTCTTATCACCAGGTAGGCCTGGAAAGCACAAAGCCAACTAGCTAAGTAGTAACTGTCCTATCTCTTTAGAATTCCCCTTGCTTCCAACTTTGAAGGCAGTGGTAGAATAACTACCAAGTCAAGAGTTAGGAGGACAGAAAAGGAACCGTCCATCTCTCCACTGTAGATCTGAGCCTGAAGCAAGCTCAAGTTGGCAGATTTATTGCCAAGTGTGTAGTTATGACTATTAGATGTGACCAGATACTTTAATGAAATGGATTGTATGATTTAAAAAAGTGACAGGAAGTGGTTGGGGTGTAACTTAGTGGTGGAACACTTGCTTAGGGTACAGGAGGCCCTGGGTTTGATCCCCAGTACCAAAAAGAAAAATGACAGTAAGACTTATCTGACAGAAATCCTGTTTCTTTTCAAATCTACACCCATGGGCAGAGGAAATCATGCCCTCTCAACAAAGCTTCAAACCATAGTGGTAGAGGTGGGGTGAAATTACAACTAATTTTTGTGCAACATACTGGTTATAGAAGTTCTGTTGAGGGGCTAGGGTTGTGGCTCAGTGGTAGAGCTCTTGCCTAGCACATGTGAGGCACCCAGCCCTCCCTTGCCTTCAGATGTGTCAGGGAAACCAGTCAAAGCAGGATCTCGTTTAATGAGAGAACACACACAGCTAATATAATGTACAGGAGCCAATCAGGATAAAGGTCAGCAGGGTGAGGAGAGTTTACGTGTACACCCATCCTACAGGCAGTAATGGGAGACACTAACTGTCCAAGAGGGCAGAAGGGTTCTAAGCCTATCCTAGAGGTGGTCCGATTTTTCGTCACAACCCATGGCAACGCTTTCTGGTTGATCACCAGGCGCTATCTTAGCTACTACATGTGGCCCCAGGACCCGGAAGCGGGTAGCAGCCAGCAAGTTAGATTTTCCTCTTTTCTGATGCCACATGCCCCACATGTTACATCATGCCCTACATATAATATATAACATTTGTATATTTATAATATAGAATATTACATGATATAATGGCATTAAATTATGTATCATATAATATTCTATATTATATTATATTCTGATTCTCCACTGTCTGTGTTGGAGCTGACCATAAAGAAATTCTCTTACTTTGTCTGATGGTAGGTCATAACACCCTTGTTTCTGAGGGGCCCTGTCCCATACCCAGGAAGAAGGAATGCTGCAAAGAGAAGCCAAGAAGAATCTGAACAGACAGGCCTCACTGGATTCCCCCAACTCAGTCTCTTAGCATTAGATCATATTCTTTTGTCAAATCACATTTTTATATGACTGACCACTCTTTTTAAAAATTATTTATTTATTTATTTTTGCATTATAATTCTTAATACACCATTATACCATAATTTATATAATCTCTGATTATATATAAGGTATGTTGACACCAAATTCACATCTTCATACATGTATTTTGTATAATGATGAGGGTCTCCTTTCACCATCCATGCTATTCCCCTTCTCCCTCCCTTTCCCTCCCATTCCTATTCCCTATCTAGAGGTAATCTTCCTCCCTTGCTCTCCCTCCCAACCCATTTTGAGTCACCCCCTTATATCAGAGAAAACATTCATCATTTGTTTTTTGGGGATTGGCTGACTTCACTTAGCATAATCTTCTCTATTGCCATCCATTTCCTTGCAAATGCCATGATCTTATTCTTTTTTATTGCTGAGTAATATTCCATTGTGTATAAATGCCACGTTTTTTTTTATCCATTCATCCACTGAAGGACATCTAGGTTGGCTCCACAATTTAGCTATTGTGAATTGTGCTGCTTTAAACATTGATGTGGCTGTGTCCCTGTAATATGCTGTTTTTGGGTTCTTTGGGTGTAGTCCGAGAAGAGGAATAGCTGGGTCAAATGGTGGTTCCATTCCCAGTTTCCCAAGGAATCTCCATACTGCTTTCCAAATTGGCTGCACCAATTTGCAGTCCCACCAGCAATGTATGAGTGTACCTTTTCCCCCCCATCCTTGCCAGCACTTGTTGTTGTTTGTCTTCATAATGGTTGCCACTCTTACTGGAGTGAGATGGTAGTTTTAATTTGCATTTCTCTGATTGCTAGAGATGATGAGCATTTTTTTGAGTATTTGTTGATTGAATGCATGTCCTCTTCTGAGAAATGTCTGTTCAGATCCTTGGCCTATTTATTGATTGGATTATTATTTATTTATTTATTTATTTATTTGGTGCTTGTTGAGCTGTTTATATACCCTAGAGATTAGAGCTCTATCTGTTGTGTGAGGGGTAAAAATTTGTTCCCAGGATGTAGGCTCCCTATTCACCTCACATATTATTTCTTTTGCTGAGAAAAAAACTTTTTAGTTTGAATCTATCCCATTTGTTGATTCTTGGTTTTAATTATTGTGCTATAGGCATCTTATTAAGGAAGTTGGGGCCTAGCCCCACATGATTGAGATTAGGGCCTCCTTTTTCTTCTATTAGACATAGAGTCTCTGGTTTAATTCCTAGATCCTTGACCCATTTTGAGTTAACTTTTGTGCATGGTGAGAGATAGGGATTCAATTTCATCTTGTTGCATATGGATTTCCAGTTTTCCAAGCACCATTTGTTGAAGATGCTATCCTTTCTCCAGTGCATGCTTTTTGGCACCTTTGTCTAATATAAGGTAGTTGTAATTTTGTGGGTTTATGACTGACCACTCTTCATTGAATCTAAGCATAACAATAGAACAGCAGGGTCCTTGGGTCTTTGGGCCTTCTTTTTGTTTGTTTGGTTTTTGTTTTGGTACCAGGGATTTGAATCCAGGGGTGCTTAACCACTGAGCCACATCCCCAACCTTTTTAATATTTTCTTTTGAGACAGGGTCTGGCTAGGTTGCTTAGGTCTTCCCTAAGTTGCTGAGGGTGGCTTTGAGCTCATGATCCTCCTGCCTCAGCTTCCTGAGCCACTGGGATTATAGGTGTGTAACACTGCATCCCACCTGGGACTTCATTTTTGAAGGCTCCTATATTGCCCACAACCTGAGCTGGCGGGCGATGGATTCAGGGTCACTCCGTGTGAATTGGATTGGCAATGAAAAGACCACACAAACACAGAAATATCTTTTTGAGGGGTCAGGGATGGCTCTGAGCCCTCAGGTGTCAGCCCTCAGGTGTCAGCAAGGGGAACAAGGGAGGCAAGAGGCAAGAAAGCTAGCGCATCCCGAACCCCTGTTTTTATTTAGGGGAAAGACATTTGATAGAAAATTCCACCCAAATAAGGAAAGAGATTGTGTTACAGCAAACGGGGGTGTAGCCCAGTCCCACTGGGTGACGGTCACTCCCAGAGCTGCACTTCCTTGCCGATAGTAGGTGAGGCTCACCTGTGAGTGTGATGCCAGTTCTGCACCCCCATTACTCAAAGCTAAGGGAGCATGCTCAGCTCTTGTTCAGGGCGGCCCCTAACATGTGTCATGTAAATAAATTTGTTATGCTTTTCTCCTATTAACTAGATTTGTTGTGGGAGTGGTGGCTAGGACCCTTATGATGTTTGAGGAAAGATGTCACACCTTTTCCACGCCTACGCTTTTTGTTGGGATTGTTCCAAATACAGTAAGAGGGTTCGGATGACTAATGTCTACTACATTAATAAAATTTGAAAGTGAATTTGAACTGTATCAGTCGTCACATCCTCTACATACCAGTGAAAAAGAGAAGTACATTTATGTGCCTTATGTATTGTCTAGTCCATCTCTGGCAGAGGTTGGCAAACTTTTTTCAGAAAAGTGACAAATTGGCAATATTTTAGAGGGCTGCAGAAAAAGAGGAAGGGGGGAGGGAGAAAGAGAAAAAGAGAGAAAATAGTGTTGGTTTTGTTTTGTTTTGTTTTTGTTTTTTTGAGGGGAGTGGTATGGGCAATATTGGAGATTAAACCCACGGCCTCACACATGCTAGACTCTACCACTGAGCTACATTCCCAGCCCTTTTAATTTTGAGACCAGGTCTTACTAAGCTGTTCAGGCTGACCTCAAACTTGTGAAACTCCTCTCTCAGCTTCCCAAGTAGCTTGTTTGTACCACCCAACCTGCTACTTTAGCCTTTTTGAACCATATGCTTTGTTCCAACTATTCAACTCCACCCTTATAGTGCAACAGTAGTCAGGACAATATGTAAATGAATGAGTGTGACCTTCCTCCAATAAAACTTTATTTATGGATGCACATTTGAATTTTATATGATTTTCATATGTTATGAAGAATTTTATTGTTTTTTTTCCAACTATTTAAAAATATAAAAGTGTTCTTAGGTTGTAGGTTATAAAAAAGCAAACATTGAACTTCATTTGGACTATGAGCCATTTGTGGACTGCTGATCCACAAGAATAATTCTTTAGCTTTTTGGAAGTTCTCAGACTAATCCAAGAATTAGATAAAAGATACAGAATAGATCCTCTCCCTAAAGGAAAAAGGCATTCACACAAAATGTTACATCTGACTCCAGGATGTTCATGGAGTTGCCGAGGAGCCAGTGCATTCCAAGTTAATAACTCTGGGCTACAAATAACTTGAGCTGAACATTTGGGTTTCCCATTCCTTTAATAACTCCTCGGACCCTTGGGGTTTCAGGGTTAATAGGTATCCTCTACTTTCTTAAACCATAACAATTCACAAGCTTCTGAGCTCCACTGTGGACCAAGTGCTTTGTTTTCAAACCTGCAAATGTCTCCAGCAGGATGCAATTATATTTATAATTATAATTAAGGGAGGACAGTTATTAGAAAGGGGAAGGGTTGCTATAAAAGTCATATGGTGGGGGCTGGGGTTGTGGCTCAGTGGAAGAGAACTTGCCTCGCACATGTGAGGCAATGGATTCAATCCTCAGCACCACATAAAAACAACAAAATAAAGATATAAAAATAAAATAAAATGCTTAAAAAAAAGTCTGGGCTGGGGCTGTAGCTCAGTGGCACAGCGCTTGCCTAGCATGAGTGAGGCTCTGGGTTCCATCCTCAGTACCACATAAAAATAAACAAATAAAATAAAGGCATTCTGTCCATCTATAGCTACAAAAAATGTTTTTAAAAAGGTCATATGATTTCCATACTCTAGCTGGTGTCCCTCATGTGTTAATACAATGGCAGAAAATGAGCTGGGGAACATAGAGTTGAAGCTTATCACTGACATATCCTACTATTAATGCTCTGGTTTTTAAAAAGATGCTGATAGATACTAATTGTTATGTTATTCCTTGTCTCGTCTTTTTTGAAATATTTTTATATTTTAATATAAACATATACTTTTTAAAAGCCCTTAGATCTAGCCTGAACTGATGGTTGTCTGTGACTCAGGTTAGTCTACCTATAGGGCAGGGGGTGAACTACGTTGCTGTGTGAACATATATGGGGCAAGTGTGCTGGGGTATAGGAATGCAGCCTTGTGGGCTATGAGGTTCTTAAGTGTTGTTTGTAGTATACAGACCCTTGATTTTCACAAAGAAGCTGGTCAGGAGCATGAACCCTGGTGTCTAACTGCTACCTTGTTTGAATCTTAGACTCAGTCACCTTGCCTCTTTATACTTTCATTTCCTAATTTGTAAATGGGATAAAATTACCTATTTATTTCTGTTGTTGGTAAGGGATTGAACCTAAGGTCGCTTAACTACTGAGCCACATCCCCAGCCCTTTTAATTTTTTTTTTTTTAGTTATATATGGATACAATACATTTATTTTATTTATCTATTTTTGTATGGTGCTGAGGACCAAACCCAATGTGTCACAAATTCTAGGCAAGTGCTCTACCACTGATTTTCACCACCAGCCCCTAAGTTTTGTTCTGAGACAGGCTCTCACTAGGTTGCTGAGGCTGGCTTTGAACCTGCATCCTCCTACCTCAGCCTCCTGAGTCACTGGGATAATGGGCGTATGCCACCATGCCCAGACTACCTACTTATTTCATAGGGATGAAAGAATTCTGAGCACAATGCCTGGAGCCTAGTAAATTCTTTATTAGATTTTGTTAAAAACAAGAAAAAAATCCCTTATTGTTACTTATCGGAGGCAACCATTTTTTCCTCCTCATTGGGTGTAATTACTCCAGAAAAACACTAGATGGCAGAAAAGCATGAGGCCTTAGTGCACAGCATTGTCCACTTCTGCCTGGGTGTTCACAGCACCTGCAGAGACTTGAGGGCACATTCACTATCCTTCTAAACAGGTGACATTAAATAGGGCCCTCCCACAGCGGATTCTGCAGTTTGTACTTTTATTCTGACTGTGATGATTATTACTGAAAACTTTCTTACACGTGGAATTACTTGGCCAAAAATTATCAATAATTGCCTTTTGAAGAAATTATACCAATCACCCCCCATTAAGAATGTGGGGTATGTGTCCCTGTCCTATATTAATATTGGGTATTATTATTTTAAAAAATATTTTCTCAGCAGGATTTGAGCAAATATGGAATTTTTAAAAATATGTTTATATTCTTTACCTATTTTTCTATTGACATGTTCACTTTTTAAACAGCTAATTATACAGTGTGGATATCAGCAGTTTCTGTCATGTACGCTGCAATTTTATTTCCCAGTTTTTTTGTTGCACAAACATGTTTAACACTATTTATTCAGTTTTTTAATGAATGGTTCAACCGTAGAAAACAAAGAATATGGTGAGAGGACTCCTTCCCAAAATAGTTCTCACCCTTCTTCATTAGGTTTTATGGTTAATAATTTTTTACTTGTTGTTTCAAAGAGTTTTTATACCTATAAAAGCCAATACAAATATATATGCCCATTTTGCACAATTTTTAGCATGCATTATGCTGGACCTTGCTGTTCTATGCTTTGCTTTATTTTTTTACTTAACAATGTATCTCCCAATCATTCTCCAAGAGCTTCCTCATTTTTTATAGTATCACAGTGTTCTATTATATGTATCATATTTTATTTAACATTAAATACTGTTATAAAGATGAACATTTAGTTTATTTCCATCGTTGTGCTGTTACAAGCAATGCTACAATGAACAGCCTTACGTATGTGTATGTATACCTCGTATCATACATACAAGTGGATCTCTAGGATAAATTCCTGGAAACAGGATTTTCAGGCAGAGGGCTTATATATAATTATAATTTAGATATATACTAACAAATTGCCCTCTATAAAGATTGTGCTAATTTACATTGTTGCCATCAATGTATGAAAGCTCCTGTTTCACTATAGCCAAATAGGACATTATCAAACTTTTAGATTTTTGTGACACCTATAGGTGAAAACTTATACCTCAGTGTTTTAGTATTTATCTTATTATGAATGAGGCAGACCATCTTTTTCTTATGAATTATGGGCATTTGTATTTCTTTTTCTGTGAACTATCTGTTCTTATTTGTCCATTTTTCTCAAAAGCAAAATACAAACCAATATGTCAATGATCTCAATTAAAAACAAAAATGCTTGTATGTAGAAAACTAGCTTAGGAGGAAATCTATGAAAAATTTAAAAGTTCTCTGCCTTAAAGTTTCTTGCAGCCAGGCACATTGGTTCACACCTATAATCCCAAAGGAAGCTAAGAGACAGGAGGATCATGTTCAAAGACAGCCCTCAGCAACTTAGCAAGGTTCTAAGCAACTTAGTGAGATCCTGTCTCAAAATAAAAAATAAAAAAGGGCTGAAGTTGTGGGGATGAGACTCATGGTTAAGTGCCCTTGGGTTCGATCCCTAGTACCAAAAAAGTCTTATGGCATATGTGTGTGTGTGTATATATATATATAAATATCCTATGTATTTCATATATATATATTATGTATTTCATATATATATATATATATATATATATATATATATATATATATATACATACATACACACACACACACACACACACACACACACCTCTTGCCCTATAGGTGTTTTTTCTTTGTAAAAGCTATTAAGTGTGTGTGTGTGTGTGTGTGTGTGTGTGGCTAGGCATTAAACCCTGGGCCTTGTTTGTGCTAGGCAAGAACTCTGTGAGCCCCTAAAACCTATAAATATTTATTTATTTATTTATTTGGTACTGGAAATTAAACCCAGGGCCACTTAACCACTGAGCCACATCCCCAGCCCCTTTTTATATTTTTTTATTTAGAGACGGGGTCTTACTAAGTTGTTAAGAATGGTGGAGGTGTAGCTCAGTGATCATGCTAAATACACACAAATTGCTGTGTTCTATTCCTAGCACTGCATAAAAACAAACAACAACAAAGATAAGATAAAATGTAAAACTTTCTAGGCCCCTGGTCCCTTATTTATTTTGTGGACTGATAATAAGGGTTAAGTAGGTTGACTCACATAGAACTTCCTGGTGCAAAAAAGTAGGATATAGTTGGACATAAAAATCAAGATATGGTTTTACTTGGGGCTGGAGCTGTAGCTCAGTGATAGAGCACTTGCCAAGCATGTGTGAGGCACTAGGCTGGATCCTCAGCAACACACAAAATATAAATAAATAAAGTTATAAAAAAAAGATATGGTTTTACTCATTTTGTCAATTTTATCAATTTCTGAAGGATATTGATAGCTTAATGTGTCTTCACATTAGCGATTTTAATATTCTTGACATTTGTTTTCTCTTAATAAGATTGAGCAGAAGAATACAATGCCCTTAATAAGTATTGTTGTTGAACAGAAATTAGACTGTTGAAGCCAAATGAGTTCCAAGAAACTCAGCACTCATTAATAGGCCTAAAACGAGCATTAATGGGCATTTAACACATGTGTATTAATACTTTTCTGGAATGAAGAGGCCTCCATGGATATAAGCTTACTATTCTTAGAACAGCCTCTGTTATTATAAAAATTTTGTTTTAACCTCATTAACCTCATTTCTTTAATCATAAAAGTAACATATAAACATTGGACTGCAATTGTAGCTCAGTGGTGGAGCACTTGCCTAGGCTCTACCACTAGAGCCTCAGCATCACAAAAAAATAAAGGCATTGTGTTGTGCCCATCTACACCTAAAAACTAAATATTAAAAAAGAACATTCTCCTCCCATAACCACAGTATGATTCTTCCACTCAGAAAATACAGTACTGATGCAATTTTGTAATAAAATGTCCATATTTAAATTTTGACATGGTCTTTCCCCCCCCCCCCCAATTCAGGATTCAATCATGCTTCACAGGTTTCATTGAGTTCTTAAGTCTTTTCAATCTCCTTTAATTTAGAACAGCTGTATTTTTGTCATGACATTGATATTTTTGAAGAGTACAGAAAAGTTGTTTTTCAAAATATCCCTCAATCTGGATTTGTCTGATTGTTTCTTCGTGATTGGATTCTGGATTCACATATTTTGGCATTAGTCCTAAATAGATGAAGGTAAATCTTTCTCAGTTCAACACATCAGCAGGAATGTAATAGCAGTCGTTCTATTATTATTATTATTATTTAATATTTATTTTTTAGTTGTAGATGGACACAATACCTGCATTTTATTTATTTTTATGTGGTGCTGAGAATCGAACCTAGGGTCTCAGATGTGCTAGGCTCTCTATCCCTGAGCCACAACCCTAGCCCCTGTCCCATTATTATTGATGTTAAGTTTGATCATTTCTTAAAGGAGGTATCTGCTAAATCCTGCATTGTAAAAAGTACTTTGTAATGAGTGATTTGTGAAAGAGACCACGTGAATATCCTGCTCCCCAAGAATATTTCAATTAATGGTTATAATATCCAGTGATATTTCTTACCTGAATCCCATATCACTATGTAGTGTAAAGTGGTGATTTTTCTAATTCCTTCATTTCTTAAATCCTCAATTATTCATGGGTATTGTTCTTTAAAATGTCAATTTTCCAGGCTGGGATTAGAGTGTTTGTCTAGCTGGGTTCTATCCTCAGCACCACTTAAAAATAAATAAATAAATATTTTTAAATGTCATTTTCCTTTCTTTTCCTCTCCATTTTAAAACTTCTATGTAGAGCAGAACATATAAATACTTTTAAAAGTATTTGAGAAGAACTATTGTAAGAACTATTCCTATTATTATTTAATTAATTTTTAAATAATTCCAAATCTGGCCAGTGGGAGCCCATTCAAGTCAGTGACCTTATCCTCCTACCATGTTATTATCTACTTTTTAGCACTTCCTTACTTCCTGGCACAAGATATTCTGTGTTCACCTATATTCTACCTGTTTCAGATTTGGTATCAGTCATTTTCTTTAGGACCCTTCCTTAATAATTTAAAATAATGTTAACTAGAATGAATCTCTTCTTTCTACCACTTTTTCTCTTTCTACTTCCCAAATTTGTTTTCTATACATTTTTTTCATTGTCAAGATATATATAACAATATTTTGACTTGAACCTATTGTCAAACTAATCACTCCTTTGTTCTTATGTTAGTTCTTGAAATTAAAAACCAATAAATAGCATTTATTTTATGATTACATATATTATTCCTCTCTAGAAATGAATATTTATTGGGACTCAAGCTTTAGAATAGATCTGATTCTCCTAAGGGGTCTAGTAAAGATTGGAATTCCTCAGTCTGACCCCCATAAGCTCTAAATCAATAAATTTAAAGGATCCAGTGATTTTAAGACATTCCAAAGAAGTATTAGTATTAGGTGCATAAAAGAAAGAAACATAATTCCTGTCCTTAAAATTTGGCAGTTTGACCAAGAATCCTCTGAATGTCAGTCCCTATTTTCTTTCTAGCTATGTTTTTTTTTTTTTTTTTTTTCTGGATTATAATAGGCCCAAACTGTTTGTTATATACCCTATCATCATCTTTCTTGGATTCTTTAAACATTTTTTCTACCCTCCAGAGTAATTTTTTTCAGATGTGTATCATAAAATGCCTTCATTTGTTCTTATACTTAGTAGATATTTTGGCTTGACTAATGAGAAGTCTGTTGTTGATGTGATTGATATTTTCAAGTCAAATGCTTTCCTCTCTTCTTGTAAGAATTTTTTTCTATTTTCTTAGGATTCTAAAATTTCATCATGATGTGCCATACTTTTTCATTAACCCTGCATGGCCCCTGATGAGTTTGATTTTTTATTTTTGTCTGTTTCTCTCTCCCCCTCTCTTCATATATACATATATATAATATTATATATTTTATTTATATTATACACACACACACATTTTTTTAAAAAATATTTATTCTTTAGTTTTCATACAGACACATATCTTTGTTTGTATGTGGTGCTGAGGTTCGAACCCAGGCCACACGCATGCCAGGCGAGCGTGCTACCGCTTGAGCCACATCCCCAGCCCCTACACACACATTTTTTTCCAAGTTCTGGGGATTGAACCCAGGGCCTGGTGCACACTTGACAAGTGCTCTATCACTGAGCTACAACCCCAGCCTGATGGGTTTTTTTTAATCTGAAGATTTTTATCTTTTTTTTTTTTTTTTTTTTTTTTTACTATTTCTTCCTTTTAATTTTTTTCATTTGTCCTACTTCTCATTGATATTGACCTTCCTAGTCCTATTCTCTATGCCTTTCCAACTTTGTCTACATTTCTCACCTTTTTGTGAGAATTTCTCTTCTTACGTTCTGGAAGGCTTCTCTGTTCTCCAGTTGATAAGCTGTGTAAGTGGATTGGCATGTAAGGTGAGCTTTCCTGTCAGGGATGGCATGGGGAACATACAGACTGGGGATAAACTGCCAAAAAGTAGAGCTTTATTCTGAGCAAGATGCACCATGGTATAGTTCACTTCTAGATGGAGCTGTTTTTCCTTTTCCTCACTCTGTCCCTCAAGGAGGGTCCCAACTGCCTGTTCCTTGCTTCTCCCTAAGGCCCCCACTGTCTTCATCAGGAGGCCTCCCCAAGTAAGTTGTCTTCTCTTTCCTGAAGTTATTCTTACTCAGGCTTTCCCTCAAATCTGTATCTTCTGCCCACTGTTGGGTGAAAAAGAATAGGTCCTGCTGTGGCTAAGGTGGGTACTTCATGCATTATTCTGAGGGTCACTAGCCTACCCCCAGTCTACTTAGGCAGTCTCCCTTTGGCTTAATGCGGAGTTTGGTGCTTTAGGGTATGGCACAACTTGGACTCTGGAGTCATCAGACTGCATAGGTTTAAATTTTGGCTCTGCTACATGTTAACTATGTGAGTCTCAATAGCTTTGACCTGTAAAAGGGGAATTATAAGAATATAGTCACTGGTCAGTGGTCAATTATTCTTGGTGACTGTGAAGCCTGCTAACTTTGATTTCTTCAGCTATGCTTTTGTTTGTCTTTTTTCTTACCACTCTTATCCTATCTATTTTATTTTCTTTTTGTTTTCATCAAAGTAACATGTTTGTACTAAAGAGCAAAAAATTTCGAGTCTTATTACTAAAAACCACCATCCACCACCTCATCCTGCCCGACTCTTGAGCCTGAAAGTCACCAGTTTAATATCAAAGCTATTTATTTTGTTGTTTATCATTGTATTTGTAAAAAACATTATTATAATGCAATTCCATGGCTTTTCTTTTCTTTTTTAATCTATTAACTTCCTATTATGACAGATTAGGATTTAATGCTTATACTTTTCCCCATTCCCATACATCTCTCCACTGAGATAATTTAAAAATGTATCATTCACATTTTAAAAACATATAAATATTATTCACAGTTCAAAACTGAGCCATAGTGTATTGATGACATTCTCTTGTTTATACACCTTTTTGTTTTTTCTAGCTTTAATAATCACTTTGCTTTATATTCATTTAATTTTCTGAGAAAAGGAGAATAAATTCATCACTAAATCTTCTTCTCCAAGAGCACTATTCTAGGTTGAAACATGGTGCCTGGTGTATCAGTTTCACTTTTTTCTTGAAGACACCCCCACTGGATCCCCTTTTACTCCTGTTACAATCTGGTCTGGTTGCTGTCCAGGCCAGCTGCCCGCTGTCAACCTTGGATCCTTGAACTCCGTGAAGAGGTTCGAAAATGTGTCTGTTCCTGTCTTTCCTAGTATCGGTCACATTCTTGTCAACTCAGCACAAAAGGATTTACCAGAAAGCTAAAGGAACTCAGAATCAATGGAGGTTAGGACAGTAGGGAACAAAGGGGCTCTGGAGGCTGAATGTTATCTGTCCAGGATGCCTTGACTGCTGTTGACACTCACTGTGAACATCCTGGCTTTACTTACTTGGAATTCAAAGTGCTGGGCAGAAGTATCTAATTTGCCAAATTTGCCTGGTTAGGTGTGGGAGAGCAGAGGGCACAAAGCAGGGTGGCAGAAGGGCTGAGAAAAGTTAGGCCACCTTTGGAAGGAGGAGACTTCCTGCCTTCCTGCTACCCAGGGAGTAAGCCAGCTGGAGAGGAATCCCCTGGTCTGCCTGATCACCTGAGAAAGGTGACACACTGGATCCATTGACAAGAAGCCCACCTTCCAGATTATCTGACACTTGTTAAAAATCTGTTGGTCAAGGTGGAGGTGGAGTTGGGTGCAAAGATGAATAAGATCCATCTTCTCCCCAAGGGAGCTCATACCAGACATTTTTAAAAATAACAAAAATAGCTAATACTAATTGAACACTTTGCAAAGTGTTAGACACTGATCTTCCACACTTACTAATAACTAACCAAATGTTTTTAACAACCTAAGAGACAAATGCTATTATTAGCTCCATTTGACTTCTGGGAAAAATGAGGCACAGAGAGCTCTAGTAGCCTGCTCTAGATCACACAGTAAGTCAGTTGCTTGCTAGGATCCACACTCAGGCAGTCTGTTGTCAGAGCTCCTGCATTTAGCCCTCACCCTATCCAACTCCAGGGCCATCTCCCATGGCCAACACATGCAGCAGCTTAAATCCTGCCCTGACTCCTTGTCAGAAGGTTGTTAGGCTTTGTAAACTCACTGGGTACCAAAGTATGCTCTAGGATATTGCCATTGTCATTTCCCTGTTCTGCCTTCCACAGTTACATCATTAACCTGGGTCCTCATGGTCTCATCCTACAGAAACTTCAAGCTCCTCTGACTCTCTCATTTCATAGTCTTTGGAGTGTCTTTCACAAGGCAAGTGCTCAGATGTTTTTGCAGTTTGGTGGGTTGGTGGAGGATGCTATCATTTCCCCAGGTTTCTGTGAAATGAACAAAGTGTTCTCAGTCTGTGCATTGGAATTACGAGGAATTAACAACTACGATGCCCAGACCCCACCCCTACAGGTTCTGATAAAATTGATCTAATATGTAGTCTGAACATGGCATATTCCCTGCATTGACACAATTTTAGTAATTTTGGAAATGTCAAGTGAGGGCAGACAGTGGGGGAAGTAGAAAAAGCTTGGGTTTTGGAGCTGGGCAGGCAAGGTTCACATCACAGCTTAATAACTTACAAGTTGGATGAGTTTGGTCAAATCAGCTTCCCCACATCTCAGTTACCTCGTCTGTAAAAGGGAAGAATAATATTCACCTTAAAGTAAAGCACTTGACATGAAATAAAGCACTGGGAAGACGTAAGTTAGAAGAAACGTAGTATGTGGCAGCTATTAAAATTAATTATGCATTTGCCTGTCCAATATGTGATTATTCAGCATCTCCCAAGCACCAGGCACTTGGATGCTCTTGGGGGACAATAGAAAACATGACATGTATGGTCTCTTTCCTTTTGGCATTTATATTCTTGCAATTCAATTTAACAAACTTTTATTAGGTTTGGGATATCAAGCACTCTGTGGCTTCAAAATGAACAAAATATTGTTTTGCCGTGAAGAAAAGAAAAGTAGACACTAATCATAACTAAATTAGAGAAGGAGGAATGGCAAGAGAGGTGCAAACCAGAGCGGTGGGGTTGAGAGGAGAGAGGCATTTAGAGGGCAGATCATGGAAATTTCCATGGAAAACAGGATACTGCAGAGGGCCCTCAAAGAATAGAGAGGATTTTGTAGGATGATGTTGGGAACTGCTTGAACAAAAGCATGGAGGTAGGAATAGTAAGAAATCCAACCTGGCAAAGGAGCTGGATGGGCACATACATGAACAAAGATACATAAGCAGGAAAATGCAGGTAGGGACCTTACATGCCAGGGCGAGGCATTGGACTCTATTTGTTCAGCTATGCGAACCACACAGGAGTTGGAGCTTAATTATATTGTTCTTAGCTCTTAATACCTGGACCTCCGCTGGCTTCATTCTGCAGTAGGTATCTTTGGTGCTGCTATCTTTGAGCCTCCCTTTCCCTCTCTACTGCTACCTTAGTCCCAAATGTTCAGTGCTCAGTGTCCTGTTTCTGCCCTCAGGTGAGAATCTGATGAATCTCAGCCTCAGGCATAAAATGCAACTCCAAATAGCAAATGCATGTTGGCAGGTACAATGGAACAACCGTGAGACTGAATCTGGAGGAGACCTTGTTCTAATCTTAGCTCTGCTTCTCACCATCTGTGTGGTCTTGGGCCAGTGACTGCCCTTCTCTGAGCATCAGTTTCCTCATCTGAAAAAAGACTGGGATGGATGGGTTGACTGACAATGACCCTTTGAGCTACAATGTTCTCTGACTAATTTGCCAACTGCCAAATTCAAGAATGTCTGCTTTGACTCAGGTAAGGGGATGTTACTGCTGAAAATTAGTTATGGAACATGAGGCTTAGGGGAGAGAGGTGGAGCAGTTACCTCCAGGTAGGTGCTCAGCAGTGTCAACTGAGTTCATGCTTGAACTCATTGCAGCCCAGGCACTGGACATGATGCTTCCAGATGATTCTAGCCCCCAGCCATCTAAGTCACTGCCAGGCAATCTAGACTTCCCTGTTGAAGTCAAATGTTGTGGAACAGAGATAAGCCCCCTACACTGAGCTGTCTGAATTCTTGACTCTCAGAATGCCTTAATATAATGAAATCATTGTTTTGTAAAACCAAGGTTGAAATGGTTTGTTATATAGCAATAGATAACTGGAAATGGGGGAGCAGGTGTCAGGGATGGTTGGAGGGTGAGGGGCCTCCCTCTGCAGGAAAGACCTCATTAGTGGGTATTCTTCCCCTCTGCCCACTGACTTCAGAAGCTGCCTCTGAGGTGGATGTTATCCCACATAGCATGGTGCTCTCAGGACAGGTTCAGAGCCTACCCTGTCCTGGAATGTTGTACAGAAGCTCTGGATCTTCCAAGAGGCTGAGTCACTGCTTGCTGTGGGGCAGGATCTATGTGTGTCTGTCAGAATCCCAGTGTCCAAAAGGCTAAAGCGGCTGGGCATGGTGGCGTACCTGCAATCCCAGTGGCTCTGGAGGCTGAGGCAGGAGGATCTTGAGTTAAAGGCAGCCTCAACAAAAGTGAGGCACTAAGTAACTCAGTGAGACCCTGTCTCTAAATAAAATAAAATTAAAAAAAAAATAGGATCAGGGATGTGGCTCAGTGGTCAAGTGCTCCCTTAGTTCAATCCCTGGTACCTTGCCCCCCAAACAAGGCTAAAGTTGGGACAGTAGGTGCACATTGGTAAAGCTTCTCTAAGTGCATCTTACTTTCCCATTCTGGCACCACAGTAGCTCCCCTGGAAACTACTAAAAGGGATGTTTCTCCCACTTCACTGATGAAGAAAGAGCCACTCAAAGACCACACATAGGGAGGGCAGAATATGGCTTTGAGCTAGGCCATAGGACTCTGCATCTAACACTCAGCTCTCTGGGGGAGCCCCATTGGTGATCTAGCAATAAAAGCTCTGGGAAGGAGACGCAGACTTTGTTTTCTTCTGCTAATAGGATTCTTGTCTTGAAATAAGACCACTGAACTTGGTTTAGCTTGTTTCCATTTCCTTTCTCCCATCACCTCCTCCACTATAATTTATTTTTTCCTTTGGAAAGAAGAAAGAGAGGAAGAATCCACTCCCAAGTCTTTTATTAGGAAAATAAATTTGGTGATGTGGGGGTTTCACTAGCGGTGTCAGGACTAGGGCTGCAAAGGGCAATGAGCCGGGAACCTCCCAAACTGGGTGGGGGCAGTTGAGGAAGGGAGTGTTCCCATCACAGCTGCTACCCTGCTGTGAGACGTGGGCGGTGAGGTTCCCAGAAGAATCTGTGCGAAATCAGGGAATACTCTGGGTGCAGGGGCTGGGCAGGGGTTGGAGTGAGGCAGGGGTGCCTGGAAATGCTGTTTTCTGAGCAGTTGGCCAGACTATGTAGTTCACCTATTAGTTCATTTAAGTCAAACAGACAAGACTCGAGGGTTAGCTGACTTGCCCAAGGCTGCCCAGTAAGTAAAGGGCAAGAGTGGGAAAGGACACTCTGATGTCACCTCTTGCTGGGTCTCTTGGGAGCCTCAGAGCCCTGAGGTGACCTCGGGGAACAGTAGGAGGGCTTTAGGCCCTCACAGCAGGGCGGCCGGGAGGGGGTTCCCAGCAGGGGGCGCCCAGAACCCGGGCCTCCTGCCCGGCGCGCCTCCAGCCGGCGCCTGGGACAGGGCCGGCCGCTCCGCCCCCTCGGCTCCTCCACCTCTGCCGGCCGGCACTGGGCGCTGTGTTAGAAGAGTGGAGCTGGGCGCCGGTAACCCCGCCGCGCCCCGTCCCGTCGTGCTCGCTGCGGCCGCCGCTTCGCAGCCTCCAGCCGTGAGTAGCGCTGGTCTGCGGGCTCGACGGGCGGGACCGGGCACCCAGGCAGCCCGACGGCAGCAGCGCGTGGCTGGGTCCGACGGGGCAGAGTCCCGGGGCGCTCTTTCGTGGATCCCTGACGCCGGCCCGGGGTATGGCCGGCAGTGCCCTGGGCATTGTGTCCGGGATCAGGTCGCCAATCTGCACGCTGCTACCCCAGGCGCGCTCGGGAGCCTGACAGGCTGGGGCGGCCAGCAGAGGCCTGGCGCGGATGGGGGGCAGACTTCCATCAAGTTAAGCCCCCTCAAAAGGGAAGAGCATGCTCGGGAGGAGAGAGGCCGAGGTTCTCTGCTTCTATTGTCTTTCACATCTCTTGTGCCCGCAGCCCAGGATTTGATGCGAGGAGGGTGCTCAGTACGTCGGGAGCTACGGGCCCCTGCTTCAGGAGCCCCGCTCCGGGCAGCACTAGGGTGCGCAGAGCTCAGCTGCGCGTGGAGGCAGCCAGCGGGTTTTCTGCACGCTGGGGTGGAAGGGCATTGCCAGGGCTTGGCCTGGACTCTGGACAGGCATTGTGGATATCTCACAGCGTATCTTGGTTTGTCTAACCCTCACTGTAACGCTGCAAGGTGGAAATGAGTTTTGGCTTTATAAGGACAGGACGAGCTCTAGTGGCGTGAGCTGCTTTGAAGCCATGCGGGTAGTGGTAAGTTAGGGGTGCACAAGGAATGCACTCTGGAGAGGGCACTATAGCTGGCTGCCCCAGGCAGATGAAGCACAGCCCCTGGCACCCTGTACTCTATAAACTCCAGTGGAGGGCAGCTGGGGGTTGCTGTTCTGGTTTCTGACACTGTTTCCCAACTGCCTCTGCGTAATTTCTGGGGACTGTTGACTGAGCGGTGCTGGTGTCATGGCAACTTCATGGTTACTTTAGAGCCGTTTCCCCCCATATTCCCCAAGATGTGTTTCAGCACCTAAAGTGACCCCACTGATAATTCAGAACCTTCCTGCAGGGCTTGGATAGAGGTTCAGGAGTGTGTGGATGAGGGTGGACATCTGCTGTGCTGGGACAAGTTTCTGATCCTGATGGCCTCCCTGAAACCTCTCTATTTGTTAGATGAGAAGATGAACAAGCAAAGCCAGATCTTTACCAGGAGTTTTTCTCGTGTCAGCTTAGGCAGGTGGCTGACCTCTTGTGCCCCAACTTCCTCATCAGGGATTGTGGTGGGTCAAAGCCAGGAGTGGCTAGAAGAGCTCTGTAATCCCCCCCCCCTCTTTTTGGCAGCCTCCCCACAGCATGAATGTGGTGATTCCTAATGTGGGTGTGTATAAGTGGACAGTCGTTTGTGTTTGACCCAAACCACTGCCTGTCCCTGCCATGGTCCCATATCTGTCACTTACTGGGTGAGGTATTCAGAGAGCTTACTTTGTAGAGTGAACTATGGACAGTGCGGGAGAGGGCTTTGTGAATGTGAGGTGATTTTTCAGGCTTGAACATCTCCTAGGTTGTACCCCAGGAGGTCACTGACTTCCCAGCCCCACACCACCCTTGGAGGGGCTGGATGGCTATCAACAGAAGCCTTGAGAAGTTCAGTGGGCTAGCTGTGTGACTGTTGGTAAGTCCCTTCCCCTGTCTGGACCTCAGTTTCCTCCTTTTGTCAAACAAGTGGCTTAGACCAGACATCAGTGGTTTCAAACTTCTGTTTCACAGTGAGTTTTTACCCAGAATCCCAGCGTGTATCACAGAGAGTGTGAAACTGCTCTGGCCCCACTTTGTCACCTTGTTGGCTACTGAAGCAGAGGGTAAAAATTCCTGAATACCAACATATCTGTGAGGTCCCTTTCTGTGGGGTCCTAGGAAATCTGTTAGCACCCCAGGGTTTTGCCTGGTATTGAGGTGGTGGGCAGGAATGTGAATTCCAAGGACCCTATTAAGAGAAATGTGGGCACTAAGATGAGTCTCATCCTTTGAATGTCTGGAACTAATGACCTGTGCCTCTGGCCAAAAGTTGTAGCCATGTCTCTCCCCTCTGCCATGTGGTTTCAGCTTTTCAGGGTTAGAAAGATGCCTGTCCTAGATGGTGACAATAATTCTACCTCAGAGTTTCTCTACTTTAGTTGCATACTTCTACACTGGTCAAGTGCAGTCAATTTGGGGGAGGTATTAGGAAAGCGCTTTAAGCTGTTACCAGTTTTTTACTGTATGAGCTATGTCCTTGAGAAAGGAGGCTGGGGCACTAAATGCAAACCAACCAACATTTGTGGTGTGTCTGCTATAGACTAGCTACTACGAGGGACTCGTGGGGCTCCAAGACAATAGGCAGGAGGGGAGAAACTCACATATTGGAATTGTCCAGGGACCATTTCAAACATTTCACATCTTACTTGTCCCATAAAGTAGAAGTTAATCTAATTTTTAAAATTTTATAAAGTTTTGATTGCAATTGAAAAACATATACATACACATTACCATATGGATGTATGTCCACCTTACCATACATATATGTCCACATTACCATCACCCAGCTTGAGAACCAACATTGCCAGCACCCAGAAATCTCCCATGTCCCCTTCTAGTCACAACCTCCCACCCAGGTGGAACCATTGTTCTGACTTCTAGCTCCATGGGTTAGTTTTGCCTAAATGAAACCATACACTATGTAATCTTTTATATTTGGCTTCTCTTATTCAACATGTTTGTTTATGAGATTCAACTTTATTGTTGCAGGTAGCAGTAGTTTGTTAATTCTCCTTGTATGATTCCATTGTATGGATATATCTGAATTTATCTATCCATTCTTCTCTTGGTAATTATTTGGTTGCTTCCAATTTTTAGTTATTCCTAATAGTGCTGCTATGAATATTCAAACATGGACTATTCTGGAAAATAGCTGTGTGCATTCCATATATATGTATGTGTGTGTGTGTATGTGTGTGTGTATATATATATATATATATATATATATATATATATATATATATATATATATAATAGACACAATACCTTTATTTTATTTATTTATTTTTATGTGGTGCTGAGGATCCAACCCAGTGCCTCATATAGTCTACACCTGAGCTGCAACCCCAGTCTGAGCTTCATGCATTTATTTAGTTATCTCTGTAGAAAACCCCCCACCCCCCACAGTTTTCCAGAGTGGTTGTCCCTGTTTGTACTCCCCCAGACAGTGTTTGAGAGCTCTCACTGCTCCACATACTCAGCAACAGCAGGCATTGTATAGGTCCAGTTCCCTTGGAAGTAGTTTTAAGTTCAGAAAAGTTATCCTGTGCTCAGCTAAAGACAATGTGTTTGTAAGTGACAGAGTTGGGATTTGAACCCAGACCTGTGTGACTGTGTAATCTGTGCTGCCTCCCTCTGAGATAGAAATAGACATAGATTATGATCTGAACCAGAACTTGCAAAATTCTAACCCTAAGTATTTATGAAGAACAAACACTCTTTGGGAATTTAACGAAGGGGAGAATTTTCATTTGTTTGCAGGAGGAAAAGGATCATGGTACCTCATAGAGATGGTAGCTTTTGGGCTGGACCTTTCAGGAAAGGAGAGATTTTGCCTGGAGGGCTTTCCAGGTTGGGCTTCTGTAGAAAGGGCTCTGCTCCAGCTGAGGCCAGGCAGGAGTGAAAGTTTTGGGGGAATGGGAAAGGTCTACTTTGGCTGTGATACAGAATATATGGAAGAGGGGGCTAAGGCTGGACAGATGAGTTGAGGCCAAATTGGGCAGGTGAGTTGAGCCTTAGGCTGCACCTCTGCTTGCTGACATTGGCCAACCAGGATGTGGAGCCATTTTATTAAGGAACTGGGGCTTCTTCAAATGCAGCTCAGTCTCTGATGGTGAATGGAGCTGGCATCTCACTAAATGGAAGTTCTTAGCTGTTTCTGGGACCACTTTCAGGGTTTCTGCCAACAAAAAATTTTTTGGAGTTTTCTGCTTACATCTAGCTGTATGAGATTAGTCACCCCACCCCCATGACCTGACCTAAATAGTTTGTTTGGAAGGAGTTTTTCAGCAAAAAGAAGATGGTAGACAGCAATCCCACCTCTTCTAAGACTAGTCTCAGAAGATTTGCCATAATGTTGGGGGTGAGGGTAGTTCTAGCTTCTGATTCTGGTTTTGCTGGGGTGCCCCAAGCCTTTTTTCCTGAGAAAGGAGCCAAATTGGTTGTCTCAATGGCTGTGGGGAACAGAAACACAAACAATAGTCTGCGATGCATCAAATAACATTAATAATCACCCTCCTCATTTATACAGCAGTTTATAATCCTTATCACAATGAATTCCCAGATGGATGTGTGAAGTAGGTGATATGGATAATGTCACCTCTGTTTACATTTGAGGAGACTGAGGCCCAAAGAGGGTGGAACCCTGCTGTGGGCCACAGGGCTAATAAACACCAAGCTAGTCCAGACCTGGGGCTGCTAGGGCCTGCTATTTTTGATATTCCATGTCCCGGACCTTACTGAAGAATAGAGACCAAGCAGGGAGAGGATACATGAGGGACTGTAGACGCAGACAGGCAGGTGATCCTGAGAATGAAACCTGGGAGCCAGCCCAGCTCTGCCTGGGGGTCTCAGGGATGTGTTCCTTAGCAGAAGGGAAAGTGGAGGTGGCATCTAGATAGTGGCACTCTGATTTGCATGGGGCAGAGCTGGAGGAAAGGTGAAATGTATATATCCCCTGAGAATTAGAACAGCTTCAGCCACTTGGCATTGGTGAGATGTGCCCTTATGTCACGGTGTCTCCACCCTGCCTGGTGAAATTAATCATTTGAGGTTCATGGAGCCTGGGTGTGGTTGGCATCTGTTTGGCAGGCAGAGATGCTTCCCATGCTAGGCAAAATGGGCTCTGAGAGGCCTTTGCTAATTGACAACTTTTGAAAGACAGGTCCACAGGTTTTATCTTTTTGATTGGCAGACTATACCCTGGGCTCTGCCCTTAGGGTGCTGTCCAGGATGGCAAGTAGCTGTCTCAGGAATAGGTGAGGATCCCAGGGGAGGATGCAAACAGTCTCTTATAGTGGAGTGATGAGTGCTCTCTATGGCTTAGAGTAGTCCTGTGGTTCTCATGAAGGTACCCTCGGCAGGAACTTAGTTCCACTTTATAGATGAGGAAACCAAGCCTCTCTGACAAGCAGTGAAGTCACAAATCTAGTTGCAGTCAAAGCTGGAATCAGCACCTCAGGCTTCTGATCTTGGTACCTGTTGTAATTTGTCACATCATTCCCGCCCATTTTCCCCTTGGGGTGATGAGTGAGAGCAGTTACCAATCTGTTCAGACTTGCAGTTGGGTGGCACAACCCCTAAGGGAGCTGAGGTCATGATAATCCCTTGCCTTTCTATATAGCATTTCGTCATTTACAAAACAATTTCATGACTTGAAGTTGACTTTTACAGTATTAGCCCATTTTACAGATGAGGATGCTAAATCCCTTGCAGCCTAAATGATTTACCCAAGTAAGAATGGGACTTGAACCTGGGACTTCTGACTCAAAAACTAGTGCTTCCATTACTGTACCACAGTTTTTTTCTTTTCTCAGTGGATCTGAACGTAATGAAAGCAAATAGTTCACCATGGATCTTTTTCTCAGAACTTCTTCAGAATAAGTAAGGAAGACTCTTTTTCCATCTCCTTAATAAATTTGAATAAATCAAACAGATGTTGTGACTCATCCCTGTAATCCCAGATACTCCAGAGATTGAGGGGAGGATTACAAATTTGAGGCCAGCCTGGACAATTTAGCAAGACCCTGTCTCTAAATAAATAAATAAACGGAATTAAGATGACTCCTATGAACCATACATAGTCAGTCCAAGTGAAAAGAAAGCTGGAGTAGGGCATTTCTTGAGGAACCAGGGCTGTGGATCACCGTTAAAATATTAGCTCCCTTGCAGCCAGCTGTTCTGAGTTCTTAGACTCCGAGGATTGTGCTTATTTTCATGGCCCTTCTAATGTCAGGTTTCTTCCAATTTCAGGGTTGTATGGTCCAGGCCTCCATGAGGAGCCCAAACATGGAGACGTTCAAGCAGCAGAAGGTGGAGGACTTTTATGACATCGGAGAGGAGCTGGGGAGGTAAGAGATTGGTGGAGAGGATGTGATCCGAGGCCAGTTATGCTGCCTTTTGGTGAATTGTCAGTTGGTGTTGTAAGACATGGGCTTGTCAAGGAATAGTGGGATGCTTTAATAACAAGCCTGGGGCTTATTCATCTTCATGGGTGACTCTGCAAACAGTCATGTCTCTGGTAATCAAGACTTGCTAGAAGAAGGGGCTAGAACTGTTGAGATCTGTGTTTTCAGTGCAATCTGACAGCTGTGACAAATCTTAATGATTCTTGTCTCATGTGTTACTTTTCTCACAAATCCCTCTTCAGGCTCTGGACAAAGACCTGACCCATTGATTTTCTTCTGAGCCCCACTTGGGATTCTCCATCCTGGTTCCCAGGATTTTGGTTTTTAAGCTCAGAGCCTGAATGGGAGGAGGTGGAGTAATCTCCTGTAAATGGATTTGCATTGAGTAAACAGTCACATGAGCCTAGTCATGAAGTTTCTTGGGATCTGAATTACTTAGTGCATTGTCAGTTTGGTTCAACCCAGAATGCAGTCAGGGCTGAACTCTGAGGAGTAAAACCAATTACTCTTTGGAGAGAAATTAGGATTTTCATGAGTTTTCAGATCTTCTATTTCTAATAACTGCTCACACTTACATGGTGTTTTTCATTGTTTTTGTTTTTGCTGTATTGGGGATTGAACCCACAGTCTTATGCATGTTAGTAGATAAGTGTTCTACCACTGAGCTACATCCCAGTAAATTTTTTTTTTAAATTTTATCTTGAGATAGGTTCTCACTAAATTGCCAAGATTGGCCTCGAACTTATGATCTTCCTGTCTCAGCCTTCTGACTAATTGGGATTACAGGCATGCACCATTGCACCTGGCAGGATGATGTTTTTTAGCAGTTAGTTACAAAACACCAGTTAAGAAGTCTGATTCTCACAACAATGTGTGAAATAGGAATTATTTCTACTGTCATTTTCCAAATAAGGAAACTGCAGTCCAGAGTTTAAGCAAGCCCTCTTCAGGGCTTGCCCAAAGTCACAGCAAGCTGCCCAAAGAGGCAGCAAGTGACTTAGCCAAGGTGCTGACCAGTCCAGTTTGCACATGCACACCTGTCCTGCTCTCTCCTGTGAGAACGACATTGCATAGTCACGTGGGCTCACCAGAATACCCACACACCCGGCGACATAAAACCCCAGCAGTTTGGGGTATCCGTTGTATTCAACAGATAAAACAAGTAGCCTTTTTCCTTTATAGAACTCTTGGATCAGGACTAGTCTTTTACTTTTCTTCATTTTTAAAGACAAACTCCAAAGCCAAAAGTGCCATTCTCAGGAAAATGGGGGCAGAGGATACAACAAGTTCAGGGTGTGTTAATTCTGGCTGGCTAGTTAGGTGGGAAGCAAGTGACTGCAGACATCTCAGAGGGGATGACTCCCCAGCATGGGATGACTGCTCCTGCCAGTGTGGGGCCTGGTGAAGGGGTGCCAAGAACACAGAGGGCCAGAGGCTTGTGGGGCTCAGCTGGTTCTGCCTCTGAATGGGAAACCAGGTTCTCTTCGCCTCAGGTCCTTCTGCCCTTGGGAAGTGGCATCTTCAGCAGATCTTGACAGGCCCTGCCAACAGCGATGGATTTGGTGGCCTCACCTTGGCCATAGGGAGTACAAGGTGCCATGAGTACAAAGATTAACAAAACACAGATAGTCTCTAGCTCTGCTAGAGCTCCAGCCTAGAGCAGGAGCAGCTGCATACACATGACAGGGACAGAGTTGGACTGGATTATTAGTGTCTGGGGGGCAGAGAAATTGAGAAGTCAGGTGGGGCAAGGTCCTTGAAAAAGAAAGCAGAGGAAGTTCCCTGGGAAATTCTTGTTATTCCTTTGTCATCTCATCTCCCATTTACTCTGTACATTAGGGACATAAGCGGAGCAGGGTGAGCTGGTGCATGTTTATAATCCTAGCTCCCCAAAAGGTTGAGAAAGGAGGATCGTAAGTTCAAGGCAAATTCAGTGACTTAGCAAGACCCTGTCTCAAAATTGAAAAGGGCTGGGGATGTAGCTCAGTGGGAGAATGTCCCTGGGTTCAATTCCCAATACTGCAAAACAAACAGAAAGGAACCTGAGCTGTTAGAACTGGAAGAGAACTCAGGTTTTCTGGTTCTCCCCTGCAGCAGGTTTGAAGGCCCCTCACAGGCTGGGGAGTCCCTATGCCCCAGCTTGTCTAAAGTGCTAGCTGGGCTAGAGGTGGGTAAGAGGCAGCAGAGGCTTGGGGGCCTGAGGCTTTTGGAGTTTCCAGGCTTGCTAGGACCTGTGGTCTGAAGATCAGGTGAGCTAGAAGGCCATTAGAGGTCCTCTCTTCTAGGACCCTTATTTGACAGTTGAGGAAATCAAGGATCCCAGCAGGGAAGAGTTTTGCTGGGGGATGTAGAATGGGCTGGAACTAGAGCTGCCTTCAGACAACCACTCAGATTCTAAAGGGATAGTCCTATCCTCTCTTCCCCACCTTTTCTTCACATGACATATTGAAGACCTACTGTGTGCCAGGTACTGCCCAAGGCAGTGATAAACAAAACATATACATTGTTGCCCTCTCACAGTCTGTGATCTGTGAGTGGAAAAAGGCACCAACTAGTGAAGACAGAAGGGTGAACCATCATACAGGGTGTTTGGGCTGTGGAGGGAGGGAAGCTGATGCTCTGAGAGAATAATGGGTGGCATAGTTTCAACTGGCTGCTCAGGGAAGGTTGCTCTGAACTCGCCATTTTGAGAATTGAGGAGTAAATGCCAGGCAAAGGCAGCAGCATGGACTGGCCCTGAGGCGGGAAGAGCCTGAGGCCTGAATTGATGGCAAGAGGTCAGTGTAGCCTTGAAAAGTGAGCTGGGTAAGCAGTGCCAGAGGAGGTAGGTGGGAGCCAGGTCTAGTTGGTGAACTTCCTGCCAACTCAGAGTAGTACAGAGGTTTGCTGTCCGGGTTCCCCTCATAGCTGTGCAACCTTAGGACAACTTACTCAACCTCTGTTTTCTTCTCTGTAAAACGGGAAAAATAACAGTCCCCGCCTCATGTCTATGGAATGGTATGAGATGTTGAGTTGAAGATGTTGAATCTAAGGTGTTGGGCCTAGCAATGGTCTGAGCAGGGGAATATTAAAATAAGTTTGGGACATCAAGGCCCCACCTCCCCGCTCTGCAGCCCTCAGGAGGAAGGTGTGAGAAGCCCCACCTGGGGGTTAACCTCATTTCTGGAGGATGGTATGTAAACCTACTTCCTTATTTATTTTTTTTGGTATTGCCAATGGAACCCAGGGGCGCTTTACCACTCAGCTACATCCCCAGCCCTTTTAATTTTTATTTTGAGACAGAGTCTCACTAAGTTGCTGAGGCTGGCCTCAAACTTGTGATCCTTCTGCCTCTGAGCTACTGGATGACAGGCATGTGCCACTACACCTGGCACCTTCCTCCTCTTCTATCAGTGAGCACCCTGCCCTAGACTCAAGGTTGTCTCATTGACTTTAGATCTTTGTAAGTTCTCATTATGCAAAAGTGTGAATGAATGAAAGCCTGTTACCTGTCATAGTGGATGAAGCTCACAAACAATCTTGAGCAAGGGAGTTAGACTCAAGAGTCCATACTGTATAATTCCATCCATTTCAAGTTCAAACTTGGTGAAATGAATCTATGCTGTTAGAATTCAGATAGGCAGATATCCTCAGGGAACAAGGGACTCAGAGGGCCTGGGGAGGATTTCTGAGATTTTATTCAGATATTGTTCTCTTTCTCCATCTGTACTTGTTTCACTGTGGTGTTCATTTCATGTGTAAGTATCAAGATGTACATGTATATTTTCCAGTGTGTATGTCAATAGACTACTAATGAAGAACCTTCAGCTGCATTTCCTGTCATCATCTGTCCCCAAATCACATGTTTTTGATTCTTTTAGAGGCCTTTCCTTCTTTATCCTAGGAGGAAGAGACCCTCTGTAAACTTTGGGTTGGGACAGTGTGCCCTGGCTGGGCCATCCTGTGCTCAGCTGGAGTCCTGCCTGCCTTCACACCTCGCCTGGTTTCGGGCTCCCCATACTGCCTGCAGATGCTTGGCTGTGCTCACACTTTGGCACCAGCCTGTTCAGGGTGCTGGAGGTTGTCTGCTCTTTCCAGGAGTGTTTGGAGAAATGCTGGCCTGCAGAACTTGGCCTCTCCCAGCCTTGGCATCCACCAGTAGGGCAGAACAGGGGAATATTAAAGCAGGACTCTTACAGAGAAGCCCGTTCAGCCCCTCATTATATAGATGAGGTCAAGACCAGTGGCTTGTCTAAGGTCACACAGTGAAACTGGGATGGAACCAAGGTGGGGCCTGGTGATCTGACTCCTAGCTTAGGGTTCTAACCCTCATACCAGAAGGACTCACAAAACACAAAATCATTTTTTCTTTTAATGTCAATGCTTCTGGAGAGTGGGTGAGAGTCTGAAGCAGGGTGGTCTTCTCTGTTTGACCTTGAGGGTAAAGATGAGGGACAGAAGTAGGAGGTGGAGCATTTGGGAAGGAACAATGTTTCCCAGTGACTGTTTCTCGGACCTCCACCTACACATCTACTGCATGCCTGAGAATATAAAGTAAATTAATTTAAGCATCATGCAACAATCAGAGATTCCTTGTTTCCTATTCTTCAATTACTTTCCTTCAGTTAATTTTATTATTATTATTATTATATTAATGTAAAATCATTAAATGTTACCATTAAACTGGATCTCAACAAAAATTTAATTCAAATCCCCCATTTTATAGACAGGGAAAGTGAGGACCAGAGAGGGGAGGTGACTTGTCTAAAGTCACAGAGCAAGTGGTCTAGGACATAGAACTCAAAGGCAGAACCTTCTCAACTGTACTGTGCTGGTTTAAACATATAAACAGACAAAAGCTAAAGCTTAGCATCAGGCCTGGTGGTGCACTCCTGTAGTTCCAGCTCTGAAGGCTGAGGCTAGAGGATGTCTAGAGTCCTAGAGTTTAGGGCCAGTTTTAGAAATATAACAAGACCCCCATCTCTCTAAAACAAGGAGACAATTTAAGATAATAAAAGATCAGCAGCATTAACCCAATAGATATTTTTATTTTTCTGTCTTCCCTTCTAATCTTTCTGAGGATATTTCTCATATCCACACACCCTTCCTCCTGTGTCCACTGGAAGCACATATGTTTGCACAGAGTTTGCATTCCCCCTATGTGCTAAGCAGGTTGGGAAGACTGTGGGGAGCAGGACAGGATTGGCCCTGTCCCTGGGAGAGGCCAGAGATGAGATTAGACTTATCTCATATTTGTTTATACTGGGTTGTCAACGCTTCGAAGGCAGGTCCACATCTGTTCTCCTATTTTGAGCATCATTTAGTACTGAGACAGAGGCCAGAGGTCCCAGAAACTTCTGACTTATCTTGTTCTTCCCTCACTCTTGGAAAAATTATACTTTTCCCTTAAGGTCCAAATCAAATGCTATCTTCCCAACAGTGTCTGCCAGGAACCACCCTCCATTCCCTCCCACCCTCTTCTGGTGGATTTAATTATCTTTTATTCTGGAACCCCATCTCTATTAAGTGCGAAAAAAATCATCATCAAATCTCATGTTACACAAAAGGGTTTATTTGGTCCTCTTCCCTCCAGGTTGGACTTCTGTGTTTTTCAGCTTTTATCCATCTGTCCCTGCTACTGTGGTGTCTATCCCAGGCCTTTTATACCCAGCACCCACAGACACCACAGTTCAACTGCAGAGCTATCTGGAACCTGCCTTAAGTTAACGATGAGCCAGAAAACCCCCCTTCCCATAATATGCTGAAATCCATGAGCGTACAGGACATCTCAAGTACAAAGTGGGAAATGGAACATAAAAGTTACGTCCACATATCAGACACACACTGTTGTATTTAATTCTTGTAACAACACCAGGTGAAGTGGTTATTCCCAATTTGCAGACGAAGAAACTCGGTCTCTAATATGTTAAGTAATTGACTCAAGAAACACAGACTTGCCTTCTCAAGGAGAAGTCAAGTGGGACATTCCACTCTGTGTGACCCAGCTAATCTCAAAATATGTCAGAAATAAAAGCCAGAAACTTCTCTGGGCAGAGCCCTGTCTTTCATTCTGGCCCGGGATGTTTGTACCCCTCGGGTCACATGCATGCTGGCATTTCCTTCTGTTGGAAAAATAGAAACCACTCGAGTATGTTAGGAATCTGCTGTTCTCCTGTCAATCTGTGCGGAGCCCTTCCCGTCCTTCTGGAACAGCATAAGGCGGGTCCCATTCCCATTTGACAGATGAGGAGAATGAGGCTCAGAGAAGTTAAATAAGGTACTTTGATCACACAGTCTGAAAAGGAAAGTCAGGATTCTCTCCTAGATCTGTGAAACTGGAATGTCTGTACTCTTTCTATGGGAATTCTGTGATTTAATCAGAATCTATCTGGGAGAGTCTTCAAAGGTCATCTGTTCTAGTAGCAGCCAGGGCTCAGGGTAGTGGGGTAGAGGTAGTTTTTTTTTTTTTTTTAAACCAGTAAAGGGGACTCAGAGAAGAAAAGACAGAGCAATATATGCATCCTCTTAATGGGGCAGCAGCTAGGACACCCCAAGCCACAAATTCCCTTGGTAAGATTCCATCTTTCAGCCTCAATGGAGTTCTTTTACTTCTAAGCCTTCTAGCCACAGGACAGTGGCCCAGCTCAGGGTGGAAAGTGGTTAGAAACAGGGGAGGTGGGTGGCAGGAGTCAGTAACAGCCCCCTCAACATCTAGAAGCCAAGAAATACCATCAATTCTGGTCCTGTCAACACCACACAGCAGGCTTCAGAGAGAGGGTCCTCACCTGGCTCAGAAGTCCTTTGTGGCCTCTGACCTGTGGAGTAAATCAAAGCATAGGCCTCCTAAAGGGTAAAGGGATTGTGAATGCAAAACACCACAGTTCAGCACAGTGGCCTCTTGTCCCTCAAGCCATAGGCTTGAGAACTTCCAGGGCCTGGCACAGACTCACTTGGAGTTAGTGGTGAGGAAGCTTCCTGGGCCATAGCTGCACCCAAGACAAGCCAGTGCTTTCCAGAAGGTTAGTGGGTGTGTGGATGTGTGAGTACATGCACATCTGTACTCTAGGTCATTATGGCAGTCAACAATAAATATTCTCAGGCACCCATGATATGTTGGACAACAAGATGGATAGAGGAGACTTAAGAATCAGGCCTTGCCCCACAAGTTCAGTCCCAGGGGTGTTCTCCTCCAAAGATGAAATGAGCAGAGGGATTAGACCATGTGCTAATGGAGAGACTCCAAAAATATGTGCCAGAAGTTCTAAGGAGGAAGCCATCACTCTGGGTGGGACAGCTCCTCATGGTCTAATGTGGGAGACTACAGTAATCTCTTTGAGTAAGGGCTCTGCCAGGACTTGGGCCAGAGTCCTGGACTTGGGTAAGAGGGCAGGAGGAGAGGGTGAAGGGATGGAGCTGAGGAGAGGACAGACTGCAGAGGGCCCTGGATGACAGAAGCTGTGGATGAGGGAGGGAGGCGCTTTCATCACCCATTGTTAGGAAGACAAAGCACAAAGCCACTCAAACAAAGTGGTTGCATTGCACATGCTTCAGTCAGAAAGCAGCTCAGCACCCAGTGCAAATCCCTGACCCTGAGGGGTGGGTCTCATTGAGCTCTGTCTACAGTAGGAAAACTGTAAGGACTGGGGGAGGTGTTGTGTGGGGGTGACTGAAACCATTATCTCCCCACCATCTGCTGGATATCCTTTCTCTTCTACTTATATGTTACCAGTGTGTAAATTTTGTGTTGTGGTTTTTGACTCATGTTATTGATTTATTTATATCTTCCCATGCATTGAGAGTTCATATACTCAAAAGTATTTTGTTTTGAAATAATTTCTGATGTAATAGGAAAGTTATGAGAATAACAGAGCTCCCATGTACCTTTGACCTAGATATATGAATTTTAACATCTGTTTGTCTCCTCTCTTTCTCTCTCTTCCTTTCTTCCTTTTCCCTTCTTCTCTCTCCCTGCCTTCTTTTTTTCTATGAGTCAGGCTGTGTTTGTATCTCTCTGTCTCTCTGACCCGTTTGAGGGTAGGTTGTAGACATACCGCCTCTTCATCCCATAATATTTCACTATATATCTTGAGGACGTGGACATTCTCTTTCATCACGACAGTATAGGATCATATGTGGTATCTTGTTGTCACATTTCTTTAGTCTCCTTTAAGCTGGAATTATTCCTTAGACTTTTTTTTCCCCCCACTTTCATGATGTTGGTATTTTTTAAGAATATTGGCCATGGGTCTGGGGATGTGGCTCAAGCAGTAACGTACTCGCCTGGCATGTACGGGGAGCTGGGTTCGATCCTCAGCACCAAATAAAATAAAGATGTTGTGTCCACCAAAAACTAAAAAATAAATATTAAAAAATTCTCTAAAAAAAAAGATTATTGGCCTTTTTAAAAAAAATACTTTTTTAGGGTCTGGAGTTGTAGCTCTGTGGTAGAATGCTCACCTAGCACATGGGAGGTCTGGGGTTCGATCCTCAGCACCACATAAAAAATAGATTAATAAAAAAATAAAATAAAATACTTTTTAAGTTGTAGATGAACACAATACCTTTACTTTATTTATTTTTATGAGGATCTAACCTAGTGCCTCCAATATGCTAGGCAAGCACCCTACCACTAAGCCACAACCCCAGCCCAAGAATACTGACTTTTTAAAAAATAAATACAATCCATAGACTTTTGTTAACATCATAATATTGTACTACATAGGTATTCCCAATTTATTTAACTTTCCCCTGTTGTTTTTCATTGCTAAAAATAATAGTATTTCTGTGAACACATTTGTTTAATTTCCTCTCTGCGTTATTTTCTGTTGGGCGTACTCCCAGAGGTGGCATTCCAGGGCAAAGGTTGTGACTGATTTGCTTCATGGTTGAAACTAGAAATACTGAATCAGCTTACGTTGTCACCAGCACGTACTTATTTCCTCATGGCTTTGCCGACACTCTGTCATTGTTTTTGTGTATTTTGGGTGGGTTTTTATAAAGATACAGTAATATTTTCATTATAGGGAAATTTGAAGAGCTTGAAGTCTTCTGTACTTTCCCCTTCATTCAAACCTTATTCCTTATGCTTCTTTATTGTTTTTTTTTTTTATGGTGTTTGTGTTTCATTTGCATTCGTTACATTTTCATGGATAATTTTAAGTTTTGATAGCAATAGGGTAGGCAATCACCATTTTATAAGTGATGAAAGAGAAGCTTGGGGACTCTCCCTGACCCAGGCCTAGGCACAGAGTTCTTCCCTATAGAATGACAGATTTCTTCCTCTCACCAGAAATAAAGGGAATGCATGGTCCTTGGGGCCTCCAGAACTCCCTAAGGAGTTTGCTTCTTTGTCTCTGCTTTTAGAAGCCAGCTGGGAGGGTCCTATTGGGCAGCTTTCTGGGAGAGTGCTATTGGGAGAGGGGTGCTTGGGGTAGGTATGATTTTGAGAGGACCCAGGAGTGAGCTCTTATTCTCCTCCTTGCTGAGGAGACCAGAGTGAGGACTCTGAAGCTCCCATCTTCTTAGCTCTAGCAAGGCACCCAGGGCTTTGTGATACAGGTAGGAAACCCTGTGAGACCCTGCAGCTTCAAGCGCCTTCCACAGAGGGGACAGCTGTGGCCTTGAGTCTCTCTTCTGATTGCCTCCTCCCAAAGAGGTTTTGAACCGAAGACCTTTACCTTTCAAAGGCTCTTATGTTGTCTAGTCCAGTGGACAGAAAACCGTAGCCCTACAGCCAAATGTGGTCTACCACCTGGTAGTCCTGACCTAGAGATGCAGATGGTTTTATGGATGAACATTTCCAATCAATTTGATGGTAGAGAACTTTAGATCCAAATTAAACAAAATACTACTCCTCTTCCCTGTTTCCATTTTTCTCATTGGAATACCTGTAATACAACAAAACAAAAACAAACGACCTTATTTATTTATTTAAATATTTTTTAATTATAGATGGGCATATCACCTTTATTTTACTTGTTTATTTATCTTTTTTTTAAGAGAGAGAGAGAGAGAGAGAGAGAGAGAGAATTTCCTCAATGTCTATTTTTTTTAGTTTTCGGCGGACACAACATCCTTGTTTGCATGTGGTGCTGGGAATCGAACCCGGGCCACATGCATGCCAGGTGAGCGTGCGCTTGAGCCACATCCCCAGCCCTTATTTATTTATCTTTATGTGGTGCTGAGGATCAAACCCAGTGCCTCACACATGCCAGACAAGTGCGCTCCCACTAAGCCATAACCCCAGCCCTCATTTATTTATTTATTTTTTAGAGAGAGAATTTTATTATTTATTTTTTAGTTTTCGGCAGACACAACATCTTTGGTTGTATGTGGTGCTGAGGATCGAACCCGGGCCACACGCATGCCAGGCGAGCGCGCTACCGCATGAGCCACATCCCCAGCCCCTCATTTATTTATTTTTAAAAATTTTTATTTTTTAAAAAATAATTTTTTAGTTGTTGATTATTTTATTTGTTTGTATGTGGTGCTGAGAGTCAAACCCTGTTCCTCATGCATTTTAGGCAAGCGCTCTACCACTGAGCCACAACCCCATCTCCCTCCCATTTATTATTACTATGTTTTGGATTTTATCAGTTAAAAGCCTGTAGAAGTTTTGTTTTCTCCTTTGTTATCTAAGTACCTACCTGATACCTTAGATTTTGCTTCCTGGCTCTCAGTACCTCAAGTATTTACCATCTGATGCATTGTGCACCTGCTCTTGATCTCCTCCACTAGGGGAACTTTTTGAAACTGAGACTACTAAGGGGTGGCAGCCTTGGGGAAGTGGGAGGAAGGAATCAGCAGAGGCCCCCTGCCCCATTCACCACCCATAAGGAACCTCCAGGGACTCAGGGTTATGGAAAGCCTCATTTCAGAACCACTGCCCACCTTGATGAATCCCACCCTCTCCAGAGAGTGACTAGGAAGAGGGGCGAAGAGCTCCACATCAGGGACTGCCTTCTCTAACCCTGGCCCTGCGCTAGGCACTGGGGTACATTACATGATTCAATCTTCCTGCAGCCCTGTGGGGTGGTATATTTCCCATTTTATAAATGAGAAAGCTGAATGTGGGTGTCAGAGCCAGGATTTAAACTCATAACTCCTGACTTCTGTCCAGTGATCTCTTTGAGGTACCAAGTTGCCTAGGATTCTCTGTTTTCCCAGGGACCCTCGGGTCCCCTCCAGAGAATACGGAGGAGGATGATAATATTGCTTAGCCTTCTTGGTAGTTTAATGGAAGCTGCTCAGAGTCAGTTTGTCCGGTGTCTTATCATTTCCAGGGCTGGCTCACCCTCGACTGCTTGCTGCCAGCATCTAACCTGGAACCCTAATCTTGAATCCTGAGCTCTCTGCCCTTGGTGACCTTGGCAAAGGGCCTGGAGAGAGATGAGACATCCTTCTCTCCTTGGGGTGAGGTTTGTTTAGCACCCAGGGGCAGGGTCCCTCCATAGAGAGGAGGATGGCCTGTGAAGGAGCTGCCGTGTGGCCCTTTTGGGATGGCGAATTATTTCTACTCACTTCCGATTTGGAGGGGCCTGGTTGAGAAAAGGAGATGGTGCAGGAGAGAGAAGGGCAGCAGAGACCCAAGAGGACATCCCAGTGTAGGCCAAAGGGCCCCAGCCTGGTAGTGACTGTTCTGGGCCCTGGAATCACCAGGTCCAACTCTGGCTCAGCCACTGTGAGCTGTTCAACACAGGCAGCTTTGTTCTCACGAGCTCTGTTTCTTCGTCCTAAGATGTTGCTATCTCATAGGGTTGCTGAAATTCCACAGAATCTAAGTCCCTTCATGTTTTCCAGTCTTGGGGTCCAAATAGGAATGAGGAACATTCTACTCCAGGGCAACAGGATGTCCTATTTCCCAGCCTAGCCTTCTGGAGGCTCCCCAGGGAAAGCTTACATCTTTCTTCATGCTCCAGCCCCTTCCTCCTTTGAGACAAGGCTGTGCTCCCTCCGTAATCCCAGACCCAGGCCTCTGTCTGAGTCTGTCCCTTGCCACTGACATTGGCTGCAGGGTAAACTGAGTTTCATGTAAGGTTTGAAGGCGATGAGAATTTCTGCATGGGAAAGGACACGGCTTAATATTGAGTAAGAGACACCTCTGCTCCTGCAACTGGTGACCTCTGCCATGATTCTGGGGTCTTCCAGGACCCTATTTGAGGCCTCAAATCTGCTATCATACTTTATAATTTACTGCTCAAGGGAGACACCCCTTTTCTTCCACATGTAGTCAGTGAAACTCCATGTTATTAACCACCTCTCCCTGAGTAGATGCTGGGCTTCTCTTTCACAGAACCAAAGGTGCTTTGAAGTTTTTCCCAAACAGAAAGGCATCTCTGACCCACACAGTTGGATCTTCTGCCTCCTTTAGCAAGTGGTAACAGCTTTGAGCAGCTTTCAAAATAGCAATCTTGCCACAGAAGTAAAGGGCATGACCTGGCATGAGGGGAAGAGCCCAGCAAATGGCCAGATATTGATGCCCTTGGCTTAGAGGTCCAGTGGTCAGTTGTTTTGAAGAGCCGAATTAAGCAGCTTCTCCTCTGTTACCTCATTTGGTCTTGAGAGTCCCCATGTGGGGCAGGCAGGCGGGCAGATGGGAAGTCATTGTCCCCATGTTACTGAGAAGAAAACAAAGACCCAATCCTTGCCCTCAAGAGCAAGAGGCCATATGGAGCGGAGATAAGTTTCATAAATATAGTTCCAAGCAGCAATGTTAATATGATTTCTTAAAGAAAGAGATTTTTATAACCCACCTGCTAACTCTGCAGCATTTCTAGAGTTTAGGTCATGCAATTCTTCCTGTCTTCTCTGACTTCTCTCTGGAGTCCACACATGCATCTGAGAATATATCAACTCCTTGCCAATTAGGAAGCTCTGCCAGGCCCTGGCTAAATGAACCTGGCTCACCCTCCTCTTGTGCAGTTCTCAGTGCTGCTCTTTAGGCCAGCTCTGTGGGGAAGTTGAACCACCCCTATCTAGCACATGGTCAAGAACTTGGCCCTCAAGCCCAAGAGTCAAACCTGGGAATGAATCCCAGCTTTACTACTAACTGACTGGGTGACCTTGGGCAAGTTATTTCACCTCACTTAGCCTTGGTTTTCTCATCTGTGAAATGGGGACTATATCCTGTACCTAATCAGGCCAGGATTTGAGCTGAGATCTCTCTTGACTCTAGAGAACTGATGAAGTTACAGCTGAAACATGCAGCAGTGTTTGTCATCCCAGAATACCTCAGAATCACAGAGGAGGGTTCAAACAGACAACGAACATGCATGCCAACTGGTCAGTTCTTCAGAATGGTACTTGAGACACATAGTAGGCTCTCAGAGTTGTTAGCTTATTCCTTTCTTTCTTTGATTAAAAAAAAAAGTCTTTTTATTATCCTCTGTCCTTGCCTTTACTCACAATAGACCCCTCCTTAGACCCTGTGCATGTGTATGTGCATGTGTGTGTACCACACTCAGAATTTCTTTCTTGCTAATACTCTCTTTGTCCTTACACCCATAGCACCCTGCTCTGCGAGTGGAGCTGGACTGGTCCTTGCATAAGTGGTCCCTCATTGAGAGAGGGTGTCTCCTGACCCAAGAGAGACTCATTCATTGGCTACTTGATATCCTAGGAGGTGGCTGGGCTCAGAAAGCTTTGCCCATTAGGGGCCCTGATAATTAGCTAAAGTCAATTAAGTGACCTCTCTCTGGGACTTGAGGCAGAGTATGAAAAGGAATGAATGAGCCACTGAAGATGGAGTGGACTTCATAAGCCAGTTCCTTATGGCTTACTTCCCATTCTTTTTTTTTAAACATAACATTTATTTATTTAATTTCTTACATCATGAGTGGAATTCATTACAATCATAATTGTCCATTCACAACACCATTTTTTGTAATTACTTCCCATTCTTGTGCATGTCCTTCCAGTGGCCACCTTTCTCTCAAAGATCCACCATAGCATGCTTACTCTGTGCTCAGCTAGATGTCACCTGTGCACTGAGCCCTACTCAAGTTTTGCTTCCTACAGCAGGCAGGGCTGGGTGCCCCTATTCTATGTCCTACAGCACAGGTGGATACCCCTGTTGTCAACAGGGTCTCATTAAGTTGCATAGTACCTCGATTTTGCTGAGGCTGGCTTTGAACTTGTGATCCTCTTACCTCAGCCTCCCAAGCCACTGAAATTACAGGTGTGCACTACTGCACCCGTGGATCATTCTGTATTTATTTCCTAGTGTCTTCCTCAGAGGTGGGCACATAATAGGTACACAATAAATGTGCAAATGAGTTATGGTTTCATTTGGCTCCCAGGATCTCTATTCTGCCTTTGCCACTGTGGTTTTTGTCGAGTTTCTTCTTTCTGGTCTTTAGGCCCTCTTTTGGTATAACAAAGGGGCTGGGCTAATGATCCCCTTAATTCTAAAATTCCATGATTCTATAAAATACCTATAAAGCACATGCTGAGTAGAAGATTCTTCCATGGACACTAAGAGGAGAGGAGTGAATGCAAAGATATAGTTTGTGTCTTCTAGGAGCTTACAGTATGGCTATAGATGGAAACAAAACAAAACAAAAATCCATGGAAGTGTCAGGCTCAACAGCAATTCAAAAACTGTCAGAACATCATATAGCCAGAACATCCAGATAATATATGTGCTATGGTTCAGAACAGGGAGCTACCTTGGTGGCCTGGCCTAGCCAGAGAAGGCTTTGGGAAGTAGAAGCTAAGTAAAGCATTGAAGGATGGATGGAATTTGGAATAAGCCAAGCAAGGAGAATGGACATTTCAGGCATAGATGGACTTGAGCCCTCCAAATGGACCAGAAAAGACAAGGTATGGCTAGGGAAGGGTGGGCCCCCTGACAAGTGGATGATGGGTTCTGGTAGGAAAACAGTGGATGAGCCTAGAGTAGCAAGCAGAGCATGGGAAAACAGTTAAGCTAGCCAGGAAAGTTTTGTTTTTTGGTCCTAGAGGTCAAACCCAGGGATTTGCACAAGCTAGGCAGCATTCTAGCACTGAGCTACATCCCCAGCTCTTTTTAAAACTTTTATTTTGAGATAGGGTCTCATTAAGTTGCCTTAAGTTGGCCTTGAATTTGAGATCCTTCTGTCTTAGCCTCTGAGTAACTGTAATTACAGGTGTATGCCACTATAACTAACATCATTAAAAGTTTTAATAGTATTGGAGACAGGTGCAATGGCACATGTCTGTAATCTATCTTCTCAGGAGGCTAAAGCAGGAGGATTACAAATTCAAGGCCAGCCTGGGCAACTTAATGAGATACTGTCTTAAAATAAAAATAAAAAGGGCTGGGGATAGGTAAAATGATTGACTAGCAAGGACAAGGCCCTGGGTTTAATCCCCAGTGCTGCAAAAATAAGTTTTAAATAAATTGGTCATAGGGAGGGGGTGAGGAGGACATTGTTGGGGATGGGACTATGGATGATTTAAATTTTTTTCACTTATAATTTTCTGTATAAGTGAATTTCTTCTAAATTTAAAATATTTAGAATGCATTTCTTGTGTGACTTGGAACACATAATTGCTTCTTAAAAAGTATTTTATGCCTAGGAGTTTGGACCTTCTACTGATTTTGAGCTGGAATGTCAGGAAGAAAGGTTAATGGGATTGGATGGAGAAAGGGAAAGGGGACCAGCCAGCCAAGAAAAAATTTCTGTAGAGAACATGAGGTGCCGTGGACCTGGAAGCTCTTCAAGGGCGAGGTGGAGGCGTCTCTGTCATGTATCTTTCACATAGGAGGAAAAGGCTCAGGAATCCCTTGCGGAGGACCAGCAAGTTAGGATGATAGCATCTAAAGGAAGGTGAAGAGATAGCCAGGCCCAATGGTGCGCGCCTGTAATCCCAGTGGCTTGGGAGTCTGAGGCAGTAGAATCATGAGTTCATAGCCAGCCTCTGCAAATTAGTAAGGCCTTAAAGCAACTTAGCAAGACCTTGTCTCTAAATAAAAATACAAAAAAGGACTGGGGATGTGATTTCAAAAAAGAGAGAGAGTGAAGTGGGGAGGCCTGCACATCTGTGCCTAAAAGTGAAATTCCCATATATTTGCCAGTTAAATTCTGGACACCCCAAAGGGTTTAGAAAGAGTTGTTATCATCTTAGAAGTAGGACTGATACCATCATCTAGCTCATTCAGAGCTCTTTAGGATAACTTCTAGATTTTAAGGAGTACCTTCTCCACAGGAGAATTCACCAGGCACAAATCTTTTCTAGGGCATTGGAAAAAGTGACTTGACTTTCAAAAAGGCCACTTTTTGGGCTCTGTCTCACTAAGTCCACCTCCCGCCCCAACAAACTTACCTGTTGGGTGAATGAAGTACACTTGTAGCTCAAGCCCTAACTCCAGCTAATGCTGCCTTTAGAAAACTATCTAAGACTATCAAGTTTGGGAAACCTTCTCCAAATGCTTAGTGCAAAGATTGTGTATGTGTGGGTGTGTGTATGCACATGCACACTTTATTTTTGCTTTTGGTATTAGGAATTGAAATTAGGGGCACTTTACCACCAAGCTATATCCCTAGCTCTTGTTATTTTTTATTTTGAAAAAGGGTCTTACTGAGTTGCAAGGCTGGCCTTGTGATCCTCCTGCCTCAGCCTCCTGAGTTACTGGGATTAAAGGGGTCCACCTTTGCCGTTGGCTCACCTTATGCTGTGAAGAACATGACCATTAATTGGGAAAAGAACTTGAACTGTTACTAGTTGCAGGGGTGCTCATTTAGTGATAATAGTTGTACATTTATTTATGCAAGATTGTACATTTATTTATACAAGATGTACATTTATTTATACAAGATTGCCCATTAGCCAGCACCTAATGTATAACATTGTTGATTGGTTGACCCTTGTTAACATTAATTGGATAATCCTTCTAAGATTGTACTCTATGCCTACTTTATATGTTTCTGATATTTTTACTTTCCTTTTTTTTTTTTTGTCACCCTAGCTTCCTCTCTGTAGGATAATGCCTAGACCATGTCTTCCCTATACAATGTCTGAGACAGAGTCAGGAATAATTGGCTCATAGATTAAATTGAAGAATGTGGCTAACTTAATCTCATTACTTTGCCTACTCTACCATGCAACCATTTACCTCCTAACCTTTCTCTATGCTAACCGCTTTTTTTGTGTGTGTATGTATGGTGCTGGGGATTCTACCTACTCTTTTTATGAAATATTCTTTTCCTCCTTCCAAACACCTTCTCTCTTATTACCCTTTCTGTCTTCTATTTACATAATTCTTACCAGGCCTCCAGTCCAGTGAAAATACTTCCTTTCCCTCTGAGGACTTTCCATGCATTCTTCTTCCCAGTCCCATTCATCTCTCCGGCTTTGAGCATCTATAGCCCTTAGGGTCTGAGCCTCATACATAATTGTTCTGACATGGAAATTTTTCTAGATGCTCATTCTGGATGTCAAGCCAGACTATGAGCCTCTTGAGCACAATCCAGGTTTTATCTTTGAAGTTCCTAGCACCTCTAGCATATGGCCAGATCCACATTCAACAAACATGGGGTCTTGTGCAGTCATAAACTGTCCTCAGCCAGCACTGAGCCCACAAGGGTTCTGAGTTTGCATCTGCAAGCCCAGGAGAAGGTAGAAATGCAGCAGCAGTGTTTTCATCAAGACCCGGCTCACATGACCTTCTTTGTTTTCTTGCCTGGAGGGGGCAGGGCAGAGAAACTGGTCAAGTGTGCAGAATTGTTTGACACCCATTGACTGAATAGAATGCTCACTTGTGTTCCTTCTTATGTGTCAGGATAAGCCCACATTACAACATCTTCTTGCATGGTGTGAGCCTGGTGTCCCCTGACCTGCTTCTGCTTCTCCAAGAAGTGACTGAGCCTGGTTCTTTGAAAGTAGTTGGTGGACCTATTCCCAGAGAGAGAAGGTGTCAGGACCTCCCTCTGTGGGCAGGGCCTCCTCCTTAACCTAGGAGGAAGATGAAGAGAAGTTCTATTGCCAAGGAGCTTCCAGATAAGACTTGTGGCTTTCTTGGGTTATCCAAGGATTGGAAGAGTAGAAAGATGCATCTTTGGCATCTGGATCATCAGAAATAGACTTGGAGTGAAGAACTTGATTTAGGTCTCACTTTGGCCACTTTCTTTATGTGTCAGGTGTGGTATTTTGGTGGTAGAATTGGGACGTCAATGCAAGTCTCCTCACTTTGGGTTTTTCAGTCTTCACTAATCCTCAGAAAGACTATAGTCATTTGATATCGCACCAAATAACCTATTCGTCCTTTTGACTTGCTCCTTTTGGTACCCAGGTTGCTTGGAATGGAGACTTTATTCCAGAGGACTGCTGTCCATGGGCTACCCCAAAACATGATTCTTCTGTATTTTCTCTCTATGGGTGCTTTCCTCTAAGCCTCAGACTTTCTTGGGTTATCCAGTGGATGTGTCTCTTTTGGCAACTACACATCCTTCCCAGAAGAGGCAGGCAAAGTGATGTTACTTTGGTGAAGCTAGAAATACCCCCCATAGTTAGTGCTTAATAAAAATTTGTCATATCAATAATTGCCAGCAAGAGAACTGATGATGCCATGGTATTCCCTTAATCATTAAGAGAACAGGCCACTGGTCTTAGTAGATGCAAACTCAGAGCCCTTGTGGGCTCAGCACTGGCTGAAGACAGCATATGACTACATGAGCCTTTTTCACCTTTTGGGGAAATTGACCCTCTCAGAGCAGCCTCTGTCCGATTTCCCATCCTGATGAGATAGGTTCTGTTTCTCACAGCCTTCTCTGCTATTTCTCTATGTTGATGTGTTCAGTGAGACAGTGTGAGAGTGTTGATGTGGAAGCAAAGGGATCCTGACTTCAGTTATGGAACTGCATGTGTTTAGACAGGTCCTTTTCCCAAGCAGAGCCTCAGTTTCTCCATTTCTTAAGTACCTTTTAGCCTAGCATCCTAAACTCCTGCAACTTCACAATTATGTTGAAGCATCCCAGCTGGGCCAGAGACCCAGCTGTTCAGTTAGGGCCCAAATCACTCACCTAGTGCTATGGCCTGTGGCACAGTAAAGCCTTCAGGTGCCACTGAGACTGCTGCTGCTGCTGCTGAGATTAGACAAAGCAACTTGGCACCATATCTGTGACCAGTGCCTGTTTTAGCAACATGGCTAGTAAATATTGACTCTGGCATGAAAATGGAAAGCAGAGATGACTATGTTAACTCACTCAAAGGGTAGAAGTTCACCAATCCATGATAAGACAAGATGTAGTTATGCAATGTATAGGTTTTTCTGTTAACAAATAAGTTGTGTAGCGGTGGGAAGAATGGAAAACAGGACAGGAAAACCTTCCATGCACAATCAACAGCTGTCTGCACTGCTGGTTCTCTTACTCATTTGTTTGTTTTAAAATAAATGTCATAGGAAAAAAAAAAGAATATACAAGGTTGGAAAGAAATATACTAAAACTCACCCTGTGGCAGTCTCTAGCCTTGGTGAAATTACCGTGGATTTGTTTCTTTCATATACTTTTTTTTTTTCTGTCTTCTATGCTGTCTGTAATGTCATATGACTTTTATAATCCAAAAGGGCAAAGTGTTAGAAATAAAATAATTGTCTTTGAAGAGTCTGAAGGAACTTTGAGAATCATTCAAGTACCTTCAACCTGTGTTATTTTGCCTGTGGTACCCTATAATACCGTAGCTTTCAAAAGAAAAGACCGTATAAGAGAAGCTACTCTTCTGAATAAACCTGATCTCAGTGTGTTTACTTATTGATTTATAGCTATAAAAGCAGAATGTGGTGGGAAAAATTCCAATCATTTAAGATCTCAAGAGTATTTTTTTTTCTTAAGTCAACAGACACTTAACAAGTGCTCTCTGGTTGCCAGCCCTGTGCTCCACATCAGCAAGGCCCCTCTTACCCAGAACTGGGCAGGATTGAGGACAGGGCATGCTGGGAAGTGGTTATATGGGAGCTGGAGGTGGCAGAAAGGACTAGGCCTTAGAATGTGGAGCTCTGGGTGTGGGTTAGGGGTGGGGGTGGCACCGAAATAATAATTACCACTGATTAAGCACCAACCATATACCAGGAGCCTTCTACATATTGTTACTAACCTCATAAAACTTTGGGGATGGGCATTAACTTTTAAGGATGAGAAAGCAAGGGCCACGCAGTCACTTCTCCAAACCTGTGTCTCTCAAGCAGTTCAGGGTTTTGCAGTGGAGAACAGAAACCTCCGAAGGGAGCCTGAGCTAACAAACAGGTGTGTGCAGTCCCTGTCCAGGACAGAGGGCCTTTGGAGGGAGAGGCACCCTCAAGTGTAAAACACAGACCGGCTGGAGGTAGGATCCTGCTGTGTCCACCCTGAACCTAGGACTGGGTGTGCCTGTCCTCCTTAGCCTTGGGAAAACCCAATGGGGGCCAGTTGGCCTAGGCTAGGGGGCCATGAGAACCACAAACTTACTTCTTGTGATGGGGGAGGCCATTTGTTGGGAAGTGGGGAGTTAGAGAAAGGGGCTGCTGCATCAAGGCCTGTGGGAGAGAAGAAGTTGGTTTTCTGTCCTTCTTTGTACCTGGTTGTTTAAAACAAACAGTAAAAAGAGGTCTTTTTTTGAATATTTTTTAGTTGTCAATAGACCTTTATTTTATTTATTTACATGTGGTGCTGAGAATCAAACCCAGTGCCTCACACAGGCTTGGCAAGTGCTCTACCGCTGAGCTACAAACCCAGCCCTAAAAAGGGGTCTTAAGGTTATTTTGCTTTTTAGCTGGATTATTAAAGCTAATTTCTGAGTTTGAGGCAGCAGTTGCACCTTGGGGCTATCCCTTGGGAACTTTCCACCTGTGCTGAAAACCTCTTTACCTGCAAACTGTGACTTGTGAATGCTTGTGTTTGCTGCAGCAGGGGAAGGGCCTGCTCTCTGAGAACAGATATTTCCGAGTTGAGTTTCATCACTTACTGTTGGTTTCCACTGATTTTATCTTCTTAGGAGAAAGGATGTGTGTTTCACGGGAAGGGGTTGCATTTGGTGTGTGGTGTTTTTAAAAACTTTTTTTTTTTTTTGTTTAAGCAGCTGAGTGGACTGACGCCCAGCAACACCCATTATGAAAATGGCTTGTCTTGTGGTCAGCATATTTTTGAGTTGTGGCTAGCATGATTTAGGTTTCCTGGCAAAGCCATGTAGGATTTAGTAATTTGATGGTGAAGTTCTCAAAGTTACAAAATGGAAAGGAGCTGTGGCATATGTGCTCTCCTGCTTTGGGACCAAGGAGTCTGTGTTCCTCTGACACATTCATGTGTCTGGTTTTTCAATCTGAAGTCATCATTGCAAAAACCGCCTGCATTTGTGTAGAACATTATAATTGACATATTCACATTCATTATCTCATTTGATTCTTGTGGCTACATTTCCAGATAAGCAGGAGTAACTGACTCTCTTTTACAAAAAAGAAGACTGAGGTTTGGAAAGATTAAGTGACCGGGTCACACAGCTAGGCAGCATCAGAGTTGAGGTAAGGAAAGGCAGGGAGGTTTACTCCCAGTTTGAGGTGTGGGCCTGTGCAGGTCTGGAATGCAGGCTTTCTGGGTATAGGGAGGTGTGAGCACCTTGAGATCTCATCGTGGCTGGCCTATGCCCAGCAGGGCCACCTTGGGGTGGGCCTCAGCGTGGTGCTTTGCCCTCTTCTAGGTCTTCTGTATCTGCTATCTCTGTTTGGTTTTTACATCTGTCCTGTGAGACTGTGGGGAAAATAGATGCTTATTAGCCCTCATCTTGTAGAAAAGGACAATGACGTTTTGAGAGCACCATTGCTCACTGAGCACCATTTATTCATTATTCACAAATCAAATATGTATTAGGTGTTTATTGGAGGCATCTAGGGGACTGAGGTCACAGCTAGTGACTGGGGAAGAGGGACCTGAAGGCAAGTAAGAGGGAGCACTGTAGGTTCTCAATAATTCTCTGCTAAATGAGAGATCCTAAGGCTATCCCCAGGTATCTACCACAACAATGAGGGCAAGGTGGGCTTAGGCCAGTGTTCCAGAAAACTTCATTATGATGTAAATAGTGGTGATGACAATTGCCACCACTTATGGCATACCTGCAGCATAGAAGACTATATGCCACAGAAAGCCTGATGTCACAGAAAGCGTGTGGGGCAGCAGTTGTTTCCCCCACTTTACAGATGAGGATGCTGAGGCGCAGAGAGGTCAAATCACTCATATCCTAAGTCACCCTGGGATTAAAATCCAGGTTTTAAACTCCAAAGTCAGAACACTTTCCATGGAACTACACTGCCTCTCTGCAATGATGGGCTCTGAGAATGCTTCATGGAGAAAGCTAGTGCCAGTTTATTTTGGGAAACTCATGGATAAAGAAGATCAGGTGTGGAGGAGGCTCAGGTGTGTGGACAGGACCATGGCTCTGGGCAAAGAATCTGTGATGTGCTGTACACTCCGTTGGTGGCAGCTGGTACCTGAAAGTGTGTCACCAGTATGCTGTTCATGACTCTTGCAGCCAGCTGGCCTGACGTGCTCAGAAGCCAGATCTACCTGGCCTCTGTGAGCCCTGTATAGCAGAGGCTGCTTGTCCCTTGAACATCTCCCTGAACCCCCAGCCTGCTTCCCTGCTCCCCCTTTCCCTGCTATATTTGTTTCCTGGGGCTGCTATAAAAATGACCACAAAGTAGGTGACTTAAAACAACAGACTTTTCATAGTTGTAGAGGTCAGAAGTCCCAAATCAAGGAATTGGTGGGGTTGGTTCCTTGTGTAGATCTGAGGGAGAAGCCATTCCATGCTTTTACTAGCTTCTGATACCTGCTGGTAATTCTTGGTGTGGTGGTTTGTAGATACTGCAATCTAGACTCTGCTTCTGTCTTCACATTGCTTTCTCCCTTTGTGTCTCTATGAATCCTCCTTTTCTGTCTCACTCTTATAAGAACTCCTGTCTTTGGATTTAGGGCCCACCTGGGTAATCCAGACAAGCTCATCTCAAGAGCCTTAAGTTAATTACATATCCCAAGACTCTTTTTTTTTTTTTTCAAATAAGGTAACATTGACATGTTCTGAGGGTTAGGTCATGGACATATCTTTTGGGGAGCCACTGTTCTGCCCAATATACCTGTCCCTGTTTCCTCTTGGAGCTGCCTAAGACCTCTGGGGTCAATACATTCACTACAGACTGGGCGCCATGCCCACAGCAACAGTCTGCTCTGCCCCTAGAAACATCGTGGGGCCTTATGATCAAATGGGTCTTGGCTCCCTATAGACCAGCAATGGGAGAACCTTGTATAATGAGCTCACAGAGCCCTGGAATTAACTGCTTTTGAACTCCAGAATAGTAATTCCCACCTGGAACATGCTACCCTTTTCCTGTGTGGCAAAGACAGGCAAGAGGGTGTCTTTGGCCTTGCAAGGCCCCATGGGTCAGCCAGGCTGTTTGTTCTCCTGCCAGACTGCAGCTGGCACAGATCCCTGAACACACAGTACCCTTTCCTGGTGCCTTACCCTTATTACCCACGCTGCAAAAGTCTGCTCCTCCCTTCTGTCTAGACCACCCATCCTTTCCTATCCACCTCCTTTTAGGGCTCTGCCTTACTGCATGCCTCTTGGTTATCTATAGTATCCATCTCTGACTTCTCTCTCCTCCCTCAACTGTGGCGCATCATATATTTACTTAATAGTAGTAAGCTATCTGAGGGACCATGTCTTGTTTTTCCAATGGAATGTAGGTTCCTCTGTGGTACCCTGCCCATGGTCTTTGGTAAATACCCATGGATGCCTCCTTGGCTGCTCCTTGGCTGCTCATCTTATATAGAAGTGTTTGATCTGATCCAGTCTCTGTTCCTAAGTTCTCGGGTGACTTTGAACAAGTCACCAGCTTTCTGAGATTTTATTTCTTCCTCTGAAAAACCAGTGTTAAAGGTCCCTTTCTGGTGAACATTTGTGATAATCCCAACAGTGCTCAGGTCCCTGAAGGCTCATGCCTGATAACAGCAGGATCTGGACCAACTTGAATGTTCAACTGTGACCAAGGTAGGAAGGGTCAAAGATACTCATTCCTCAACCCCTGGCCCCAGCAGCGCTGTCTGCACAGGTAGTGTGTTCCTAAACAGCACACTGCAGGAGGGCCTTACTTCTCTCTATAAAGCAGCTTTCATAATAATTCTACTTCCCATGGATCAGGTTCTCTGGGGTGCTATAAGGCCATCTTAAAGGAAAACCAAGTAAACAAACACTTGACCTGTACTGGTGCAACCTCAGCAAGGACACAGGCAGTTGAGTTTCCTAGACCAGAATCCTAGCTGGAAGGTGTTTCTTTCTGGCAAAGCTGTCAACCACACCCAAAGAAGTTCTCTCATTTGCTAAGTGAAATGACTAATTACTCTTGAAGTGGGAGATTTCTATCTGCTCACAATGGCATCATGATTTATTCATGTTAGGCCAGGCCACTTACAGGGACTGGGCCCTTGTTTCCTATGGCTTCCATGTGATGTGCAGCCAATTGTATTTTTCCAGAATCAATAATTTCTCAAATCCAGCTTGCTTTCCCAATTGCTGCCAGGAAATCTATAACTCTGGTCACTTAATAACACCCTCATTCCAGGTCTGTTGTCGTTTTAGAAAAAATGCATTCTTCCCTGGGCCTTGGCTTTTATGGCAATGTGGGGGTTGAGCTAAATACTGTCAGGGACTTTCTAACACTTAGGTTCTTTTTCTTGCTTTTTTTCCCCCCCAATAAATTTTATTGTGCCTATCTTAGAGTGATTTTGTTTCTTTTATTTTTTGGTGCTGGGATGGAACATTCGTGCTAAGTACATGCTGTACCTCTGAGCTATACTCCCATCCTCAGGCTCTTTTATATTTCTATCTGCTTCCAGTTAACCCTTCTATTTTCTTGAGGTATTTGCTTCCACAGGACTGCATGGATGATAATCAGAGACATCTCAGCTGCTTGGAAGCCTCTCTCCTGGTTTCACTATTTTGCCTAATTACTAAGTCTTAAATGCATGTAGTGTCATTTAAGCTGTTAGTTCCTGGCCTCTTAAGATACAGATTCATGTAATATCTTCCCACCGCAGCCTCCCAGCCTAAAATCTCAGTAAAGAAGAACCATGTCTCAGCCCTTGTATAGAGGTAATGGCAGGCTCACCCCCACCTCCATAATCCCATGCAGAGGGAAGGAGTTAGAACTGTCTCACTTTACAGGGTGTTTAAAATACTATTGTGGCTGCTTCTGCATTCTGACTGTGGAATGAGTCAGCTCTTTACTGATTTGGTTTCCATCATGTGAATTGGCTTGGGTGGGGGTCTCAGGCCTCCCTACAAGACCTAGACTGGGAGGGACAGTGATAATTTTGCTTCTATAGATTCTTTTTTGTGTGTTTGATATTATGACCACATCAAACATATAATTTATATCCTGTTTTCCCCAATTATGTTGTAGTGTAAACATTTTTCTGTCATTTCCTCAATATATTTATTGACTATGCAGTGTTGCAGATAGAATTTTTAACATGATCAAGATTTAACTTTTATAGTTATCAAGAAAAATAGTTAATTAAAAAAAAAATAGTTGCCTTCCACCATCCTCCTGAATCTCTCCAGTCCCAATCTTTAGAAGTGACTATTGTTGAGTTTCTTGTATATCCTTCCAAAATTGTCTATATATATATATACAACTATCCACATGCATATTCTGCTTTTAAAAAAAATCAGATGGGATCAGATTACACACATATATAGGATTGGAATGTAGTTTGCAACTTGATTATTTTAATCTTGTGCATTTTCCCAGATTAGTGTGATTGTGTGTATCATATTCTCTCTCTCTGTCTCTCTCTTTCAATATGGGGAATTGAACTCAGGGCCTCATGTGTGCTAGGCAAGCACTCTACCACTGAGCTACATTCCCAGCCCTTAAATTTTTTTTTTTTTAATTTTACCACTTTTAAAATTTTTAAATTTTGCCTCAAGGTTTTGCTAAATTGCCCAGGCTGACTTTGAATTTGTGGTCCTCCTGCATCAGCTTCCTGAGTTGCTGGGATTACAGGCATTATCACTACCCCGTCTTTATCATGTTCTTTTCAACAACTTCATATACCTGTTTTGGATGGATCATTATTAATTTAGCCAGTGCCCTATTGATAGGCATTTAAGTTGTTACTAAAATGAGCATTTTTAAAATTAAATTACTTATTTATTCTAATTTGTTATACACGATGACAGAATTCAATTGATTTCATATTATACATATAGAGCACAATTTTTCAAGTCACTGATTGTACACAAAGTATTTTCACACCATTCGTGTCTTCATACATGTACTTAGAGTAGTGATGTCTAACCCATGAAATGAGCATCTTTTCATATATACCTGCATTCCTCATTTCTCATGTCCTTTCTGCCAAATATGGTTCTGGGCATTGAAGATTCAACAGTAAACAAGACAAACTCTTGTGTCACCCTTGAACTAGTATAACTGTTAAACAAATTCTGGAAAGTAATGTTGTTGATAAATTGATTTATCACACTTGTTGAATATATGCAGCATGTATACCACACAGAGTATTTGACTGAATATTTCATTATTTGATTTGTTTTTGCTATACTAGAGAATTGAGCCCAGGATCTTGCACATGCTAGGCAAGTGCTATGTCTGAGCTAATCCCCAGCCCTTGTATTTAATTGTATTTTGAACCAGTCTTGCCAAGTTGCTCAGGCTGGTCTCGAACTTGGATCCTCCTACCTCAGCCTTCCAAGTAGCTGCCCAGCTTGATTGAATGATTGAAGATTTCTGTACCCTTAGTCACAGTAGGGTCACCCTCTTCCCAACCTCCCAGTGGCTAAAGGTCCTGGAAGATGGCTTTAGGAAGGTGGCTCCAGCAACAATGGGTGGTGGCAGTAGTGTGCACTTGCTAGTGTTTTAAAGGTTCCTTACAGTACGGCTTTGCCTTGTGTCCTCACAACTCTGTGAGGAAGTCAGAGTGACTCGTTCGCACTTTCTAGGAAAAAGTGGGATTTGGAGAAACCAAAATGGTGGAGCTGAAAGGGATTCCTAGTCCCCATGCAGGTGTTTGGTAGCAAGGCCAGGCCGAGGACCCAAGAAGAAGGGCTCTGCTTCCTGGGACTTTCTTTGAGTATCCCTCAGTTTCTGCCATCTAGATGAAGAAAGCATTTGCAAACTAGAAGAGAAAATTATTTTATCTTTTTAACTTTCTGTATGGAGACAGAGTTTTCAAGGCCTTTATATTTCATGAATTTACTTGGAGTTACACTGTACTATTTAAAAATTTAAATGTAAATTTATTTAAAATAAGTAAAATTGCAAATAAGTTCTCCATTCATACTAGCCACTTTTCAAGTGTTCAGTGTGGCTGGCAGCTAGCACATTGGAGAGATACAGAGTATTGCCATCATCCACAGCACAGAGTTAAGAGTACCTGGAAGGCTGTAGTGTTGTTTTTATCCTAAACACTTGAATGTTTGGAAGGGATTTTTTTAGGTCATCTTCACTTTCTACTCTTAGGAAAGATGACTTGCTGCCTGCAGTCACATACTGAGAATGCAAAAAGCCATAATTAGAACCAGACCTTTGCCTGTATTTTCTCCACTACAACCTGCTACATTTATCCCGAGATCCCCTTCACATATGGCATCATCTGTACCCTAGTCCTGCCCACTGACTGAACCAGAGGATAAGGTCCAATGCTTTCTGTGAGCAGGGCCCTCTGCCAGGTAGCTCCAGGTCTGTGTTCATGCATTGTCCCCATGTCCAAGAGACCACAGAGAAAGTCAGGCACCTTGGCCCTCGGCATGGGGATGCTGTGACTGGCAGATTCTCCCCCAGGACTACAGGCCTCCCCTTGAACCTTCCTCTAATGAGGTCAAGACAAGCATCAATAGTTTACCTACAAGACTAGGGGTGGCTGGGCTGCTGCATTGCACACAGACACACCTACTCAGAGATCTGCAGGGCTCGGACAGGTGATGAGGAATGAGGAGCCGTGTGGCCTGTCTCCAAGGGTGGTACAAAATTGGAGATGGTAGCAGAGACCAATGTTTTCACAAGTGGAGGTAGGTAGACAAATTAGAAATGAAAACTCCACAGAGGGGCTCAGAACAATTAAAGTTCAAACTCTATTAATGTAATTGAGAAGACCCGGGGGGGTCGTGGCTGGAAGTGGTCTTCTGGGGTTAGGAGGTGATAAGAATTATTCAAGACCCAGAGATAAGGGGAACATCATCACATTGAAAGGGCAAGAATGTCCATACCTAGGCCTCATATATTTTATCTTCTAATCAACCTTTTATTCCTGAAAACTATATAGATAGAAAAATTGGCAGAGAAAGCTAGGCAGCCATTAACTGCTGTTGTTATGACTATTTTTATTAGTACTAGGAGTAGTAGTAAACAGAAAGACGTGAGTTAAAAATTACACTCGCAGGCAGTCTTTAGAGGTCAAAGAAACTGACCCATCTGGTATACCAGGATATTCCTATTGTGTGTTTACACTAGCGGTTCTCAAACTTAAGTGGACTTGGGAACCACTCCCAGAGTTTCTGATTCGGTAGGTCTGGGGTAGGGCCTGATAATTTGCATTTCTAACAAGTTCCCAGGTGATACTTATGCCCCTGGCCTAAGGATCACCTTTGACAGCCACTGGCTTATACTGTCAGGGGTAAGGGAGAGCTCCTGTTAAGTTTCAGTGGCATAGGTCTGAAGTTCTGTGTGCTTTTTACAAACCCCCTATCTAGACCCCTGCAGTGCTGACCAGAAACTGTACCAGAAACTGCTTTGTTGTTTCTTTCTTTCTTTTTTTTTTTTTTGTATGGGAGATTGAACCCAGAGGTACTTTACTACTGAGCTACATTCCCACCTCATTTTATTTTTTGTTTTGAGACAGGGAGACAGGGAGACAGGGTCTTGCTAAATTGCTTAGGGCCTTACTAAATTGCTAAGACTGTCCTTGAATTTGCAATCTCCCTGGGATTGGGCCTCCTGAGTTGCTGGGATTACAGGTGTGTGCCACTGTGCCTGACCCCTTTTATCATTTCTCTGGCTTCCATTTTTAGTCCTAACCTTCACTAAGTCGTGGTTGTTGTCGTCGTCCCCCACCCCCAGTCTTTTTTTTATTTTGAAACAAGTTCTCATTAAATTGCCCAGGCTGGCCTCAAACGTGTGATTCTCCTGCCTCAGCCTCCTGAGTAGCTGGGATTACAGGCCTGTACCATTGTGCCAGGGTCCTCTCTGTCTTGAGCTTTATATTGTGCTTCTATTAAAGTTGGTGTGGTGGTCACAGATGAAGTGTATGACATTGTCCTGCCCTTATACAGATTAAATCTAATTTGGGGGTCTGGGAGAGACAAACACAGGAAAGAAAAGGGCACAAAAAGATAATTAGGTTACTCAATTGTAGGAGCTGACATATTCAGAGCCAAGGATCCCTGGAGGTTGGCATGGTCAGGAGGACTTCCAGAAGGAGTTGGAACTTGACCTCAAGCAGGAGGAGTAGGACTTGGGTAGGCAGAAGGCCTCCCAGGAGAGGCCAATAGAGATAGCAAAAGCCCTCTGGTGGGGCTGCCCTGGCTGAGCTGTGCCTGCTTGGAAGCCAGAGTGTAATTGGGCACATAGAATGGGCCAGCTGATGAAAGGCTCTGGGGCCTGCCAAGGAGCTCAGGCTTGATGGGCAGGAGGAAACCATCTTGAGCAGAGGAGAACCTGATGACATCAGTGTATAGGGAAGGGGTGACTCAGGAATGTGGGTGGTGGATTGGGAGAGTGGGTAGAAGTTTGTGGAATGCTGATCAGGAGGCTGTGCTGGGTGTCTTGGTCTGTGAGATTCTACCTCAAGAGGATGGCAGATGATGAAGAAGATCTAAGCCCAATTTCACTCAGAAAACTTGTGCTACGGAACCTACTGTATGCCTGGCGCCGTATTAGGTGCTGGGGACTACAAGGATGGTAATCATGGGCTCTGTCCAATGAGGAAGAGGAATATTGTATATAAGGAGAGAATTTCAGCCAAATGTGCTGAATGCCATGATGGAGGTGAGCGCGCAGAGGTGAAAACAGAGGAGGGCCTGGTGTCCAGGGTGCATTTCCAAGGCAGACCAATGGTGACTGAATAAATGCTGGCCAAGTTCCTTGTACCTTCTTTTGACAAAGAGGAGGTTTGCAGACTAAAAAGGGCATTTCTGCTCTTTCCTCCTCTGTCAACTGCAAGACCCCTGGTGATCCTGCAGCCCCGTGGCCTGTCACCCTTGATTGGATAATGACAGTGCGCTGCTGTGCTGACGGAGGGTATCCATTCAAATGTTTCTTTTTCTCATTTCCTGTTAAAACAACACAGGAACTTTTTAAAGAAAAAGTTTCACTCAACTACTTACCATCCTCATGTACTTTTGCATCTGTGTTCTGTGGTATTATATTTACAAAACAAAACAAAATTTGAATCAAACCATGGAAATCATTTTCAAATGTTTCTTTTCTTTGTTTTATAAACATGACTCTCATGATATTCATATTTATCATTTTAATGCTTGTGCAATTGTCCATTGCTTCCAAATCATTCTGTTGCCACAGCCCTTCTTTAGTGGGAGGTGCTTAGCTTATTTCCAGCTTTTCCTTGTCTGTGGAACTGTGTTCTATGGAAGTATCTCCTTGGGCTAAATTCTCAAAGAACACTGCACTTGGACTTGATAATTTCAAGTTTCAGATCTGTGACAAATTATCTCTGCAACTTGAACTTGCTGAGCCTCAACTTCCTGGTCTATATAATGGAATGAGGACAATAACTGGGCAGGCTATTGAGATATGGCTCAAGGTCAGTATATGTAAAGGTGCTTTGTAAAGAACCTACACATTAAGGCACAGTTCACATCGCCTTCTAAAAGCACAGTGAGTATTTTTATGGTTCTTTATTTTCTTAATAGAAATGTAATTCAGACATCATATAATTCATCAGTGTTTATAATTCAGTGGCTTTAGAATATTCAGAATAGGTGGGTGTGGTGCATACCTGTAATCCCAGCAACTCAGGAGGCTGAGGCAGGAGGATTGCAAGTTTGAGGCCAGCCTCAGCAACTTAGCAAGGCCCTGTCTCAAAATAAAATATAAAAAAGGCTGGGGATATAGCTCAATAGAAAAGCACCCCTGGTTTAAATCCCTAGTACACACAAAAAAAGAATATTCAGAGTAGTGTGATGATCATCACAATAAACTTTAGAACTTTTTATCACTTCTCCAAAATACCTCTATACCCATCATGTGTCACTCCCCACTTTCTCCAATTCCCTTAGCCCTTGGCAAACACAAATCTACCTTCTGGTTCTATAATTTTGCATATTCTGGACATTTTATATAAATGGAATCATATATGGTCATATATGGTCTTTTGTGATTGGTTCCTTTCTCAATGTTTTCAAGACTCAAATCCATATTGTAGCATGTAATGGTACTTCTTTTCTTTTAATTGCCAAATAAAATGGATATACCACATTTTGTTTATCCATTCATCAGTTGCTGGACACTTAGGTTGTTTGCTTTTTGATATGAAGTGCTAAATGGCATCTGTCAAACATTGTATCATGTCCCAAACTATTTAATATGTCAGCATGTAGGACTTTGGGTCCTTTTTGCAGCATTTATTAATTAAACTGGAAATTAGTTAACTGTTAGGAGATGCCTCATGTAGCTATCCCAGTGGGTTATGGGAAATATGCATGCAGAGTAGCACTCCGCCCCAGGGGACCTCTGCCTGCCTTCTCTGTGCTAACACTCTGGGGCTGGGGGATCAGAGGAGTGGCTTCAGGTCTGGCCTTAGAGGATGGAAAGCTGGCTGTTATCAGGAAGGGGTGGATATCATGGGCAGATGTGCACAGGGGGAAGGTTGCCATGATAAGGGAGTGAGGGAAGATTGGAGGATGTTGAAAACCGAGTGGGGGCCTGAATATGGCTGTGGGGATCTTACAGCTTCCAGTCGTTTGGAGATAATTGAGAGAGGATTGGGTGGTGACTGGCATGATGAAAGGAGGACGGGCCCTCCGCTGCTTTGTAGCTTTGTCCTCCCTGGAAGCTGATGGAGGTTCTCCTGAGGTTTGGGCCTCCCTGCGTTCCCTGGTTTCTTGGATTCAGGCCACCTCTGGGCAAGAGGGAAGAAATCTCCACTTCCTTCTTGGCTACCTGCTGGATTGATGTAATCTGTACTTGGCCTTATCCCCTTCTAGCTGCCAGCCCATCCCTGTGTAGGCACCAAGTCTGAGCTGTCTGAAACATGAGGCCGGTGGAGAAGGAGAACTTGGCTGCTTGACAGGGGACCTGTCTGGTCCTGGATCTGCTGCTGCTTGGGAGAGTGGGTGACCTAGGCCAGTTCCTCCCCTTCACTGGGCCTCATTTCCCCATTTTAAAGTGAGGGTGATTGTGAGAACTTCTCTTTATTTCTCTGGTGCCATGAGGTTTGCCAAGTCTTATTATATCCCGGGAGATCTCAGACAACTTTCTTTGGTTGGTTCTGTCCTGCTTTAGCAAGGTGAGAATGGATTTTGGGGAGTTTGTCATTTTCTTGAGGTTCTTAATGTAGGTAATGAGGTTGTACATCCTTAGCTAGGGGCTGTCAAGGACTGACAGTTGTACATACCAGCGCATGATATGAGGAGAAAGAAGTCATTTGGCTTGTGCTCCCTAGCTGGTCATTCTGGAGACCTGTGACCCTGGTGGCTAGTGCTGGCTCTCTGGCTCTAGACTGTTTCTGGTAAACTGACCAAACGCTACATGCTAGAACTCGGGTCGGTGCACATCTCAATGGCAATTGCTCCTGTGGTGGTACAGAAGTCAGGCTGTCCTAGGGAGGCTGGATGGACCAGAGTAGTGGGCCAGGACTGCTCTGTGCAGGTTAATCCTGAGGCTCTCAGGAGTGACGGAAGCTAGGAGCCGCCACAGGCAGAGCCCAGCCAGCAGGCTGGTTTTGCCAAGTTCTTAGAGTTTTACGTGGGCTGGGTTCAGGTTGTACTCCTGGATCTAGTCCTGATATTATCTTCTCCTTTGTGGGCAAGAGAGTTTTTGTTTTTTGTTTTCTCCCCATACCACTCCCACCTTGGCTATCTGTCTCCCAGTGTTTGCTCTTGGCCTCAAACAAGAGGGCCTCTGGGCAGATTGGTACAAATCCATTCCCATCTTGGGAGTGTACAGGGCTGTCCTCCCACCTTCTGTATTACTTCAGGCATCCCTTTCCACATCTTCTCCAGCACCTACACATCTTTCCTGAACTGCACATGGTATTTCTGGGTGACATCTGGGACTTAGGTCAAGGAAAGATAAGTTTCTGTTCTTGTTTCTAATAGCTGTTGTATCTATGTTCACCAAAATCCCTATTGAAACACAAGGCCTGATCCAGCTAGCAGTGATAGAGCTGCCTGTGATCTCAGCACTCAGGAGGCTAAGGCAGGAGGATCTCAAGTCTGAGGCCAGATGCAGCAATTTAGTGAGACCCTCAGCAACTTAGGGAGACCCTGTTTCAACATAAAATAAATTGTCTCAAAATAAAAAATAAAAAGGATGGAGGATGTAACTCATTGATCAAATGCCCCCTGAGTTCAATCCCCAGGACCCCCCCTCCCCCCCCCCAAAAAAAAACACAACAAAATGAACAAAACAAAAACAAAAACAAAACCATGTGGTCGGACATGCAGAATCTTGACTTTAAGGTCCCGTGATTTGCTATGAGCTAACCGGGTCCCCCACCTGAGGAGAAACCTCCTGTTTCCCCTAGACCACACGACAGAAGATCCTTGTAGAAGAGTGTAGATTTATCAGAAGGCACACCATTGTCCCGTTAAAGGCAGAATCTTGCACCTTTAATTGCCTGCAGAAGCCAGAGCACCACAGCAGGGAGACCAGTTGAAACTTTGGCCTCGGTTTCCCTGTGGAGAAAGTGGGGGTTCTCTGCTAGTCACCTTCCTTATTCACTTAAGTGCTAGAAGGATTAGGTCAGAGTGTTTTGAAAGCTCTTGGAAATCCTCATCTAAAAGGAGCAATGGGAGTAGGAGGAATTAAGTTTTCAAAGGAAAGAAAGAAAGTCCACCTTCTTTGGGCACAGAAGCCAAGAATGTGAGGTCAAAGAACAACTATGGCTGCTAAAAGGGAGGGTGTGGCTTTAGAGTTATTGGATCCTTGGGTTGGGTCCTTGGCTGACTCAAGAGGCAGTTCTGCACGTGTTTAGTGTGTTTCCCAGAACCCATTAGAAAGCCCACTGCCAAACCAAGGCTCCCACGTAGGGCTGTTGTGATGAACACTGACAGGGAGGCCCCACCCAACTGACCTGCAGTTTCTTTTCTTTTTTTGTGCTGAGGGTTGAATCCAGCAGCACTCTACCACTGAGCTACATCTCCAGCCCTTTTTATTTTGAGACAAGGTCTTGCAAAGTTGCCCATGCTAGTCTTGAATTTTTTGTGATCCTTCTGCCTCAGTCACCAGAGTTGACTGTACTAGCACAGAATCTGAAATACAGGGAGAGGGGAACATGCAAACAACATGCTTGGAGGGAAGGGAGCTCTTTCATGGAACAGCTAACTGAGAAATCAAAGACAAAGTCTCCTGTTTTCCTCTCAGGTGAGCTGCTATTGTGACTGACACAAGCTGTGTTATATGGGAATTGTCATTTTTTCAATACTTGGCAAACTTGGTTCAAAGCATGCTTGTTCTCAGGAGTTTGGAGTACCTTGTGGGATGTGGACTTTCAAAGATGTTGCCCCATTTGCAAGGAGTGGAAGTAGAGGAGTCTGCTAGCAAAATGTAGACTGGAAAACTATGTAGATTAAAAGACCTGGAATTTTTACAAATGAAGTATGAGAAAAAGATAGGGAGGGATGAATGAAGTGGGGTGGGAAAAAAGAGAGAAAGAGGAACATATAAATTAAAAGAAGCATAAGAGATGTATCAAATGCAATGAATGACCTTGTCTGGATCTTGATTTAATGAAGCAAACTGTAAAAAAAAAAAAAAAAAAACCTTTTATGACACAAATGAACACAACTGGACATTGAAGATGTTAAAGGATTATTTTTGAAAGCATAATCATTACTATGATTATAGATTTTTTAAAAGGAGTTCTTATTTTTTAACAGAAACATATTAAGATACTTAACAAAGTAAATAATATGATATCTGGGATTTATTTCAAACCAATCCAGTGGGGAGGAGACTAGGTAGGAGTATAGATGAAATTAGATGGCTATGAGCTGATGATTGTGGAAGTTCCAAGCCTCATCCCCTTTTTTTTAGATGGGGTCTTGCTATGTTGCCCAGGCTGAACTTGAACTTGGAGATCCTCCTGCTTCAGCTTCCTGTCATGGCCATCATGCCCACAAAGAACAGCTATTTCTAATGAGATCTGGCAAAAACTTTTCTGGGATCATTTAACCCCAAGTTTATCTAGAAACTTTGTTGTATGGAAATGTGTCTTAGTCTCAGTGTCATGGCATTATTAAGTATTTGCAAATCAAATGAACTCTAATACAATAGGCCATAAAATAGGACAATTTTCTGGGTTGGCACAAACTAGTACTAATAATAACAATAAAAAACTAGTATCGATAGAGAACCTCCTGGGCATTGGATGCTGTTCCAAGCCCTTTGCATTAGTTCATTGAATCCTCATAACTCTGTAAGGTGAAGGTACTTGGCCACCTCAATTTTTATCCTGCACTCTTCATTTTGGAATAATTTTAGATTTACAGAAAAGTTGCAAAAAATAGTACAGATTTCATATACCTTTCACCCCACTTCTCTCTAATGTTAATACCTTATATAATAACCATGGTACATTTGTCAAAACTAAGAAACCAAATTTAGTACATCAACTAATAATTAGTGTTATCAATTAAACTCCAGACTTTATATGGATCTCACTGGTTTTTCCTTTAATATTCTACTTCTGTTCTAAAATTTCATACAGGATGTACATTGCGTTTCACTGCTATGTCTCCGATTTCTTTGTTTTTCATAATCATGAGGAGTTGGAGGAGAACTGGTTAAGAATTTTGTGGGATGTCTTTGATTCGGGTTTGTCTGGTGGTATTCATGAGTAGATGCAGGTAATAGGTTTCATGGAAGTATACCTCAGGGGGAATGCCCTTCTCATCCCCTATATCAGCAGCTTATGATTCCAGCATGACTGATCACTGATGATGTTGACCTTGATTGCTTGGCCAAGTACAGGTACTGCTTTTCCCTTTTCATACTCTTAGAAGAGAGTCATTAAGTCCAGCACACATTCAAGGGTAGGGAATTAAGATCCACCTTTTGGAAAGGGGAGCATATACAAATAGTATTTGAGATTCTTCCCTAAGGAAGATTTAATAACCTTATTTAAAAGAGGAAAAAACTGAGTTATAGGGTGGCAAACTAATTTACCCAAGGGATGCCTTCTCCATGGGCAATCATTCACTGTGTCTGTTTAACCTCAGGAATATCCCAACTCCATACTTGGCCAATTTAGTGAGACACTCAGTAACTTTGCAAGACCCTGTCTCAAAATAAAAATATCAAATAAAATAAAATAAATAAAAGAGTAGAGGGCCTGAATGTAGCTCAGTGGGAGAGTATCCCTGGGTTCAATCTCTCTAGTACCAAAACAAAACAAACAAAACAAAAACAGTGCATTTTGTCAAAGCACATACACAGAATATTGCTCATTAACTGTTCATTACAACAGCACATGAAGTCAATTCATGTTTCCAAGATCTACATGAAAAAGGCATTTTTTTTTTTTCTTTTTATGGTGCTGGAGATTGAACCCACGACCTTGTGCATGCAAGGCAAGCACTGTACCAACTGAGCTATATCCCCAGCCCTGAAAAAGGCATTTCTGATGAACTCTGCAAATAGAAAAAAATTAAGCTTGTTCATCCTTTCCTCTGAAACATTATGGTTAACCCATGTTGAACTCCAACATTTCTACCAGATGTGGACCAGAAGTGTTGTGTTGAGGCCGATGACAGCACTCTAAGGCTCCCAAGCTTGGCTCCTCCCCTATAATAGGAGCCAGTAAGACCTGTTCCCAAGGGTCTCCCAGGATTTTATGAGTAAGAAATGACAGAACTTATGTGAAACCACTTTGCAATTCTTATTATTCAGATTTAGTATTCATGAGAGGAGTCATTCAATAGTTTTTTTTATTATTAATTTGCTTATAATACTGCTTTTTTTTTTCCTCTTTTGGATACCAGAGATTGAACTCAAGGGCACTTGACCACTGAGCCACATCCCCAGCCCTATTTTGTATTTTATTTAGAGTCAGGGTCTCACTGAATTGCTTAGCACCTCATTTGTTGCTGAGGCTGGCTTTGAACTTGCAATCCTCATGTCTCAGCCTCCCGAGCTGCTGTGATTACAGGCATGCACCACCTCACCAGCATGACACTGCTTCTACCAAGGAAGGAAAACAGCAGAAAGTTCCAAACTGGAGGGAATTTGGAGTGAATTTTGAGGTTCCTGGGATTCTGCTAGGCAGTAGCTTGGGGCTTTTTGCTATAATAGTTTCTTAAAAAGTGCTTCTAAAATGTTAATGTCTTCATGATCCACCTGGGAGTCAAGTTGATATTCAGATTGTGATTCAGAAGGGACTCTTAAGATTCTGCTTTTCTAATAAGCTTACAGATGTATGCCATGTGGCTGGCCAAGGACCATGCTTCTTAGCTTCACTTCTTTAAGAGCAATGTTCTTGGGTGCCATATTCAGTGGTGGGGGGAGGAGAGGAAGTGCAGCCCAGGGCCCCAAGAGGGGTGTAGCTCACTGCTGCCCTGAGAGCCATAGAGAGGGATTTCCTGAAAGGTCTTGTTGGGAGCTCTGATTGCTGCTCAATGCGCCCCCTTCCTTCCAGTCCCCATCTGGTGGGCAGAGGCTGTGTCTTCTTAGGCTGTACATTTGCTTTGAATTTAGAAGGAGAAGATGTACATTGTGATTGCTTGAGCCCCATCTGGGGTGAGGAAGGGGAAGGAAGGAGATTGCATCTCAGTGTGGTGACTGTCCTTTTGCGAGGGACTCACTGCATTTCCCCATGGTTGTGCAGTGATCTAGAGATAGCAGAATGGGCCAGTTCCTGCTGTCAGCATCTGATGGAGTCACAGCACAGCAAAATTGAGGGCAGACAAGAAAGTTGTGTTTTTTGTTTTGTTTTTTTGGTGGGGATTGGATGTTATCAGAGTGTTGACTAAAGGACCTTGGAGAAGGGAAGGACTGAAGAATAAGCAATCTCTCCCCTTTTTGCTGAATTCCTCTTGATATCTTTTGTCCTTATCTATGCCCAGCTTGACAGGCTCGGGGTGCCCACATGTTCCCGTCTAGCACCCCAAAGACCTGTCTTGCCCTCCCTTCTACATAAGTACACATTTTCCCCCCATTTCTAACTTTATCCCTTCTCTTTCTCATCCCAACATCAGAATTTCCTTTTTTACCCCAGCCTAGCTGAGTTCTGCCACTTGGTAGGAAAGCAGCCTAATACAATCAATTCATATTAAGAGACGTGACTACTAACCCCAAAGCTATGAGTTATTTGCAGTTTTATGAGTTGTGACACATGGATCCCTCCCACCTTTGTTCCTCTCAGAGCCTACACTTTAGGGAAACCTTGAGGCTTTCTAGAGGTCTCTTTTGCTGTAGATGGGGATACCCCAAAAGTTGGGGTATGAGAGAGATGTGTAAACAATGCCCAGGTCTGCTTGGTACTGATGTGTCTGTTCAGGGGGGGAAGGGTTCCCTCTGCCCCTACAGCAGGCCCAGTGAAAGCAGGGGGCTGGGACATATAGGTTTCCATATCAAGTCTTGTGGAACAGATGTAGGAGCTGTGGGGTGTGTGTGTGTGTGTGTGTGTGTGTGTGTGTGTACTGCTTTGTGTCTTTTTTTTTTTTTTTTTTTTTTTTTTTGGTACCAGGGAGGGAGTGAGCTCAGGGGGCACTTGGCCACTGAGCCATATCCCCAGTCCTATTTTGTATTTTATTTAGAGACAGGGTTTCATTGTGTCTTCTTTTTGAATTCTTCTTTAAGAATCTTTGCTTTGATCTATTTTGTACATTAAACTTTTACATAAGATTTGTTTGAAAAAAAATGTACTCAAGTACAGGATGACTTAAAAGCAGAATAGGGCAGGGGGCTCTTGTCTCCATTATAAGACATCTGTGGAATTTTGTTTTGACTTAGCCACTTTCATGTATATTACTTTGCTAATAAGAAAAAACGAAATAAAGAAAATAAAAAGCACTCTGTTGCTAGAGCAAGTTGGGAAATCCTTGCTGTTGTAGAAAACACAAGCACAGGAGTAAAGACCCGAGTTCACTATGTTCGGCTATGAACTCCTCTGTGGCCTTGTGACCTTGGGCAGGCTGCTCTGAGTGTTTTCTCAACTGTGAAGTATGAAGAGAGAGAGTCCTTCTCCTCCTCTGGGGTTGGATGATAAGCACCGATGATAGCTGTAGGGGCAGAACTGTTCTCTTAGTCCCAACTGTGCTGGAAAGGCTTAGGTCTGACATAGAACCTATGGATAGTCCCCATTTTGCTTAGAGAATTCCTCTGAGGAAGAAAAAGAATTTTGACCAAATTACTTTTCTTCTTATTGGCCACTAGTATCTGTGGGAAAATTCCTCCCACAGCAGAGAATGACTGGGTGAATGTCCATCAGAATGTATGGGCCGTGGTCCTGAGCTGAGAGTTAGTGTGTGTCACAGTGCCTGCTGTGTACCTTGTGTGAAGCCAGGTGTCCCGGGATAGGAAGAAGTTTCACACAGCAGCCAAGCCCTTGAAAACACAGGAGAGGTGAGATAGGACTTCAGTTAAGCAAAGAAGCTTAGCGAAGGTGGGGACAGGTGGCTGCCTTCTTCCTATATGGGTTGGTGTCTTGTTCATCCGGTACTCAGGACTCACTTATTCAGCTAACATTCAGTAAGCACTCTTGATGCTGAAACTACAAAGATGAGCAAGATAGTGTCAGGGGACTTTTGGGTGTTGACCCTCCAGGGTGGGATTCAAGCCCCATATTCAGAACCATCAGGGACAGCAAGAGCTGCCATGGGGAGGATGCTGAACTGTTACACAGAGGGCACCTGTTGTTATTATAGTTGTAGCAGTCTTATTTGCTCCTGGTTGGGCTTCTGGGCAATGCCTCTGGGTCTCTTGTGTGGAGGAGGCCTATCCTCCCATCAACTCCCATTCACTACCACACAGCAGAGACCCAGGGATGCAGGAGAACAGCTGTGTTTCTATATAAGAATCTTGCCACCAGACCCAGCCTCTGGCAAGAGACTCTGCAGAAACCCTGACTTGGAGGAAACAGAGTGGTGGCAGGTAGCCTGAGGGAGACAGTCTGTCCCTTGGCTGTCCTGACATGTTGAGTTAATAACTTGGCTTCTCCCTCTGCTCCTGAGAGAAGACTGGACCTTAATTCTTAAGATGAAACAGAGATGAGCCTGTTTGGCCATCCTGGACCAGGATAGGAGTCAGGGACCATCACTCCATGGGCTTACTTCTTTGAAAGTAAAGGTGAATTTTCTGGGATATTGGGGGTGAGTCAGGAAAAGGCAGCCTGCGATCATGGGTGAAAACTTCTGCTCTGAACCATGACATTCCTTGTCTGATTGGTTCATCCTTCACCAACCAGAAACCATTTACTGAGCACCAAGGATCTGCCAGACTCTGTGCTAATGTTCTTATGTTTCTAGAGTTAAATTTTCTCAAGGGTTCTTCAGAGACCCCTGTATTATTTTCATTTAATAGGTGAGGAAACCGAAGCCTAGAGAGCTAAAATTAAAATCATGTTTGTCAGTGTTTATCTTATGCCAGGTGCTGCTCTGGGCACTTGCACAGATCAATGCATTTGATCTGTTTCACAGCCTGTGAGGGACTTGTTATGCCCATCTTCATAATGAGAAAACTAGCCCAAGGTCATACTGCTGGCTAAGTAATGAAACTGGGCTGGAGTGATCCTAGGGTCCTTCCCAGATCTGAGCCCTCTGCACCCTTGGATAGTTGCTGGTTGACCTCTGCCCCTCTGTGATTGCAAAGTGGTCCACATGGGCAGGACAAGGCCTCCTGGAGGCAGCTAGCAGGGGAAGCTTGGTAAATGGGAAGAGGCCATTTTAGAGGCTGAAGTCCATTCCAGATCACAACTTGAGTAGTCAGAGCCAAAATAAACCAGGTTGGCTTTGCTGCATTCTGACAATTAGGTTTGAAGGAAACTTGTCAGGCAGTGCTAAAGCCTGTAATGACTTAGAGCTGAGTTAGAGGAACCAGGCAGAGGTGGTAGCCCTGAAGGCTCCTGGGAGCTGCTAATTGGGGGTGGTGATGACAGAGGAGATGGCCCAGGGCCCTTCAAGCTGCTTCCGCAGCAGAGTCTTTGGCTGCTGCTGGAGTTGGGCTGGGCAGGAGGAGAGTCTGGAGGGAAATAGGCTTCTAAGATACTTGGACCAGTTCCTTTCACCCCCACCCCGCCCTCCAGACTTATGAGCTTAGGGATGCTGGGTGTGGATCTAAAGTCAAATCCTTTTGATGGTGGGAAGAGGGAAGGGGCCACCTGCTAGGCGGGGGGAAGAAGAGGGTGGGCACTACTATTTTATTCCTGTGGGAAATGTCTTCTATTCTGCAATCAATCAACTTGGCCATCGGGATGACTATAAATGAGAGTTTTGCCTTGTAACCCCTTTAACACTGTGGGCCACATTTAGCCCTCTGCAAAGAGGGCCTAGCTCCATCTTTATTACTCCGATACGAATTCTCTCTCTCCTGGGCCAGTGAACTCCACAGTGATGGTGGCACAGAACACTTTCAGTTCCCCCACTCCTGTATGCTGGGGATTTGAGGCAACATAACAGTGAGAGGCACATAGCCAATTTGGAATCTGAAAATAGAAGATCGAAAGCCACAGCCCTCCAAAAGATTATGATTTAGCAAACTTTTAAGAAGGTCTGAGCATCTATCTATATTTTAACAGGCTCCCCAATGATTCTGATACACTCTCAAGTGTGAGAGCCATCAGTGCAAAGGAAGGGGGAAGGAAATACACCAAGATTCAGGCCATCATAGTTGATGTCTTTTTTTTTTTTTTTTCCAGGGGCACTTTACCACTGAACTACATCCCTAGTACTTTTCATTTTTAAACCGGGTATCACTAGGTTGCCCAGGCTGGCCTCAAATTTGTGATTCTTCTATTTCTGTCTCCTGAGGTCACTGGGCTTAGAGGCATGTGCCACTGCACCTGGTCATAGTTGTCGTCATGGACCACCTAGACAACAACAAAAAATAAGATTGATTATGTCATGCTAACTATCTGAAATTAGGGAGAGTGTCAATGTAGACATCATCATGGTAGTAATTTCTGAACGAAAGTCACTGTGAGTCCTATTACAAAGGGGTGCTGCACAACATGATGGGTAGTTTGGGGACAGGGAGAACATTTTGCATCCCTAAAGGAGTCTGTTGGGCTGGTTGCTCCCACAACTGCTGCCCACCCTCAGAGCCATGAACCCTCTATAGCAGGACCTGCTCACCCTGGGATGTCATACCTTCCTTCAGCTAGACAGTAGGAGGGACATTGCCAGGAACAAGAACATGATAAGATTCAGGCCATCATAGTTGATGTCTTTTTTTTCCAGTACTGGGGATTCAACCCAGGGGGTGGGGGAAGAATAGGGTGGGCACTACTGCTGAGGCAAATTTGAAGCCAGTCCCAGCAATTTAGTGAGACCCTGTCTCAAAAAATAAAAATAAAAATAAAAAGGTCTGTGGGTGTGGCTCAGTGGTAGAACACCCTGGATACTACAAACATCCCCAGTACTACAAACAAACAAACAAATGAAAAATCTTACCAGAGAATAGTCATTCCTGTCAGTGCTCCTCAGACACAGGATTTGTGTGATTGACAGGCTAGAGAAGAGAGAGTTTTGTGAAGAGGAAAAAAAACTGGTTAATACCATCTTGTGCTGAGAAAGACCTAAAGTTCCTTTACAAACAAAAAGCCTATAAGACTCAACCATAAGAAAATCAGATACAAAAAATATTTTGCAACATACATGACAAAGGGTACTATTACAAACCTGAGATTTTACACATAATCAGAAATAAGCAAATGCTCCAGTAGAAAAATTAGAGAAGTGCATATGAATAGACAGTTCAAATTACCAATAAATATAGGAAAAGATGTTCATTCTTACTAGTACTCAACTACAAGTTAATTCAAGTTAAAAAAGTGAACTATAGCTTGGCGCAGTGGCGCAAACCTGTAATTCCAGCAGCTCAGGAGGCTGAGGCAGGAGGATCACGAGTTCAAAGCCAGTCTCTGCAAAAAAGCAAGGCTCTAAGCAACTCAGGGAGACCCTGTCTCTAAATAAAATGCAAAATTGGGCTGGGGATGTGGCTCAATGGTCTACTGCCCCTGAGTTCAATCCTTGGTACCACCCCTCCTGAAAAAAAGAACTATAATCTTTCAAGTATCAAAAAAGTTGAAAATATGAGCCAATGTTTGGTGAGTTGTTTGGGGGGGTAGAGTGCTGAGGATATTTATGAGGATCACAAGTTCAAAGTCAGACTCAGCAACTTAGGGAGTGTTAATGGGACAATCTTTCTGGAGGATAATTTATTAAGCATTAAAAACCTTAAAAATGTGCATACTTTATGAATAAAACTTGCTCTGTATACATAAAAAATGCACCTTTTAACCAATGATTCTACTTCTTGGAATTTATCTTAAGAATGATAACCAGGGATATATGCAGAGATATATACATAAAGGTATTTATAACATAAAGGTATTTCTACATCAAAGCATCTTAATGATAATAAAATTGGAAACACTATAAATGTCCAAAATAAATAATTTACTTTAAAAACTATGGTTTGGTTATATAATGAGAGAGATATGCAGCTAGTTAAAATTAGGTACTGAAAGAATTTTTAATTGTGTGGAGAAGTATTTATGCTTTATTGTTAGTGGATAATAAAAAAAATAGACTTAAAAATAGTATATATAATATCATTTCATTTACATTTTTTAAATGGACAAAGAAAAAAAAGACCAGATTATGCACTGAAAAAAATCTAAATGAACAGATACCTAAATGACAATGAAAATGGGATTAAGTTTTAACTTGCTTTTTCTGCTCTTCTACACCACCTCCATACTGGATATTGAACCCTAGATGCTCTAGGATGTGTGGAACACATTCCAAAGACACACAGTTGATCTCTGGGTTTTCCAATGCCTGGACATGGGTTCTGTCTACAATGATTTATCACTGAACTGTCCCCCAGCCCTTTTCATTTTTTATTTTGAGACAGGATCTTGCTAAGTTGTTGAGGATCTTGTTAAACTGCTGAGGCTGGCCTCTAACTTGTGATTCTTGCTGGTGTAGTTGATCATGACTATAATCCCAGCAATTTTGGGAGGCTAGGGCAGGAGGATCACAAGTTCAAATTCAGACTCAGCAACTTAGAGAGGCCCTAAGCAACTTAGTGTGACCCTGTCTCTAAATAAAAATATAAAAAGGGCTGAAGATGTAGCTCAGTGATAGAGCAACCTTGGGTTAAATCCCCAGTAAATCTCCGCCCCCAACCCACCTACTTTGCCACAAAAGTGATTAAGTGCCCCTGGATCCAATCCCTGGTACCAAACAAAACAAAACAAAATACAACTTGTGATTCTCTTCCCTCTACCTCTCAAATTAATAGGATTATAGGTGTGCCCCACTGTGCCTGGCTCTTTGTTTTGCTTATAAAAATAATGGACATGTTTCTTTTCTAATAAAAAATATGAATGTTTTCTTTTTTAAGTGTGGCTGCCAATGAAGTGCTCCTGGTGCCTTGAGGGAGTGCTGAGGGTGGTGAGGTCCTTCACCACACTGGCTTCTTCTTCAGTTTAGATCATCATTTCTACAGACACTGGCTGCATACTCTTTTTGTACCTGGTGCTGAGCTGGGCCCTATGAGAGTTATAGAGATGTCAGGTCATATCTCCAGGCTGGCTGATAATTGAGAGCTAAGTCCATGTTATTTGCCATAAAATACTTCTGTGTTGTTGGGAGTGTTTAGCATTTGCTGACAAAAAGATGCTACCTGGGTTATCTCTCTGAGAGTTCCTGAGATCTGCTGTCCTTGCTTAAAGCCTTGATCTCCCTGTCTCTGGAAATTCAGTTGATTAACATGTGATATATCACCCATGGATCCTGTGCAGTGGCTAACCCTGGTGGTGGGAAACCCAGATATCACCCTGTGTGTCTCTGGAATGTGTTTCACACTGATATACACATGTGACATACTGACCTGCCTCAGAGAATGCTAACAGGTAAGCTGGGATGGGGCCTGATACCTCAGAGATATTTTGACTAGATGTGGTGACACATGCCTGTAGTCCCAGCTACCTGGAAGGCATAGATAGGAGGATTACTTGAGTGCAAGAGTTTGAGACCAACCTGGACAACATAGCAAGACCCAGTCTCAAAAGAAAAACAAGAAACAGAAGAGATGTCCAATCCTTCATTTCTGACGAGGAAACTGAAGCCCCAAGGGGGTTTGGAAGTTGGTGGTAGAACCAGGACTCCTGACTCTGCCCCAAACATGTGATCTTCCCCATTTACAGCCCTGTATGTTTGGGAGAGGTGATCTTGGACATTGTCAAGTAATGACAAGGAAGTAAACTTTGAATGAAAAATTCACAGAAATTCTAAGAAATAGGTAGCATCCATCCTAGACGGCTAAGAGAGTTGAGTATATCAATGAAGTAGTTGCAACAAGAATCTCTCAGGCATTAAGATTCAGGATACTGGAGTGGGGTATAGATAGTGGTAGAAAGGTAGCTTAGCATGCATGAGGCTCTGGGTTTGATACCCAGTACCAAAAAAAAAAAAAAAAAAGAAAGAAAGAAAGAAAAGAAAAAAGTGTACACACACATTCTTCTGCAGAACCACTTATTCTGTGTAGAAAGGCCTTTCTACATCCAAGTAGTTTCTAACTTGCCACCATTAAAACCCCTTTTTGAGGCTGGGGTTATGGCTCAGCGGTAGAGCGCTCACCTTGCACGTGCAAGGCCCTGGATTTGATCCTCAGCACCACTAAAAATAAAATAAAGTTAAAAAAAATTAAATTTTTTTTGTTGTTGTTGGGTATGGTGGCCCACCTGTATCCCAGCTTCTATGGAGGCTGAGGCAGGAGGATCTCAAGTTCAAGGCCAGCCTGGGCAACTTAGTGAGACCTGTCTCAAAATAATAAAAAATAAGAAGGGCTGGGGATGTAGCTCAGTGGTAGAGCAACCCTGGGTTCAATCCCCAGTAAATCTCCCCTCTATCCACCCACTTTGCCACAAAAGCCTCATTTTGGTGGAAGATGCCATTAAAACGTGAACATGTTAGTTTGAAGGGGGGTTAGGTTAGCCTTTGGAATCCTTTCTCATCTTATGTGAATCATAAGAAAGATCATAGGAAAATGTGGGTCAGGGAGAAGCAAAATGTTCGGATGCTGGGTGCAGGAGAGCTCTGCACTAGAGGGAGGGTCCAGCAGGTGGGGATGGTGATATTCTAGAAGATGAACTGTTTGCTTCACTATTTTATGAAGGATGGCCCCATACCCACCCCCAACACACATAATAACAGAAGAGTCATCCCGGACTTTTCCATTTTTTTCTCTGCAGTCCTTTTCTTGCTCTGCAGCCTGGGCTCATGCTTAAGTTCCCATCCTTCATGGTCTAGTCTCCTGGGTTTTTCCCAGGCTGTGGGGCTGGCTGTTTCTAGAAGTGGGCAAGCTGACCTGTTCTGTTGAAATTCTTCCATTAATCAAACATACATCTGATTGTAGGAACTTGGATGGTAGAAGGTGCCCAATACAACTGAGCACAATTGGTCACTTGACTGCCGGATCTCCTCTTCCTTCCACCCCCATGAGAAAGGGAAGAAAGGGCAAGTTCAACTTCCCAGTGTATTTCTTAGAGAAAGTGGCCACTTGATAGGGAGGAAATGAGGTAGAGCAATGATGACCTGGAGTCTCCATAGATTGAAGCATTTGTGGATCCACACCCACCCCCATCTCTCTCCAGCCGTTGGGTGGTTAATAAATGAAGAAGATGGGCTGGGGATGTGACTCAGTGGTAGAGCATTTGCCTGTCAAGCACAAGGCAATGGGTTTGATCCCCAGGACCACAAAATAAACAAATGAATAAATAAAGGAAGACTAGAGGAATACATTCGTGAATGGATGGATGGATAAATGGAAGTTAGGTGGATGGGTGGGCTGGCAGATGGGTGGGGTGGGCAGCCCCACTCTGCCACAGTAACCTCTATCATGTCAGTATCTAGACTCTAAGGGAAATATCAGTGGATACAAAGTTGGATTTTCAGTGAAAACCTTTCTATATGTAGCCAAATCTAACTTAAGTAGAGACTAATTTATTTTAGATCTTAGAGTTGTGGGTTTATGTTCATTTGACAACAGTATTAAAATATGCTTACACTTAAAAACAGTTTCCGAAAGTAATCATCCCTCAGCCCAACTTGGCTCTGCTCAACAACTCAACAATTCCTTCCTTTTTGTGCTTTAGGAGTTTTTTCTTATTAAAAAAAAAAACTATTATTAAAAAGAAAAAAAACAAAGAAATCAAGAAACACAGGAAGGAAGTTAGTCTGCAGGACCAGGGAATTAAATGAGCTAACTTATGAAAGCAGCTGCCGCAGGCCAACCAGAGCAGCCACCTGTGACTTTGTGGACAGGGGCCATTTGTAGGTCAGTCTTCAGTTCCCTGGACACTTCTGGTTCCTGACCCTTACTTATCCTATACATGTTTCTTACTCTTGACCCTGAGTTTATGTTAGTTGGAGTGACTTCTTGAAAAACCAGATAATAATTTTTTGCAAAGCATCAGTGTGTTCTGTTTCTCTATTTTTCTTTACAGTTTGAAACTTCTTTGGGATCGCGTGCTTCCATTCTATTGAGCAGTGCTTTTCAAACTGGGTTTCCTGGAACTTTGGGGGTTCCATAAAGCTCCTGTAACCTTCATAATGTAAGGGTGGTAAATGGGTGGGTTTGCCTTTCCCCAAAAAGTACACATTTTTTTGGTGAGTGTGGTGGCACTGGGAATTGAACCTAAGGGCACTTTACCACTGAGTTATATCCCTAAGTCCTTTTTATGTTTTATTTTGAGGCATGGTCTTACTAAGTTTCTGAGGCTGGCTTTGAACTTGAGATCCTCTTGCCTCAGCCTCCCAAGTAGCTGGGATTACAGGAATGCTGGGATTACAAGAATAACAGCTTTTTATCTGTTTTACATATTGGATTTCTGTTAAAAATTTACTTGAGAGAGGGTTCTACATCTTAAATAATTGTAAAAGCCATTGTCAAGAATCAGTTTGGTGGTCAAGGAAGAGAAACAGGTTCATTTGAGAGCAGGTTTGACTCATTAACTGAGAGAAAGGTCCTGTTGAAGAGCCCAGGCCCTCTTCTATTGGCAGGTTCCTGCTTAGCCCATATTGCATGGTTCCAGATCTTCCACCTGATTCAGGCCGGTTTCCTGCTGCTCCCTCCTGTCTCGCTGCCTAGCCCAACATGCTGCCCCCCTGGCTTTGGATAAAGCTTTGCTCCTTATCCTCATCTCTCTGGCCTGGAATCCTGACCTGACTCCCACTCTGACTTCTGATAACACGTTTCTTCACTCTATTTTGGCTTCCTGGCTGTCTGGTCTTGTGCTTGCCCTGAACTTAAGTAACAATGTCCTAAAGGGTTTTCTGCCTTCCTGGATCCTAACCTCACTAGGAGCCCCTGCTTTTCAGCAGCCATGGTCCTCTCCATCACTATCTGCATTAAAGCTGGGATCTGAGGATGGGGTTCATGGGGACTGAATCAGGTTCCAGAATGCACTGGGACTGGAAACCGGAGATAGCATTGGATGTGGTAATCCAGTCAGTGGAAAGAAATGATAATTCACATTCATGGAAAACAAAGTTTACGTGGTACTTTCATATACTCATTTCATTTTATTCTCATTGCAGTCTGTGAGACAGTGATGGTTTTACATCTGTGTTAAGCACAAAGAAACTGAGGCTTGGAGTTATGTGATTTGCTAAAGATGGCAGAGGTAGAAATAGAATCTGGATCTTTTTTAAAAAAATATTTTTAGTTGTAGAGAAACACAATCCTTGTATTTTATTTATTTTTGTGTAGTGCTGAGGATCAATCCCAGTGAGTGCCTCATACTTGCGAGGCAAGTGCTCTGCCACTGAGACACAATCCCAGCCCAGAACTTGGATCTTTTGACTCTAAATTCTGAACTTGAGTGTTTGAGCTTGGAAACAGATTGGTTGCTAAGGCAATGGGGGAAAGGGTCTTATTCCTGAGAATTAGGAGTGACTTGGTTGGAGGATTGATATGTTGGGAAGGGCTGGGGATAAGAGGCAGAGTCAGTCATAGAGGCTCCTCAGTGGAGCCTGGCCAGGTAGAGGAATGGAGAGGGTCCTCAGCTATACCATCCTCAGACTCCCTGCCCGCCCCCCCCCCCTCAGGCTGATTTGATTCCTCCTGTCTTTGCCTTTGAGACACATTTGCTGAGGGTCCCATTCCTACTCTTGGGCTGCACCTGGGGTGGCCTTGAGTGGAAGTTCCTAAGCATTATCCTTACCCTATGACCCTGAAAACTTGCAGGGTAATTCCAGAGGAATTTTGGCTCATTGTTCTCCAGGGTGGGAAAAGGAACTGCAGTGATTGCTATGCGGAAGCAGGAGGAACATGATGCCACATCTTTCTCTCTTGGAGTGCTTCCCATTTGATACCTCACATGGCATCTTGTCTCTGGGTTGTAGGGACCTTGCATTCTGTGCAGCTCCATCTCCATCTTGATAAAGTGTGGCTTTGGGATGAGTCACTCAATTCATTGCCACTTTAGAGATGGCTGAGGAGAATGAGTTAGATCTATTGTTTTCATAGTCCTTACAAAAATCTTCAGCAGCTGGCCCCTGGGAGTTGACAGAACACATCCAGTTGGCCATGGCTTCCACAGAGGATGGGGGTAGGAGGGCAGTGGGAGTGGTCTGCCTCGATGCAGGCCCTGAGAATTTAACACCAATAATAAAATAAAGTATAAAAAAATCACTATGCTTTTTATTATCAGCAGGTGCCAAGCTTTTAAACAAGAGCAGGAATAAAATACCTTCCTGGGAGCTGAGGGTGTAGCTAAGTGGGAGAGTGCTTGCCTAGCATGTGCAAGGCTCTGGGTTCCATCACCAGCACCTCAAACAAACAAATAAACAGAAACCCATACATGAAACTCCTCCCTTCTATGGTGGGTCTTCCCCCCACTAGTTGGCACACCACTGCAAGCTAGTTACCTAGAGAGCTTCACTGAAGCTGGAATCAGTAGACATGGATTTGTATCCTCACTTTGTTGCCTGGTTCAACTTCCAAGTCATTTAACCTCTCCAAGCCTCAGTTTTCTCATTGGTAAAATTGAACTAAGATAATGCCTGCAAATATTAAAAAAAAAAAAAAAAAAAAAAGAGTGAGCCAGGCATGGTGGCACACATCATAATCCCACCCTTTTAGGAGGCTAAAGCGGAAGGATTACAAATTTGAGGCCAGCCTGAGAAACTTAGCGAGATCCTGTCTCCAACAAAACCAACAAAAAAGGCTGGAGATGTATCTCAGTGGTAGAGCTCCTGGATTCAATCTCTAGTACTGCGAGGAAGAAGAAAAAAAGAAAAAGAAAGAATGTAAGATTAGTTTATAAAGAGAATAGTTATACTGTCCATATTGCTATGCAGATCTATCCCATAGTGTGACGTTTGGGTCATTTCCAGGTTATTCCCACTTCACAGTGAAGAATTTGGGAGGATTGAGTAAGGCTCTTCCATGCAGTTTAGGAGCTGGGGTTGGGACATTTCTGAGAACTGACAGGCTGTTATAGGTGTACTTGTTTTGTGCAGTTCCTAGGCAGACAACAGGAGAACCTGTGTGAGGTGCCAACCTAGACCCTGCCAAGTTTAGATGCAAGTACATTTGCCTTCAACCTAATCTCCACCCAGCCCACTCTGTCCTCCCAAGTGCTGAATGAGTGAGGAGCTGAGCCTTCTCAGAGAGGCAGGTTCTTAATAGAATTTCAAGAGAATGTAATGGCAGAGTAGGCAAGATAGTTTCTGTGTCTTGAGGATTTACTGTCCTTTGCTAAACCTTCTTACATGACTTTGCAAGCCAGCCTCAGGCACCGAGTTCCCACCTGTCCACACCTCCTGGCTTTCCTGCAGCTGGATGGCAAAGTTCCTTCTCAGACATGATCTCATGATTTCCCAAACAACCCTGGGAGGTGGGCAGAAAAGGTTTTATTGTCTCCATTTGACAAGGGTGGAAACTAAGGCCCAGGGGCCTGCACAGGCTACTCAGGGTCACAGCGGGTTAATGGAAGGTCTCTAACTAGAACCTATATCTCCTGATGCCAGCCCAGAGACAGAAATTTGGAGAGTAAAATGGAAACTTTCATTTCTGTTCAGAGTTGTCACAGGCTTTTTGGAATTTTCTGATAGGAAGCTTTTTCAGGTGACAGAGGGAGAGATATGAACTGACAAGGCAGTTCCTTATCCATACCTATGAAACTCTTTTGTGCAGATGGGGAAGGGGATGGGAGGGGGGTGGGGAGATTGAGCCCAGACTCTTATGCATACTAGATAAGTACTGATCACTAAGCTATATACCCAGCCCTATTTCTTCCCATAATTTTTGAATTAGTGTTGGCAATGATTATCATTAGAGGTTGTCTGTCTCTCCTCTGCTCCCTTCCTACATGATTCCCTGGGTGTCACTCTCCTAAGAGAAGCCCTTACCACCTACCTGTCTCCCTCATAGCCCATCTGGTTGGCTTCCATACTGTGGGGCCTCACCATCTGGCTGCAGAGCCTGTCTGGTGGACAGACAAATGCCTGTCACCATCACTGTCTTTACCTGCCCTTAGGTTTGCTGGTGCACTCTGACTGGGTAATAGGGCCATGTCAGGTTCTGCTTTTTTGAATCTGTCAGGAGTACAATGGTTATGGGGTAGTCCACTGCAAAATTCCACTTCTCTTATCCCCTGTGGCCTAGGCAATCTGTCATAGATTGTGAATGAATACCACCGTAATTTTATTGCTGACCCTCTCAAGCAAAAACTGCTGGTGAGCTGAAGGAGGTGGTGCATGCCTATAATCCCAGCTCAGCTACTTTTGAGGCTGAGTCAAGAGGATTGTATATTTGAGTCCAGCTTAGACAACTTAGTAAGACTGTCTTAAAATAAAAAAGGGCTTGGGATATAACTCAGTGCTTACCTGGTATGTACGAGTCTCTGGGTACAATCCATAGTTTAAAAAAAAATGCTAATGGGAGAGATGCTCCTTCTGATTCCCTCTACTTCCCTTAAAGATCAAAGAATGCTGCAGGTAGATGTATAATATTGCAAATGACAGAAATGATAAGAGTAACAGTGGTATGGTTTCTTCATGTGTGAAATGGAGATAGAGGGCTATTGTAAGTCAGTGGTTCTCAGCCCTGGCTGCCCATGAGTTACCAGAGAGCTTTTAAATATCTCTATCTCCCGGCTATAGCTAAGAGCTAGGAGCTCAGAATCTCCAGGCTGAGACCTAGACCCCAGGAGTTTTAAAGTTTTCAGGGGATTCCAATATGCCACCAAGGCTGAAAACAAGTGCACTAGGATCAAAGAGTTGGCTAATTGTTTAGAACAGAGATATCCCTGCAGAGTGTAGTAGGACACATTTGTAAACCTAGCTACTTGATAGGCTGAAGCAAGAGGATCTCAAGTTCAAGACCAGCCTCAGCAACATAGTGAGGCCTTGTCTCAAAAAACAAAAAGTCTTTGGGGTGTAACTCATTGGTAGAGTGCCCTCTGGTTTCTAGTCCCTGTACTGGCGCGGGGGGCGGGGGGGGGGGGAACAGGGATATTCACATCTGGCTATTTTCTGGAATCATGGGGGAGGGGTTCTTTTAAAATTATGCCAATTTCTTAGCCATACATTCCAGACCATTTGAATCAGTGACTTCTGGCTGTAGGTGCCTGTGCTCAGCTTTCACCTGAGCTAGTGGTTATGCTGATGCTGGGCCAACATTATAAATATTTCCAGTCTTCATAATTATCTAGCCAAGGAATCATGATTCCTATTTTACAGATAAAGAAACTGATGTTCAGAGCAGGTAGCAACTTGAACCATGTGATAGCATAAATAAGTTCCTAAGGCCATGCCTGTCTGATCTTGAAGACTGATATTGTTGATCAATCTCCATTATGGGGGCTTGGGGCATGGCCCTGGAGAAGGGTGTTCTCTCTTCCCTAAATGGCTCAACCAGATGAGGTAAACCAGCCAGCTGTCTTTGCCTTCCCTGAGATTCCCCACAGCAGGTTGAGCACAGGGTCCTTCCCCAGTGAGGAGAGGTGAGATGCAAGGTGTGGCTTGGTATTTGGCTCCTCTTAGTCACCCACTCTCAAAATACTTTCTTTGGAGGGGGATTAAGTCTGTCCCAGTCATCTCCCAGTGCAATGCTGCTCTCACAAGGAAGAAACTCAAGAGGGAAAAGCAAACACTCATTTGCTTTTTGAGAGTTTGAGGAATTTTTCAGGCATGTGACATAGAAAAATGTCTCTGTTCCCCTCATAAGACAAAGAGTAGGCTATGTCAAGGTGACCTAAAACCTGTAGCTCTACTTGACAAAATTGCTTTTTGCCCTTCCCAAACCCTAATGTAGTCAAAACAGCTTGGGATTGGGAGATGGGGGACTTGGTGCTACCACCTGCATGCTCTGTGAGCTTGAACAGCCCACTTAAAATCGTTCAGCTTCACGTTCTCCATCAGACAAGTAGAAACTCAGGGCTGCTATGACAAAGCCACAAGAACTCTGAAATGCCAGTAGCCTCTTGAGGCATCAGAAGAAGAGGAGTGTGGCTGCGCTGCCACCAAGGCTCACAGCCGTCTGGAACCAGAAGGTTTGTCAAGTGTTTGCTGGCATCCTCTCAGGACCCAATGTCCCCAAGGCCAGAAGTAGCTCCTAGTGACCATCAGTGTTAGAGACACGCTGAATGCATTCCATCTGGCTTCACTCCATCTGTATCAGTCCCTAGTGTATGGGCAACTGAGAACCAATGTTTGGGGTCTAAATAGCTGAAACTTTAGAGTTAGTGGACAGTGCAATATAAATTTGGCTCCGGAAAGCCTTCCATGCCCAGCCCGGTCCCCAGGGACCTCTTTCTCCCCAGAACTCCCTCTGCACCTGTTGCCTGTGCCTTTGGTCCCTGCTCCTTACTGCCCAGCACACAGCAGATGCTCAGTGTTGAGTGAATGGGGGATGAGGAAGGAGACATTCATGAACCTGTGTTTGTGACATTTCTAAAGTGCTTTACATAGAATGCTGTATAAGTGTTGGTGAATCTATGCCTTGCTTGCTCCACATGACTTTCTTGTTGTCACTCAGTTTATTTTGAAGACCATCTGACTTAGGGTTTTTCTAATAATAGAATGGTCTAGATGTAATGCTATTTTCTGAGGTTGAGGCAAATATCCAGGGTATCTCATCACCCCAGAGCCACTAAGAGAATACTTCTTTAGTCTGGAGTTTGGTGGCCCCTTATTAAGCCATTAAGCTGAACCGTAAAACTTTCTGATCTGGGTGTGATGGCTCAAGCCAGTAATCCCAGCTATTGGGGAGGTTGAGGCAGGAGGACTGCAACTTTGAGGTTGGTCTCAGCAATTTGATAAAAGCCCATCTCAAAACAAATATAAAAAGGGCTGGGGATGTGGCTCATGGGTAGAGCACCGTTGTATTTAAAATCTAGTACTAAAAACAAAACAAAACAAAACTTTCTGGGTTACCCAAGAAGTGGGTTTGTGGGGTGGCAAGAAAACCTGGGGCAGAGTAAAAAGGGATTATGAGAACCCTCAAGAGGTGTGGCCACTGACAGTCTGCAGGGACTTAGATCTGCCCCTGCTGATGGCCTGCTTAGAGATGGAGAAGCATAAGATTGCTGCTCTTCTCTTGGGGGTGGGCTGCCCTTGGAGCACTTAGGAAAGCTGGCTTAGGGCTACTTGCCCCTCTGGCATGGGCACCCTTTCATGGTTATTGCTTTGAAAGGATGAAGTGAAGGATTCCTAGGCCCAGCCCCAGTTGCTACGGAGCAGGCCTTCACCCCTGTGACTGTCTGAGGGGCTTTGTGGACCGTGGGTTAGGCAGCCAACTTTTGAGGCTTGGGTTTGGGATTAACACTGTGATGACCTCAGGCAAGCCAGTGCCTCAGTTTCCTAATTTTATAACTCTGTAGTCACACTGTCATGGTCTCCCACTATGATGATTACCCTTGTCAGGCTGCCTGTACCCCAACCTCCACCCCAACCAGAATACCTATCAAGACCACCTGCTTATAACACTGTGATTTCATCTGGTGGATTAGACTTGGATGCCAACTTTGCAAGGTGATGCTTTGTAAGGACAAGGCTGTCATCCTGATCAAGTCAATACTTTTCAGGGGCTTGGTGTTCACCTTTGTATACTCAGGATAACAATTTTTACATGCATTCCTAGTTAAAGGTAGAAGATTTATGAACAGAAGGGAAGCCAAGTACTTGTGCCATCTTGGTCACTGGTTGTCAGCCAGGTGGGGATGCTGGCCAAGGGCATGATTTGTCATGTTCTGGTAGAATGACTGAATTAGTAACCCAGTAGCTGGCAGTGGGGGTAACTTCCCCAGTGGGCACAGGACATCCTAATTGTTTGTGTCTGTGTTCCTTCAGTGGCCAGTTTGCTATCGTGAAGAAGTGCCGGGAGAAGAGCACAGGACTGGAGTATGCGGCCAAGTTCATCAAGAAGCGACAGAGCCGGGCCAGCCGGCGGGGTGTGTGCCGAGAAGAGATCCAGCGGGAGGTGAGCATCCTGCGGCAGGTGCTGCACCCCAACATCATCACGCTGCACGACGTCTACGAGAACCGCACCGATGTGGTGCTCATCCTCGAGCTGTGAGTGAGGTGCCAGTGATCCACGGGGGCAGGAGGGGCGGGCAGGGTGGTGAAAGCTTTAGCTAAGGCTAGGGGATAGCAATGACCAACCTAAGCTCAGACCAGAGGTGAAGACAGTGGTGGGCAGTTTCCCTCTTCCTCAGTCACCCCCATGCTTCTTCTGAAACTGGACCAAAGGAGGGACAGACAAGCTTGCTGAGTAGCAGGGGCAGAGGGCGATGGTCTCAGTCTTCTTTTCATTGGTCCTGGGGATGGAAGGGAAGAAATGACTGGCGCTGGGTCATCTTCTGGCTGGAGGAGCGTGAGGGAGGGTGAGAGGGGGCAGCGGGTGGGGTGGGGAGCAGGGGAAGCTGTCAGGAAGGAATCTGTTCTATGAGGAGGGGAAGAACAAACATCCTTTGAGCTCTATGACGCTCTTCTCCAGCCCTTTCCTGGGGAAAATCCACTGTATGTGTACTCTGTTTAACACCTTTATTGTTTCCTGATAACTATTATTTAGAGAGGCCGACTATAGGCAAGCATTTTATGGGTGCATTACGTTTGTCATCTTGTTCAATCCTTACAACAACTGTGATGACAGAAATGTCGTCTAACACAGGAGTTATTTTGTATTCACTGAGCCAAGCACTTCTATTACCTGGTCTAGCCCTCAGAACAATGCTATCACATGATGACTCTTATTATCCCCATTTACAGACAAGAACACTGGCAGGCAAGGTCATTTATAAGCCAGGAAATGATAGGGCCAGGACTGGAGTCCATATGACTTGTGCAGACAGCTATAGACATGAGGCAGGACAGCATTGTGTTGGTCTAGGTGAGGAGGACTTCACAGTGGTTGGTGGAATTTGGATAGATGACACCAAGATTCCAGGGGTTGGTTGGCCACTGTCATGTTTACTTGGTGCCTTCTCCAAGGAACAGAGAGTTAGGGCCCTGGCAAACAACAGGGTTTGAGGTGGCCCAGGTCACAGTGGCTATGTCTAGGAAAATGTTCTAGCTGGGCATGTTGGCACCTTCCTGTAATCCCAGCTACTTGGGAGGCAGAATCAAGAGGATCTCAAGTTCAAGGCCAGCCTGGGCAATTTAGTGAGACTCAGTCTGGAATAAATTTTTATAAAAAATTTTAAAATAATGTTCTGAGCTTCATAAACATATGCATCTGCCAGTGAGCAGGGAAATGGGGGCATTTATCTCAGTGATCCTTGAACTTGGGTAGTTTACCTCATGGCTCCATTTCAGATCTCACCTGCAAACCAGGTAGCCATCCTTAACCTGCCAAAAAATTGGGTGTACTACCTGACATTTGAAATCATTTTATTTTAAGAACTATCTTTTTGTTGGCAAGATATTTAAGAAGTACAAGATGGACTGGGGTTGTGGCTCAGTGGTAGAGCACTTGTTTAGCAGGTGTGAGGCCTTGGGTTCAATCCTCAGCACCACATAAAAATAAATAAGTAAAACGAAGGTATTGTGTCTATCTACAACTAATATTTTTTTTAAAAAAAGAAGAAGTACAAGAACGTTTGTATATTCTTGAATTTGATTCAAGCCCGATGTTTAAATGCATAGAATTGTCTGTGTTCTACCCTTCTATAGCACCCAGTGTCCATTCTGTTTTCCTTATACGTGTCCCTATGCCTGTCTGACCCAGATAAAAGCCTGATGTGTTCCTCCAGGGATGGCCTTCAGGGTTCGAAGTCAGCCATTAGTAATGGGCCCTCTTCTTGGGAGCTCAGGGGCATGCACCATCCATTGCATTGCACTGATGCTCCTGCCACTTGTCTGGGCTACTGTGCTTGTTGAGTTCTGATTGTTCACAGTTTCTGTCTCCACTTCTAAGTTGTCTCATTTCTCTCGGCTCTCAGGATGCCTATCTATGGAGTACTAAGGACTTTTTTTTTTCTTTTTGGTACTAGGGGTGGAACCCAGAGGTGCTCTACCACTGAACCACATCACCAGAGTCAGTATCTCACTAAGGTGCCCAGGTTGTCCTCAAACTTGTGATCTTCTTTCCTCAGCCTCCTGAGTTGTGTGTCATTGTGTCTGGCAGTGCTAAGGATTTTTAAAATTAGGAAAGACCCAAGTTCACTAAGACTATGTCTAAATCATGTGTGGCCAGAGTCTGAGAGGGAAGACCTCCAAGGAGAGGAATTCATGGGCTTTTTGTGCTTAGATTTGGTGAATCATGTTGGGCCTGTAGGAATCTTTGACTTCTGGGTCCTCGCTCTGCCCTGGTTTTGCTTAGTAGTTGAATATGGGTGTTGGCGTCCACTTGCTCAGTTGAAACTGCTCAGTTACAGGTTTGATGGAGAGTCCCATCCTGATTCCATGGCCCCTCTCAGCACCTTGTCTGGTATAGGGCTTCCATTTACTTTCTGCTAAAGCAGTTAGGAGGAGGAGGACATGAACAAACCTGACTCAAGCTCCTTTCAGCTGTCACTATCCCATATGTGACTCCCTAGAAGGAGTTGCCTCTGGACATGGCTGCTGAAGGCAGGGTTGGGAAGAACTTAATTGTCCATACAAGCTGACTTCAGTGTGGTAGGAAGAATACATTCAAAATCTCAGTAGATTAACTCATGTCTTATATGGAGCTTTCTGTGAAGAACATCAGCCTTCCAGTGAGGGCCAGGCAGGCCCCTCATTGCAGCCCCTACTACTCAGGACCTCCCAGACTCCAAGCTTGCAGAAAGTGATACCCTGTGGTTACAAACCAGAGAATGGCATGGTGGTGGTGCTGAATTGAGTCCAGCTTCCTGGGCGCAGCAGCTCTGGCAGCATTCTCCCCACTGCTACATAAGCAGATCATTTGTGCATACATTCCTGGAAGAGTTCTGGAAAGCATTTGGGCTGGCAGACCAACCTGCAGGGAGGAAGGAGACAAAGGTCAGGTTAGCAGGCAAGGAACAATCCTGGAAGGCTTGAGGAAGAGGCCAGGCTATTCATTTTGCTTTCCATATCAAAAAGCTAAGGAGATTTAGGTGTGAAATGAAGCCTGGAAGGAGATGGGAAATGACTCCAGAGCACAGGTCATAGAGTCAAGAAGTCCTTGGTAGAAACTTGTTGCTGGACACATCGTGGTGGATACTCAGGAGGCTGAGGAAGAAAGGTGGCTTGAGCCCACTATGCCCCTTGGGTGCCCACAGGCAATATTTAATAGTGAATAGCCACTGCTCTCAACCCTGTCTGTCTCTTCCTCTCCCTCCCTCTTCTCTCTCTCTTCTCCCTCTTCCTCTGTCTCACTCTCGCTCCCCTCCCGCCGTGGTGCTGGCATTTGAAGCCAGAGCTATGCTAGGCAAGTACTCTACAGTGAGATTTATCCCCAGGGTGGGACCCTGTCTCTTTTTAAAAAGAAAAGAAAGAGAAGAAAAAATAACTGTGTTCATGGGAAAAAGAAATAAAGCCCAGGCTACTTGATTAGGCTAGGAAAAGAGGCACCTGAGCATTGATGTGAATGTCCCCAGCCTGGGTATCCAGGGCTTGGATAATCACCTTGGGTAGATTCCTCAGCCTTCCACTTTCTGAGTCTCTGGGAGAGATTCTAAGGGCTGCAGTGACTGTTCCCTTTTTCATCCCAAGGAGATCATGTCACACCAGGTCTCCTGCCCAGGTCACATCTTCAAACAGATGACTAATTACTACTATCCAAAGTCCTCACCCAGCCTCGGTTTTCACTTTAGTGGCTTTGGGGTAACAGGATAGATCATCATTAGAATGATAATCTTTTACATTTATGCAACACTTTATTTAAAGTAGGAATAGTAGAATTATTATTTTAGACTGAGAGATTTGCTGGAGGTCATAGCCTCATTTAACCCAGTTGGGGGACTAGGAGTATAGAAGACAAGGGTGGGACTGGGTTCTGTGTTTCAGAGGTGACACAACAGATTTGAAAATCTGAAAAGGCTCTAGAGAGGCCCCTTGTCTATGCCAAGTTTTTGCTGTCTATATGATACAGAATATTCTCTTATTACTTATTTATTCACTCATTTATTCATTCTTATGTGGTACTAGAGATTTAACCCAGGGATGCTGTACCACTGAGGTGTATTACTACCTCTTTTTACTTCTTATTTTGAGACAAGGTTTCACTAAGTTGCTGAAGCTGGCTGATCCTCCTGCCTCAGCATCCCAAGTCATTGGGATTACAGGTATGTGCCATAGAACCCTGGCCCATATTGATTTTTTTTTTTTTTTGGTACCAGGGATTGAACCCAGGGGCACTTAACCACTAAGCCACATCCCCAGCTCTTTTTCTTTTTTTTTTTTAAATTTTGAGACAGAATCTCACTAAGTTGCTTAGGGCCTTGCTAAGTTGCTGAGGCTTGTCTAGAACTTCTGATCCTCTTTCCTCAGCCTCTTGAGTTGCTAAGATTACAGACATACACCACAGCTCCTGGCTCATATTAATATTTTAAATGCTTTGTTTCTTTCCTTTGTTTTATTCACCAAACTTCTTTGAATGGCTTTCTCATACTAGGTGCAGTGGAGTCAAAGATAACCTGGCTGGGGAGAGAGTCAGATAAAGATGTCCAGTGTGTTGAGGGCCTGGCTGTAACTTAACAGCAGGGCAGTGCCTGGGTGGCTTTCACTCTGCATCAACAGTTCAGGCTTTGCTATGTGGAGAGAATGTGGCAAGGGACCTGTGGTGGACTTGGACTTAGGACACCTGGGTCTGAATCTTGGTTGTATCACTTACTAGCTACGGGACCTTGGGCAAGTCACATACTCTCTTTGGACCTCAGTTTCATCATCTGATGAATGGAGATAGTCACTCCATCATACCTCTCAGGGTGGATGAAAGGCACAAGTGAGAGAATGTCTGGGAAAGCACATTGCACAGGTGGCAAACTTTGAACGCAAAATCAAGCCCTATTCTACCTCCGCCACCCCAGCAGTGATACTGTGCATGGTTTTTACTTCAAGAACTTTATCAAAGACCTTATAGCCTGTACTCAACATTGCATAAAGATTCCTCCCACTCCCACCCCCACCCCAGAGGTGATTAGACTGTTTTCTTCTCCTGTTTCACAAGAAGGAAAGCTGAGCCCTAGAATTTTCACATGCCCCACCCCAAGGTCAAGGTTGAGTCTTTGGTGTAGAAGAATTGGGATCCTATCCTGGCCCTTTGATCCCAGTCTGCAACTCAAGGTGACTCCTGCAGCATCTGTGGGGGTGCTCCAGTTTCCAGCACCTGTCCCAGGTCAGTGTAGGGATACGGTGGGGCACCGGATGACTTCACCATGAGACACTGAGAAAAGAGTGCACCAGACTCACCCCCAACACTAAGGTAACCACTTCAGCCCTGTGAGCAGAGTGCCACTACAGCTTTTACAGATGGTTTGTACCAATGTACCATTCTTGTCTCACTCTCTTGTCTCCCTCTCACCTTCCTCCTGCTCTCTTTTTTCCCTCTTCTTTTTTTATGCCATTGATTTGTTATAAAAATTTGGTCATTTGACCTGGTAATTATCTCAGTTCAGATTTAACTTATTCCTTTCACAGTTATTCAGCACATTCCTCTGCCCCCTATATTTCCTGTAAATTGGTAGTTAGATCTAAAGGAGGTGCCTTCCTATTGCTACTGTCCAATAGAAATGTAATATGAACTAAATATGTAATTCTGGTTTTCTTTGTGTTGGGGCATACTGGCAACTGAACACAGGAGCATTCTACCACTGAGAAATATCCTTTTATTTTTTATCTTGAGACAGGTTTTCACTAAGTTGCTGAGGCTGTCCTCAAATTTGAAATCTTCCTGCCTCAGCCTCCCTATTTGCTGGGAATAGAGGTATATGCTACCACACCCAACTATTTCCCCCTCCTCTTCTTCTTCTTTCTGTTCCTCATGTATGGTACTGGGGATTGGACCCAGGATGTTCTACCATGAAGCTACATCTCCAACCCTTTAAATTTGTTTTTTTTAATTTTGAAACAGGGTCTTACTAAGTTGCTCAGGCTTGTCTCAAATTTGTATTTCTCCTGCCTCAGTCTCCCAAGTAGCTGGAATTACAGGAGTGCATCACCACACCCAGCTGCACGGATTCTTTTATTCCATTCCAATCTTAATTATATTACTCAAGACACACATACTTCATACAATGATCAATAGGTTACTGAACAGCTAAGAAAGAGTTAATGTAGCCACAGTGTTAAAGAGGTAGCACTGAGAGCAAAGGCAGAGAGCAGACACAGAGGCAAAACCGTTACTGCAGGTGGTCAGAGGAGATTAAGAACCAGCCTAAGAACTTGTTGAGGGCTCAGAACTTGTTCAAGGAACTTGTCAAGTGGTCTGACAAGGTGATGGGGTAAAGGACCAGTGTGTCCTGTCTTAGGGGTCCTTCCCTATATGCTTCAGGTAAGAGAGTTGAATCATTTGGTGGTCTAGTGTGTTTGATAAGCTCATGAACCTATTTTCTCTGATGAGGCTTTGATACACTCATACATCCATCTGCCTCTGATTTAATTTGAGAAGTTCATAGGTGGTCATTTTTTTATTAGTACAATTAATCTATTCATCAGTTTGTGCCTTATGATTGTGCTATGTAGCTTGGGGTTGTTCTTTTTTGTAAGTTCTATATGTCCAACACCTAGTGGTTTAGCAATTTGACCAGGAACATTACCAAGTCATGCTGCCTTAGCACTTGACTCAAAATGCAGTAACTCAGGGCAAACTACTGCTTCATAACTCAGGGCTAACTCCAGAGTAACTCAGGGTTAGGCACGAGCTGAAAACTGCTGTTCCATACTATGTGGAGTAACTCAGAGCAGGGTCACAGCTGGCTCTCTACAGTCTCTAAATTCTTAACTGATTCCAGCATCAAATCCAAAGTTTGTTTACTTTGGTGCCAGAAATTGAACCCAGGGCCTCACACATGCTAAGCCAATGCTCTAACACTGAACTGCTTTCCTAGCAACTACAAAGTTTAAAGTCCAAAGTCTCATCTAAATATCATCTAAATCAGTTATGGTGAGACTCAAGGTATGATTCATTCTGAGGCAAATTGCTTTCCAGCAATTTGTGGAAATGAATTTGTATGAATTTGTGACATAAAATGTGTTATATACTTCCAAAATACAATAGTAAGACAGGCATGGGATGGACATTACCATTCCAAAAAAGAGAGAATTTTAATATTTATTTTTTAGTTTTTGGTGGACACAACATCTTTGTTTGTATGTGGTTCCAGGCCGCACGCATGCCAGGCGAGCGCGCTACCGCTTGAGCCACATCCCCAGCCCCCAAAAAAGAGAAATAGGAAAAAGGAAAAGAGTGACAGGTTCTTTTTTTTTTTGTACTGGGGATTGAACCCAGGGGTGCTTAACCACCGAGCCACACCCTAACCCTTTTTTATATTTTATTTAGAGACAGGTTTCACTAGATTGCTTAGGGTCTTGATAAATTACAAAGCTAGCTTTGAACTCACGATCCTCCTGCCTCAGCCTCCCCAGCCTCTGGGATTACAGGCGTGCACCATTGCGCCTGGTGGGAGTGACAGGTTCTGAGTCAGTCTAAAACTTGAGACTCCAGAATACTTTTTGGCTTAATGCTCTGCCCTTCAGGCCCTCTGGGACAGAGGTCCTGCCCATACAGCTTTGGGTGGCCCTGCCCTCGTGCTTTTGCAATGCACAGCCCATGCCTCAGTTCTCACGGATTCTCCTGGCAGAAAGTACACCTGTGGCTCAATTGGTTTGAAGTCTCAAGGACTCCTATTCCAAGGAAACCTAGGTGGAGGCAGCCATACCCACGTGACTTTGCTTCACACAAGCCCACAGCAGGGCTCCTCTGGGAACCACACCTGAAGTGTGTGATGATGATAGAGTTGGAGAGCCCACGCTATGAGGCAGCTCTGGGTAGTGAGCCCTCCTATGGTGGTTCTATCCCCCAGGCCCTGGCACTATGGGTTTGTGATGGGAAGGGCAGACCCCTTTTCTTCCATGATCCCTGAAATGACTTCAGGGTCTTTCTGTCATTGTCTGGGACAGTAGATTGACTAATCTCCCTATTATTATTAGATTAGATGGCTGACTAATCTCCCCCATTGTCTTGCTGAGTAGCAGCTGGCTTCCCTTTACATGGCTGATCCAGATTAATCTCTTTATGAGCAATCCTTGGCCACACCTTTGTTCTCTCCTAAACAGGTTTGCTCATTTTTTACCCCCAATGTAGTAGGCTGAGAATTTTTCCCACTTTTAAGTTTTATTGTCTTTTTGATAAACAATTCCATCTTTAAAATATTTCTCAGCTGGTCACAGTGGCATGTGCCTGTGATCCCAGCAGCTCAGTAGACTAAGGCAAGAGGATTGCAAGTTGGAGGCTGGCCTGGGCAACTTAGCAAGACCTTGTCTCAAAACAAAAATTTAAAAAAAAGGATTGGCAAGCTGAGAGTGGTAGTACATGCCTATAATCCCAGCAACTCAGGAGGCTGAGGCAGGAGGATCCCAAATTCAAAGCCAGGCTTAGCAACTTAGTTGTGTCCTAAGCAACTTAGAGAGAGACTCTGTATCAAAATAAAAAAGGGCTGCGGGCATAGTGATAAAGTACCCCTGGGTTTATTCCCCAGTACCATAAAATAAAAATTTGTAAAACAGGGTGAGCAACTCAGTGAGACAAAATAAGGCTGGGGATGTATGTGGCTTAGTGGTCAAGTGCCCCTGAGTTCAATCCACCCCCACCTCAAAAAAAAAAAAAAAAAAAAAAAAGAAAGGATGGCAATGTAGCTTAGATGTAGAACACTGCAGGATTCAATCCCCAGTGCTACAAAAAATAAAATAAAAAAATAAAAATAACTAAGAATAAAATAAATAATAAATTTAAAAGATAAAAATTGAAATTAAAAAGATAAAACATTTCTCTCTTTTTACTTACTGTGAGCAGTCAAGAGGAACCAGGTCACTCCTTCAACATTGTACTTAGAAATTTTCTCAGCCAAATATCTAATTTTTTCATTCAACCTTCCACAAATTACAGCATATAAACAAAATTCAGCCAAATTCTTGGCTACTTTGACTTTTTCTTCATTGCCCAGCATCTTATTCCTTATTTCCATCTGAAACCTCATCAGAATGGCCTTTACCCTCCATAGTCCTACTAACATTCTATTCATGACCACTAAGGTATTATTCTCTTACAAGTCCGAGAGTCTCCTCCTGTCCTTCCAAGCCTTCACCAAAATCACCATTCGTAACCCATTCATGACAACATGGACTGGGTGGTTTATTTAAACAGAAACTTATTTCTCATGCTTCTGGAGGCTGGAAAGCCCAAGATCAAGGCACCAACAAATTTGGTGTCTAGAAAGGGTTTACTTCCTCATAGATAGCATCTTTCCTGTACCCTTGCTAGGCGGAAGAGATGAATGAGCTCTCTGGGGGTCTCTTTTATAAGGGCTCCAATCCCATTCATGAGGCCTCCACCTTTATGATCTAATCACTCCCCAAAGGCCCCACCTCCCAATATCATCACCTTGGGGGTTAGAATTTCAAAATATTAATTTGGGGGGACACAGGTATTCAGACCATAGCATCATTCCCCAATGCTTCTTTCCATTCTCTGCCACCTCAGTCATACAGAGAAGATGGTAACTGCCAGGATAACCAGGGACCTGGGCCTAAGTGTCAGCAGAGACCTTTCTGGCAATATCCTCAGGGTGATTTGTGCCCTTGACCCCCAAAAGAAAGAATACAGCAATCGGTGTTTGATGTTGCTTGGACAAGATCCTAGGCAGGGCAAGGGGGATTCTGCCTTCCAGGATGCCTGGGGGTCAGGTGCGGGGTGCACCCATCCACCTGGCCTCATGACACACAAGGCTGACCGGGCCTGGGCCCTTCCTGCTGGTGTCTTGCAGAGTGTCTGGTGGAGAGCTGTTTGATTTCCTGGCCCAGAAGGAGTCGCTGAGTGAGGAGGAAGCCACCAGCTTCATTAAGCAGATCCTGGATGGGGTGAACTACCTTCATACAAAGAAAATTGCTCACTTTGATCTTAAGGTCAGTAAGGGGAATAAAGGAAAATCAGCATAGGGAAAAGGGGTCCAGTCCCTCCCGATGTCATTGCCAGGTGGGGCCCAGTGCCCACTTGGCTCTCTTCCCTTACTTTAAAATTCAAATCCTGAGGGCAGCTGGGCACAGTGTCACTCTCCTATAATCCCAGTGATTTGGGAGCCTAAAGCAGGAAGATTGCAAGCTCATGGTCAGCCTGAGCAATGTAGTGAGACCTTGTCTCAAAAATAAAAAGGGGCTGGTAGCTCAGGGGTAGAACAGCCTCAGGTTCAATCCCTAGCACTTTAAAAACCCAAAAGAAAAAAAAAAAAAGAAAGAAATCCTGAGGGCTAGGGATATAGTTCAGTGGTAGAGCACTTGCTTAGCATACACAAGGCTCTGGATTCAATCCCCAGCACTGTTAAAAAAAATAAGTAAAATAAAAATCAATCAGTTAATTAAATAATTGAAACTCTGAAATGATGCATGGTAAGTGTCCACCTCTTCAGATTCATTTCATCTATCAGACTTTCTGCAAATTAGGGCTGACTTCAAGAAGCTTCTTAATCAACTACAGGCACCTTTTCTCTTCCAGGGGTCAGGTAGGACATAGATTTTAAATAAGTAGACCAATGACAGGAAGCTTAAAACCAAACCCATTTCACAAGATTGAACTTTTCAGTAACAAAGAGCTCTGTCCTGAGTGGGTGGAGGGTTTGGAGAATTGCTAAAGTTGGCTGCCTCTCTGGTCCCTGGGAGCACGGTGCAGCCTCCAGCATTCCTCCACCAGAGACTATAAATCTTTGAGCCCAGGGACCACTGGCTGCCCTCTTCCATCCGACCCCAAACACTGGACGTAAACTGCTTCCAGAGCCCACTGATCATTTGTGGTAACTGGCATTGAGGGTTGATAAAGTTCACACTGACCACATAGGACTTCATGAAGAAAGAATGTGGTCAAAGTAGAAGGATCTGTTCCTTAGTAACTGACCTCAGTCACACAGACATCTGATGAGCCTTGCAGATATCTAACGAATAAAGGTCCTTGAACTTGTGGTCAGACCCATGTTTCTAGGAAGGAGGCCCATTCATCCTTCTATCCAAAAATCCCTGTGGCCTTTTACCCAGCTCTCTCCTGGATGCCTGGATATTGCTGAGATGCAAAATCACCTGAGGCCTGTCATGGCTTAGTACAGAAGATAGATCAATGGCTCTAAATGTATGATAGAGAGAAGCACAAGGGCACTGGGGATCCAAATGAGGATATACCTAAGACTGGGGTATCAGAGAGGGCTTCCTAGAAGAGATGGTATTTGAGTTGAGTGTCCTGAAGGACTCGCAGGTGTTAGCAGAGGGGAAGGCCCTTCTGAGGAAGAGAGGCCAGCAGATTACACATCATGAAACAGCACAGTTCATTTAGGGAAGTACAGGCAAAGGGAATATGTGCTAAGTGGCTGGGAAATAGGCCAGGAGAGGGGCAGGAGGCAGACAAAAGGAGTGGGAGCTAAGCCAAGAAGGTTGCACTTTACCCTGAGAGATACAGAGGCCAGGTGAGCAAGGGTGTGTTTCAGAGCCATCCCTCTGGCTGGAGTATGGATAGGATGGGGATGGCCTGGCAGCTGGGGGCCCAGCTAGCAGGCTGATAATCTGGATGAGACATGAGGAGAGATGGATCCAAGATCTATTGCAGGGCTGGGGTTGTGGCTCAGTGGTGGAGCACTTGCCTGGCATGTGTGAGGCCCTGGGTTTGATCCTCAGCACCTCATATAAATTAATAAATAAAATAAAAGATCTATTGATAACTAAAAATATATATTTTAAAAAAGATCTATTGCAGAGGTCAAACTGAGGATTGATTTGGTACCTAATTCAATGCGGAGTTGAGGGAGAGGGCAGGGTCCAGAATGACATGCAAGTTCTGGCGTGGGGGACTGGCCCAGAGAAGCTATGGCATGCTCGTAGTCTCACAGCTGTGCCAAGGTGTGGGCTCAGTTCCCTCACATAGGTTCCTGCCCCAGTTCTTACCCTGCCTCACAGGGTGACCTGCTGTGAATCCCCTTAGCAAGTCCCCCCTTGTTATATTGATTGTCACAGTATTTTGAATTTAGAAAATGTTTCTCTAGGGTGTTGAGTAAAAGTTGGGATCACACAGGAGGGTGACGCCTGGGCAGGCCTTGGACTTCAGGGTGGTGATACACTGAACAGGAAATGCTCTGCCTAAACTGCACCTGGGTCTCCTTCCCGTGGACAATTAACTTGTTGTTTTCTTGTGTCTGCTGGCTCCAGAAGACGGTCTCAAAATGGGCTCCTTTGTCTTTCTCTTGCTGGAGCCCGCAGGCCTGATACTGAAACAGGTTCATGGTGTTTGGTTTGCTTCCGTGGCAGATCATGTGGTGCAGGCGGGCGGCTTGGAGTCAGCCAGGTGGGACTTTGCTCCTCACTCCCGTGTACCAGGATACATCTGAACCTCAGTTTTTCTTCTTGGATGCAACACATTTTTGTTGCAAATAACAACAGCTACCTGGCAGAGTTGTTGTAACAGAGAGAAGAGGCATGAAGTGCTGAATATGGAATATGTGCTCTGTAATAATAATTGTTATTGTTATTCCCCTTCCCAGAATAGAGGGAAAGAGAAGACAACTCTTTAGTGTTTTGGGATCTGATAGGCTAAGGAAACGTACTCTGCTAATGCAGTTCTCAATTGCCCAGCAGAGAGCTGAGATTGATTTCTAGGTGGAACTGCTGGTGGGGCCTGGCCTGGTATCTAGCTCCTGGGCTCAGTCTGAACATTTCCCATGACCAAGAGGCAGCCCAGGTTTCTCTGGAAGCACGTAGGGTGTCAATGCTGCTAATCCCCACCCATGGCTGTATATCCTTACAGTGTATGGACTCTGAGCTTTCTAACTACCTGACTCATAGGTCCCTTCACTCAGGCCCAGCTCAGCAACCTGGGGAAGTGATGAGTAGCTGGAACTCAGAGACATCCCCTCATGGTTGAATAGACGCTTCCTGCATTCGGAATGTGGGTAATGTGTGTCTCCTGGCTGGAACTTTCTTTTTTCTTTTAACTTTCTTCTCTCTCTTTCTCTCTCTCTTCTGTAATGGGGCTCCAACTCAGGGCTTTGTGCATGCTAGGCAAGTGCTCTACCATTGAGCTACATCCCCAGTCCTTTTTGTTTTTTATTTTGACACAGGGTCTCCCTAAGTTGCCAAGGCTTCATAAACTTTTAATCCTCCAATCTTGCTCTCCCAAATTGCTGCAATTACAGGCATGTACCACTCTGTCTAGCTTGTGATGGGTCCTTGCTACCCATAGGATACATGAATCCATTCTCAGCATGGCATTCAGGCTTTTCTTGCACTGTCTTAGCCCTGTTTCTGGCCTCATTTGCCCTTCCCCACTCCAAAACACCAGCCCTGCACATTCTGGCCTTTCTCCTCCTCCTGTTCATGCTGCTCTCATCCAGGATGCTGCTGCTCTTCCTTTTTCCTCCCCAGTGACTTCCTGATCATTCTTCAAGGCCAGCAGAAGTGGCATTTCCTTTAGCCTTTGCCATCTCTGCAACCTCCAAAAGTATAACTAAGAACTAACCTGCTGGCCAGGCATGGTGGTATATGCCTATAATCCCAGTGGCTCAGGATGCTGAGGCAGGAGGATTGTGAGTTCAAAGCCTCACCAACTTAGTGAAGCCCTAAGCAACTTAGTGAGACCCTGTCTCTAAATATAATATCTTTTAAAAGTCTTGGGATATGGCTCAGTGGTTAAGCTCCCCTGGGTTTAATCATTAGTACTAAAAATAAATAAACAAACTAGCCTGCTTCTCTGCTTTTGCTGCCCTTTGTACAAATTTCTGCTAAGAGCATGCATCATTACGAATCATTTTCTTCTGCACAGTGCTTGCCATGTGATGAGTCATTCTGTGTTGAATGAATGAATGGATACCTTAGTGAAGAACAAATGTGCTTATGGATGTGCAAGGCCCTTTCATGTCTCACTTGGAAAATGTAAATGAGGTTACAGGTAGAGTTTAATTCAATAATGTGAACATTTCTTGAGGGCCTGCTATAATCCAGAGGGGAGAGTGACAAATATCAATGTGACGTAGCACCTGACCTCCAGGGGTCCACTGTGTACAGGGAGATGCATACAGTGATTCCATGGGAGGCCATATAAAATAAACACTAATGGATTCTCACCAAATAATGCCTGCTTCCAAAGGGTGAGCTCTTTGTGTGAGCAGAGTGGAGATCATCCTGGTGTGTGTTGCAAATTCACCATAGATGTGGTAAAGTGGGGCTGGTAAGGGTAGATGATGTTGAAGTTACACAGATGGAAGGGACATTGAGGCTGGCTGCCCCTCAGTGCCAGGTGGCACCTGACAAGCCTCCTGCAAGACAAACAACTAGGAAGTGGGGCTCAGTGCCATCCAGGAACCTCACCCATTTCTACACAAATAAAGGTCTTCTAGGGAGTATTTGTAAGTGGTTTTATGCTTATTTTGGATTTGGGAGTTTTCCCTGAGTATGGGTGTGTCCTTTCTTTCCCATCCCCACCCTAACCTGATCCAATTTGAAAATCTGAAATGGAAGAGTCTCCAGGACTAAGGGTATTTTAAGTAAAAGAACAAATCATGAGAAATTATTAAAATTGGATGAAAGCCAAAACTCTGAGCGGGCCTTTTGATTTACCCCTGTAGTGCCTAGAATCATCCTCTGTGCTGTTCTTAGGTTCATAGTGTGATCAGGACCACTGGTTAAGCTTTCCTAAGAATGATAATGATAATGCTTTAAGTGCATATGGAATTTTTCTAGAATGTAGCATGCTTACACATCTTTTTTTCTCATTTAACCCATTGAAGTAGAAGATATTCTCACTTTTTTTAACATATAAAGCAATTGAAATTCAGAGAGATTAAATAATTTGCCAAAAATCACACAGATATTGAATGTTGAGGACTTGAACTTAATCAGAGAGGAAACTCTAAGAAAAGCTGAGTTATTTCACCAGATGCTAACAGTCCAGATTTTTTATTTCCTTAATTCATGCTTTTTACACACAGTTAATCCAAGTCTATACTGTGCTATAAACATATTCTTTACATAGTTAATTTCTCATCTGGTTACACTGTTTTCCCTTTCCAATAAGCTATCCCTCCAATTTAAAAAAATTATATGTTATGAATTGCTATAGAATGTGATGCATTTGAGAGTTGAACTGGTATGAGCTTGGGGCACAGGAATACAGAGGCAAAAGAGAACTGTGGTCTTCAGTTTGTGGGAGCAGACATGATCCCCACTTTTCAAATGAGGAAACAAATAAAAATGCCATCCCTTCTCCTTTTTTTGTCCCATGTCCTTTCCCATCACTGTTAGGCTTCTTGCTTCTCCAGTAGCCCACTGCCCTGCACTGAACCCTGCATAGGCCTGACCTCACTGAAGTTTCCTGTGTCCAACTAGAACTTTCTGGGGAAGGGTACAGGTGATTGAACTCAGGGGCACTTGGTTACTGAACCACAGTATTTTATTTAGAGATGGGGCCTCACTGAGTTGCTTAGCGCCTTGTTTTTGCTGAGGCTAGCTTTGAACTCACGCTCCTCTTGCCTCAGCCTCCTGAGCTGCTGGGATAACAGGTGTGCACCACCATGCCTGGCTCCAACTAGAACTTTTTAAGTCACATCCACAGCCACCATTAGCCCTGCCCTTGCAGTGGAACTCAGCAGGAATGAAAGTATAATTCTGGAAGCAATTAATGAGGCAGAAAGATCTTGACAGTCAAAAGTCCTGGGCTTAAACCTGGTTCTACTACTTATTAGTTGTGTGGCCTCTAATAAACTACTTAATTTTTGTGAGTGTGGCGGTGCACACCTTGAATTCCTGGAGATGGAAGGATGAGGCAGGAGATCCCTGGCTAGCCTAGCTACTTAGTGAGATGCTGTCTCAAAATAAAATAAAGATGCTGAGAATATTCCTTAGTGGTAGAGCACTAGTGTAGTGAATACAAGGTCCTGGGTTCAGTCCCCAGTACCATTAAAACCAATATCAGGAAGGAAGGAAGGAAGGAAGGAAGGAAGGGGTTGTAGCTCAGTGGTAGAGCACTTGCCTAGCATGTATAAGGCACTGGGTTTGATCCTCAGCACCACATAAAAATAAATAAATAAAATAAAGCCATATATATATATATATATATATATATATATATATATATATATATATATATATATATGAACTCAGATAGTAATCTACTTTAATGAGGTTCTGTGCAGTAGTTTTCTGATAACAGCAAGATCCCTGGGGGAAAATGTATGTGCACACATAAGTTTACTATGTTTCACAGATTAAAAAAAAAAAGATTTGTTACACACTATTTACAAATAATTAAATACACATATAACATTTTTCATTGTAAATTCCACAGAGCAGAATGATTCTCATAGAACACTTTCCTTGGTTCTTGTCAAACTCTTGTATCAGTTCCAATCTATGGTTGCAGCTAACAAGAATATTGTTCTGACAAGAATATTGGCTAAAATTTTTATTTCCATCAAGTAAGGTGAAAATGAAATAAACATGTTGTAACTTATTTGCTAAAGACATAAGTGACTTCTTTGCTGAATGGGACAGCGGTTTTTGAATATTGGAAGAATGCTTCCTTTTTTGTGCTATTCACACAATAATGGCTGCAGACAAGGCACCCTTTTAAGTTGAATTTGTTATTAAGTGATCTTCATAATTTTTTAAAGTCTAAAATCAAAGAGAAAATAAGTTGGGTCTGGATTTGTAGTGTTTTTCAATTTCTGTGGTGTTAGTCTACCCACTAGCTGATTTCAGGGTGCCCACATGATGTCACTGGATTGGGAAGTGGTATGCAGCAGCAACCCATCATGGAGTACAGGCCAATGGGCATACAGACACAGCAGGCATGAAGAACCTAGAGAGAGTAGAAAATACTAAAACAGAGTATATTTTTTCTAAAAAGGAAGTTACAAGTTTCAATATTTATAATTCTTAACATAAGTTTTAATTCATATGATTTAATTTTTAATTGCTCTTTCAAAAACTGGATCACAAAATTCCTGCAAACTTAACACCCTGCTTTCATGAACCAGTAGGCTCCCATACTCCGTAGGCAAAAGCATTTTTTTAAGCAGGATAGTTCCATTCTAGACTCAGTGTTGTTGTGGCAGCAGTAATGGAATAATAATGACAGATAACATTTATGGAGCACTTATTTACTATGTAGCTCAGTAGTGGTGCGCTTGCCTAGTATACTTGAGGCCCTGAGTTCAATCCCCAGTATGGGGAAAAAAAAAAGCCCACAAAAAACCCGAACTATACACGGGCAATTATTGTTATTATTATTATCTATAATTTTGATGATACTGGTGCTCTACCACTAAATGACATCCCCAGGTTTTTTTATTTTTTATTTTGAGACAGGGTCTTGCTAAATTGCTGAAGCTGGCCTTGAACTTGCAATCCTCCTGCCTAGTCCTCCCAAGTAGCTGGGATTACAAGCATGCTATGCAGGCTCTTTTCTAGGTACCTTGCATGTATTTACTCATTTTATCCGTAAAACAACCTTAACAAGAAGACTCTGTGATTGTGTCAGGGAAAGGGGAGGTTGTTAGATGATTCCTAGGGCTTCATAGTGCCTCCTCAGAACCCTTTACTATATTAATCTTTCCATTTGGCAGATGAGGGGTTCAAGGCTCAGAGAACTGAGTGGCTTGCCAAAGTCACAGAGCTAACACAGGGCAGAAATGGAACTCAAACCCAAGTCTGTCTGATGATAGAGTTCCCAAATGCTGGGCATCAAGTGACTTGACTTTCTTGTAGAGCTTGCTTTACAACACTGACTCTAAGCCCCACTCTTGGTGAGTTTGATTTATTTGGCATCAAATTTTTAATATGATCCCCAGGGAATGACAAGAGGTAAGCATCGTTTGGACAGTTGAGGCCCTCAAAGCACAGCTAGGGGCTCAGAATGCCAGTATTCAGACCTAGATTCCTTGCTGGCTAGATGGGGGCACTGATCAGCCTAACCTGACCTGATGGCTTCACAGAGTTGATGAAGGGACATGCCGGGAGAGCCCACAGCAAATGCTAGTTGTCCTATGATACAGACTGCAAAGCCTGTGGACTGACTGGCTCAGCACTGGAAGTGGTCCTAGAATGACCTTGAAGCAAATTCTTATTTCCCTACCTCCCCACCAGAGCATAGAAACAGAAAGGTAGTGGTTTTCTTTCCTGCTTTACCCCTCAGGGCAGCAGGAGGTCAGAGCTAGACAGTGGCCTTCTGCAGTAGAGGAGTGGCCAGAGGCTGTGGTTTGACAAATCCAAGTGCATCCAAGTTCAGGCCCTTTCTTAAGCCACAGCTGTGGGTTTTCTGGGAAAAAATATGGAGCTGGAGCAACAAAGTGATGAGGACCAGACGGAGCTTGGAATATCCAGTTTCCCAGCAGGCAGGGGTGATCCCAAGGGAACTCTTGCATCCACTAGAGGAAGGCGGGGGCCATCTGGGAGAGTGGAGCTGGGCATAGCAGTGAACACCTGTAATCCTAGCAACTCAGGAGGCTGAGGCAAGAAGATTGCAAGTTTGAGGCCAACTTCGGTGACTTAGTGAGACCCTGTCAAAAAAATAAAAAGGACTTGAATCAAATGTATGAAATATGATATGTCAAAAGCTATGTAATGTTTTGAACAACTAATAATAATAATATAAAAAAAATAAAAAATAAATTAAAAGGGCTGAGAATGTAGATCATTGGTATGGTGCCCCTGGGTTCAATTGCTAGCAACACACACACACACACACACACACACACACACACATTGGGAAAGTGGAAAGTACACAGGATTTGGGTCAACCCCATTGCCTACTAGCTAAGGCCTGTTGGGCAAACACTTAACCTCTCATTCATCAGTTTCTTCATCTGTAAAACCAGAGTGATGACAAGTCCTTGCCTCACAGAGTGAGGGTCAAACGTGTTGAGTGTAAACTATAAAGTGAACCACTGGCTGGGTGCTTTGAGGAGCATAGGAAGTGCATTTGCCCTCAGTAAGTGTGTGATTCAGCCAGGGAGGCACAGTGGTGCTGTGGGTAGAGAGGCCAGCACAAGAGTGGAGCCTGGAGGGGAAGGGGCTGGGCTGTGGGTTCAGTGATGCTACTCGGGGAGACAGGATTTTGTCAGGGCCACGCAGGGCGAATAGCAGATGATAATAAAAGGTTTCATTTTTAGAAGGAGACATAATCAAGGGAATAGTCACAGGAATAATGATAACAGATACAGGCCTCTTGATGTGTCTTGTTTGATTCTCCTAGAAACCCTTTAGAGGTGGGTTTCATTATTATTCCTAATTTATAGGTGAGAAACCTAAAGCTGAGAGAGGTTACACAACTTGCCCGGCCTGAGGATGCTGGTAATTTTGGATTTGAATCCAGATTCCAAGCCCTGTGCTCTTTGCGGTTACCTATATTGATTCTACAAAAGCAGGATGTGTGAGAGGTACCTATGTGATTGTGCTGACCTGTTCATTCATTTGTCTAGTAAACAATAACTGAGCACCTACCACAATGCCAGCCACTCTTAGGTGCTAGGGATGGAAGTGAGGCTCTCGACCAGAGGGCCTCTGGGTGGGAACAACTAGCTGTGGGTGTTGTGGGGGAGTAGGTCACAGCAGACATTTCAGTGTGGGTGCCAGAGCTGGGTGGTGAGGAAGAGAAGGAGCTTGTCAGGAAGGTCACTCCAGCAGAGTGATCTGCAGGGGTGGTGGTGAATGCGGAGATAAGGGAATGCAGCAGAAGGCTGTCCAGAGCTGGGAGAGGGTCAGGAGGTCCTTGAATGGAAGTGAATGTTGGCATAGGCTACACTGGAGGCTCGGGGGAAGGGGCTGCCTGTGGTCTCACTCCAGTGTGCCTGAAGGCGAAGGAGCCACAGCAGCTTGGAAACCTGCCACAGAGGCCTGGCAGCAAGCAACCTCACTTTCTCAGGTTGCCCAGTGCTGCCTGAATAATCTGGGCTGGACTTGCATTGTCAAGGGAAGGTTCTCAGGCAGTTTCCTTGTCCCCATAGCACAGACATGGCTGGGTCTCAGCTCTGCTGAGTTGAGCAGCCTCATCCAGCAGCAGGCAGGCTATGCAGGTACCTGGAGAGGGCACTGGACTGGGATTCAGCAGACTTGGGCTCTGCTCCTTGCTCTTGACCTCTCTGGTCTTCTCTATAACATGAAGGGGCTAAATGATCTGTGAGATCCCTTGAATCCCCAATATTGTGAGCCTGGGGGGTAAAATGGGGTAGGAGGAAGGAAGCAGGGAAGGTCTGTGAAAGGGAACAGTCTTTAACTGAGTGCAGGTGATTCAATCAGTACTCAGTCTGAGCTCCCTGGTGTGACTATTAGTGCTGCATCCCAGAAAAGAATGAATACCTGTAGCCCTGTTCTCTGCTATCTCTCTGGGTACTGCTCCTTATGTGGACCATCTTTCTGAATCCTCAGAACAACTCCATGACTTGTTAGATGTTGTCCCCATTTTACAAATGGGAAACCAAGGCTCTAAGAGATCCAATGAGTTTGCCCAGATTTCACATTGTAAGTGGCAGAGCTGAGATTCGAATCCAGGCCTGCCTGACTCCAAATCCTTCTGTTTTGCACTTTACTACATAGCCTCCTGAGGGTGCCTTCATTCTGCATGGGCTCCTGGGCATGCCATGATAGGGCCTTGGGGCACAGGTCCCCCCTGGAGGACCAGCATCTAGTTGGCACTACAGTAGGAAGCTTTGGCCAGATCCAGCAGGACACGAAGGGACATGTTGGTCTCTCCCAAGATGCCTACCTAGCAAGCAGAGCTTGGTGGGTTTGTTTGGACACACGGAAGGCAGTCCTGCTTCCTGGAGGCAGCTCCACAATCCCAGAGTCAGGCAATAGCAGTACCTACAGGAGTGTGAGCCCTTCCTCTAGCCGTACTTTGGAGATGATGTCAGGTGTGTGGGTGAAGTATCTAGTTAAAGTAAACCAAGCTTCAGGAGAATGATAGGAGTAAAGGAGTATGGATATCCTTCTACCCAGGGGTTGGGCTGGCTTGGGCCCAGTTGTCTGGGACTGCGCAGCCTTTTCTTCCGTCCTGATCTGGGGCCAGGAGACTGAGCCTTTTCATGTCCTGCCTTGGTCCCAGAGCAGTGGAATTTTGCCCAACTCACTTGGTAGTTTGTGCCACCTTGAAATTGCTTAGCTTAGACCTTGAAAGGGCTTTGGATGGCACCCAGTGTCTAACCTAGAACTGGGGGCTGAGGCTCAGAGAAAGGAAGCATCTAGTCTAAATTCCCACAGCCTTGAGTGATGGAGCTGGAACTGCAGTTTCCAACCCCAGGCCTGGGCTCTTTCCATCACTCTACTATGTTGGAATAGTGGGAAGTCTTAGACCAAACCCTGGGGGAAGTGCTACTTTGCTTGTCCTTGGGCTACCTTTCAGACTCTCCCTTAGTCCAATGCCTTCCTGACCAACCCTGTAACCTCACCAAGGGGAGGAGTGTGCTCTGGCGCCCCTAGTGGTGGTGAAAGGCCTCCACAGGGCAGGAAAGAAGGAGCTACATAGCCTGCTTCTTTCAATTCATTTCTGCAATATTAATAACATGCAGCATGCAAGACAACATAGGCAATGCCAGGAACTTTAAAACCGAATTGAATTTCCCCAAGGAAAAAGTCACCAACTAGGAAAGTAGCCTCACAGATGAGAGTCCTATGGCTTAGCTCTGCCAGCAAGTGTTGGCTCTGAGGGGATTAGAACACATGATCAGGGGAAGCATCCCTGAAACTACAAGAAAGTAAAAGGAGGCAGGAGTCCTAAGGCATTGACTGGAAGTGTGAGGAGCAGTAGGAAAGGCATTCCAGGCAAGAAGAGCAGAGGCTGGAATTGAGAGGTCGTCCTGATAGTAGGTACATAGCCAGGGGTGGACCATGAGGCTGGAAGGGAAGCCTGAGGGGGCCAGTGCAGAACTGTGAGCCTCAGATATCAGGCACATTCTCTGGTAGTCAGTGACACCACTGAAGATAATTCACCAGGCTAGGTGATGTTGTGGGAGAATAGGGCATAGACTGCCAGGGAAGCTCTCCTGGCCCTGCCATCATGAGCTATGGGACATTGAGCAAGTCATTTATCTCCCAGGGCTTCTTTGAAATAGGGATGTGAATAGAACCTTTCATTCAGGGAGGTTGCAAGGATCACATAGAGCTCTGGCATGAAGCATGCTTTGGTAAATGAGTGGTAAATTTTAGTTCCTGCTCAGCCTCCTGGGTATTATCAAGCTACTAGTAGAGGTTGGGATAGCAAGAAGGAAAGTCTTTCTGAAAGCAGGAGGAGCCACAGACATGGTGGTCCAAGTCCCCTGGCCAGCCTGGAACCCCCTTGGTGACCTGGGAAGGAAGCAGAGCATTATTTGGTGGCAAAGAGCTCATGGCCTCTATATGTTCCCTGTCAGGGCAGGTCTGAGTGTGCAGGTCTGAGTGGTCTGATGAGTAAGCCATGAGGCAGGGATAAAATCCCCAGTCCTGACCATCCAACAGAGCATTCCTGCTGCCCCAGCTGGCCGCTTCCCCAGCTGAAATCCCCAGGCAGTGTTCACTTATCCAGACCCAGCTTGGGTCCTCTCCTGCAAGACCTCTGTCTTCTCATCTGAAATATCCAGGTCAAGAACTCCCGAGTCTTGTGAGTGCCAGGCCAGGGATTTAGCCTGCGGGCCACTTACCTGCAGGGAAGTATCATCAGAAGACAAGGCACTCTGGCACCTGCTCCAGCCACAAGCCTACTGGGTTGCTCAGCTCAAATGGCCTGCCCACCTCTCTAGGATAAAGTCATAAGATCCTTGAGAATGGGAAGGGGGATCATTTGTTGGGTAGAAGTACAAGGTTGGGGTCTGATAGATAAACATTGCAATCTTGCATCTACCAGCTTTGTGTTGCAATCTTGGTTTCTTTTTCTACAAATGAGGAACAATAACACCCACCCAAGGAGGCAGTTGAGAGAGTTGAATGAGGTATAAAGTATGTCATGCACTTGGTTGATGCTAGGTCCTGCATATTTCAGGGGCTTAATAAATGGCACCTTTACTTACTCAGGAAGCATTTATTGAGCACCTGGTAGCTGCTGGGCCCTATCTCAAGCTCTGGTGATAGGAACAAAACCCTTAGGAAGCTTGCAGTCCATTGGAAGGAGACAGATAAGTAATCAGACAAGCTCAGCAGTGTAAGAAGCACAATGCTTGGAAGAACAGGATGTTTGGGGGGAACTGGGGAGATGGTGGGTAGGGGGAGAGCAGGAAAGGCCTTCTGGATGAGGAACTATCTAACTGAAATATGAAGAGAAATCAGCCAGGTTTGGGGAGGGGCCAGGATGGAAAAAAGTGTTCCAAGCAGGGGAGAAGTCACTTGCTGTATGTTAGGTCCTTAGGGCAGAGCTGGAGATAGGTGTCAATGCCCTGGAGACGCCTCAGTTTTTCTCCTCCACCTTATCCCTGCTGCTCTGCAGGCCCAGGGATAACAGGTCTGGGTGTTTGTCCACTGTGGCTTCCATCCCCGTACAGTGTGAGGGCCTTGGACTATGGTGGTTAATAGGGCCCATGTCCTGACCCCTCAGCCTAAGAGAGGTCTCAGGGCCTCTCCCCAGGAGGGCAAGTTCCTAACAAGGTGCCTGAGAAATATAGGTGAATGGAGGAGGAGCAGTCTGCTTGGAAGTGTGCCGCTCACTGCAGGGGGCACCAGGGCACTTGGGCTCCATGGGCAACCACTGTAGGGCTGAGCCCAGGGAACCTAACTGGGTCCTGTCCTCTGATCTCTCTCACCCTTCTCTCCTTTCCGTTTTTTTGGTTTTGTTTTTCTCTCTCCCCACCCCCCCTCTGTCTTTGATTCTGGGGATTGAACTCAGGGGCACTCTACCTCTGAGCCACATCCCCAGCCCTATTTTGTATTTTATGTAGAGGCAGGGTCTCATTGAGTTGCCTAGCCCCTCACTTTTTTGCTAAGGCTGGCTTTGAACTCACGATCCTCTTGCCTCAGCCTCCTGAGCTGCTGAGACATGTGCCACTGAATCCGGCTCCCTTCTCTCCTTTCTGCATAGACTAAGAATCTGCTCTGCCTTGGGAAAGGACTTTGACATATTTTCAAAATAAAGTTGAGAGTAATCTCCTGAGGGGAAGAATAAATAAGTTTTAAAAATGCAAAAGGAAATGTGTTATTTATTTATTTTTCATGGTGGAAAAAAATGCAGGGGAGGGCCTCAGCAGGCTCCCTTGAGTGAAAGTTTCCAGCCACAGTGACAGAAAGTCACAGAGACTTTAGGGAGATAGGGACACCTGGGGAGTGAGGGGTGGGCTCTGGTCCAGATTCAATATGAGTTCAGCTAAGAGGTAGGGCCAGGCTCAGTATGCCACTGTCAGGGATCAGTACAGCTGGGGGAGGGGACAGTGACAATGCAGTCCTGAATCCTCCCTCCAGCTGAGGACAGCTCTGCTAGGGGAGCCAGGCAGTCAGCAAAGGACCACTGGCAGGGGACCTGCCAAATGTCATAACAAAAAGTCATGAAAAAAACTTTTTTCATATCCAAAGAAGTGCAGAGAAGCCAGAAGGGGAGGGTTCACTGTGGAGTTGTGGGGGCCTCAGGGGGTATGAGAGCCCCAGGCTGTGATGAAGGTCTTCAAGGTGAAGGGTTAAGTTAGACTTTGAAGCTCAGCCAGGATTCAGTGAATGGAGATGGAACAGAGGCCTTCAGGGAGGGTGAATGGTATGAGCAGAGGTGCAAGGTGGGAAATCCCATGGTACTTTGAGAAACGGGGATGTTCAATTTTCTTAAACATTTATTTATTTACTTAACAGTCACATGCCATACAATTCACTCACTAAATGGGCAGTTTACAAAGTTGTAATAATCAATACCACAACCATTCATAGAACGATTAAAGAACATTTTCGTCACCCAAAAAGAAACCATGTACCCATTAACATTCACTCCTCACCCGCTTATTCCCCCTTATCCCAGGCAACTACAGATCTACTTTTTCTCTATGGATTTGCCTATTCTGTTTTTCATATAAATAGAATTTTATGATTTGTGACCTTTTGTGTTTGTTTTCTTTCACTTAGAATAATTTTTTTTTAAAAAAATTGAAATTGTAGATGGACAGCATGCCTTTATTTTATCTATTTCATTTTTATTTGGTGTTAAGGATAGAACCCAGCACCTAACACATGCTAGGCAAGGGCGCTGCCACTGAGCTGTAGCCCCAGCCCTAGAATAATATTTGAAAGTATGGATCAGTACTTTATTCCTTTTTATTTGACTTAATTAATTTTTATGGTTGAATAATATTCCTACATGAATACAATATGTGGTATGTGTTTATCACATTTTGTTTATCCATTTATTAGTTGGTGGACATTTTCCACTTTGGGGCTATTGGGAATATATTGCTATGAACATTTGTGTACAGATTTTTGTATGGATGAATGTTTTCAGGACAGTCCAGTTTGAGTGAAGTTTAGGACAGTTGTGGGGCAAGAGAAGAAAAAGGATGAAGCTGAGGGACCTGCCCAACTGGTTCCTAGTCTGAGGGCGAGGGTGGGAGTGAGAAGGGTGGAATTTAGGACCCTGTTCTAGCGTCACTGGGAGCCAGGGGTGATTCAGGGCCCCAGCAGGGCTGCCTGGCTGCTCACCAGCCTGCACTGTTGTGTCTGGACTGGTAGATATTTGCAGGGCTGGAAACAGTCTGGGGCACTTGGTATTTTCCCTGGAAATCAGGTGCATTTTATCCTGTGACCTGCTGAGACCCAAAATTAGTTAAACACATGGAGAAGTATGGGCTGCACAGTTAGTCTGGGGGGAGGGGGGAGTCTTGTCAACAGGAAGCTGGCTGGCCCCAGGGAAAGAGGTGGTCAGGAAGCTCAAGGTCAATAAGCCAAATATAAACCACCACCAAGCCATGCTGCCCTGCCCCCATCGCACTTGCAGCAGAGGTGGCTTTGTTTATAGGAAATGCTGCGAGCATCTTGTTGACCCTTTCTGACAGATTGGGCAACAGAGACACTGCATTAAAGGAATCTGTCATTCAGAGAGAGGAAGGAAATTAAAGCTGAATTCTCTGGTCTGCTATGGGCATCTGGTTTGGTAAAACCCAGGCCTTACCCTCAACACTCTGCCTGTTTTTGAGCTCACAGAAGACTGAGGACACAAAAACAAGAGTTGTGCTATTTTAGTCTCCTAAAAAAGAACAACAAACTCCACCCCAAACCCCAAAGCAAAAACAAAAAACAGGGCTTTAATCACCATCTCTTCTTCCTTCTTTTTTCTTTTTTTTTTTTTTTTTGTTTTTCTTTCTTTTGTTCTCTTTCTCTCTCTCTCTTTTCTTTTGTTCTCCAGCCAGAAAACATTATGTTATTAGACAAGAATATTCCCATTCCACACATCAAGCTGATTGATTTTGGCCTGGCTCACGAAATAGAAGATGGAGTTGAATTTAAGAACATTTTTGGGACACCAGAATTTGTTGGTAAGTTGTAGGCCTGTTTCTCTCCCAGAGAAGAATCAAAATATAGAGAAGTCCTGGAAACAAAGCTCGAGTCTGAGGCTGTGGCCTCTGGGCTAAGAGAGGATGCTGTGGGACACCCACTAGAAACCTAATGGGAGTGGGGGCAGATATCTTGTTTGGGTCTGGGTGAGAGTCCAGGTATAGGCTTTGAGCACCCAATGGGACAGGGAGTGACCAGAGAGGACCTTCCAGAGTTGAATCTTCCCAGAACTGGCTCTACCTCTTGCTCCTAGATGAGTTTATCACATATATTTAAAATCACCTTGCTCTCTTGCATTCCCACAAACTCTGCCTTCCATGAAGTAGCTTTTGATTTCCTAAAAGAGAAAAAGACAATCGTTTTCAAAGTCCCAGATCCACCTACCTGCCTCTTTTGTGCCCACCTTTATTCATGCTTGCGGTACCTGGCTCCAACAGGACCCTGGATGCCCTCTTCCTTCTGTATCTCTTTCCCTTGGTCCAGGCCCTACTTTCCTGTACTCCAGAAGCCCTTTCATGGGGCTTGGGCCAAAGGTTGGGGAATCACAAAGAAATAGTCCTGTAGAGAGGAAAGGAATGGGAGTTGAGAACCTACATCTATCTTTCTGCTTCGACTATCTTTCTGCTTCCGGGGTTGGAGAGGTCTTGGGTGTGGTCTCCTCAAAACCTGGGAGCTAAAAATTCCTGACTACAATCTAACCAAAAAGGAAGGCAGGCTGCGGGTGTAGCTCGGTGATAGAGCACTTGCCTAGCTGTTATGCTCGAATTTGGGACCCCCAAAAGACCACCAGAGGCTAAGATCAATGTAAGCAGCAAAGAGGTGTTGATTGCGAGCTAGCTCTGTCCTCCGCGTGCACACACAGCAACTGGTGACGCTGAGAGGCCCGAACCCAGGGTTTGCATCAGTTTTATGTATGTGAAGTCCCTGCATTCTCTGGGGAAGGCAGGGACTTCACATACATCATAGCATCTCTTAGCAAATCAGCACACACCGGGGGAAAATCATAAAACAACTCTAAAACATGATTAGCACATTCACTGGCGGGAACAGGTGGGGTAGGGGTGATTGGTTACTACAAGAGGGGGATTCGTTTGAACTGATTGGTTTAAGCCAAGAGGGGTGTTTGTGCTGAACCACATGGTTTCCCAACATGTTGTCAACCACTATAAAGTACTGGGAGGGTCATCTGGCATCCCAGGTATTTCCCTGTCTAATGCTGATTGGTGGCTGCTAGGGGGTTGCTATGGATCCCCACCTAGCCTGGCTGAGTCAGGGACACCTGGCGCAGCAGATCTCTCCTGGTATTTGTAGATAAACAACTCATCAGGGTGGGTAAGTGCCTAGGAGTGTTCTGTGGGTCTTTCCAAGGACAAAGGTCACGCCCCCTTCCTTGGACAGGCTTTGCTTTGAGGTAGAGGCTGGTTTTTCATAGCATGCAAGAGGCTGTGGGTTCAATCCCCAGTACCACCAAAAAAAAAAAAAAAAAAAAAAAGGAAGAGAGAATATGTTAGACCTTCCACCCTGAAGGACTCCAGCCCTCATATACCAGCTATGCAGCCACTATGGAATGGTGCTGCAGAGACTCGCCCCTGGCTCCCCAGACCCCAGGACAGGGAACCCTGACCATATGCCAGGCACCATGCCTCACACTCTGCAGACTTTGTCTTATTTAATCCTCAAGTGGCCTCATGAAGCAGATTAAATTATTTTCTCCATCAGGTGCCTTCTTTCAGACAACACAAGCAGTAGGTGGTGGCAGTAGATTCAAATACTGATAAGTCAGCATCCAAGCTCGTCTCTTTCTATTATACCAGGGTCACTCTGAGAAGACCCTGCTCTCAAGGAGTTTCCATTTAGTTGTGGATGTAAGACAGTAAACCACTAAATAAAAGTGCTGGAAGGATCTTTTCAGATCATCTGGTCTAGTTAAACAAATGTGGAAATGGAGGATTGGGGAATTTTCATTAAGGAAACCAAAGTTGTTCTTTACCTCTGGTATGACAGATTTTAGGTAAGGTATGGGAGACACAGTGATGATAAGGAGCCAGCCACCCTCAGAATGACATATCCAAGGTCACAGGTTGGTGGGAGAGCCAATTGGAACCTGGGGAACAAGATATCTAGACTCAAACTTTGTCTAAGAGAACAGTTGCTGCCCACCATTCACATATGTGCTTGAAGGGCATATATTTTCATTAGTTAAGTTCATGTAAATTTTTCAATAATAGTCAATAGTTCAACTAGAAATTCAGGGCCATAATGGGAGCCAGGATGTGATTAATTGTAAAGTAAGTAATGTAGATAGCTCTGGAAGACTATTCAGAGAAGATATCCACTCTGGCACAGTCAATGGGATTGATCATGGTCTTGAGTCAGTGAGGGGCAAAAAACGATGGTTGGGGGTGGGGAGAAATCTGAAGTAGTTGGAAAAGAGAGCCAGAATAGAGGAGAAGGAGCACAGCCAGTTCAGTGGTAGCATAGCAGGGGGGAAAGACTAAAATAAGTGCTTTAATTAGGGACAGGTCAAAGTCCACTCTGCATAGAGTTGATTATTCATACCAGATTGTTGGTGTGAGTGGGCTATTGGTAGCTGGAGCCAGACTTTGGAGGTTTTTGCCCAGTGGTATGCAAATGTCTAACAACCAAATCTCAAAAATGAGTCTCTAACTTATAACATTAGCCAATTTCAAGCTACCAGCATGTCATTGAATACAGAGTCCGAGGAGATGCACACAGTTATTTCTTACACCAGTATGGTTTTGTTTGTGATGGGTTTATTTGTATCTTATAGATTTATAGGGGGACTTTTCTAGGCCCTTCCCTGAAATAGGGTGACTTTATTTTCTCAAGACTCCTGAGAAACAGGTTATAAACACTTTGCCTTGCACCCACCACCCATTTGAAATTTCAGCCTAAGACCCAGGAATAAAAAGTCTACAAAATCAGGAACAACTGCCAGTAGTTTGGGGGAATCAGGTGTTAAAAAGGCCCTCTAAGTACATGACTGGATCCATGGGAGACATTTTCTTTTGAATACAATTTATAGGAAATAAGAGAGTTGTAAGCCCTTCAGCATGACCCACCCCCAATGAATTGAACTTAAGAGCTGAGATTCAAGCAGCAAGAAAATTCAACAGGAATTTTCTTTTCTTCTGACCTCCCTTGAAGGCAAATGTACATGTCAACAATGCAATCAAAGGCTAGCAAGGTATAGATGTTCAAGGACAAAAGATAACTGAAATTACCAGATGATGACTATGAAATAAGTGGAATGTATACAGAAATAAAAGGTGGAACCACAAGAATGAGTAAGGAACACGAGGTGTCAAAAATGATCAAGCAAATTTTTGAAAAAATCAGAGAACTTTAAGAAATTCCATATATAGTCATGTGTCACTGTCTGTCCTGGACTTTACTTTAGGAAGAGACCATAAAAATCAGCTACTCAAAAATGATCATAGTTTGGATGTCAAAGCAATGTCAAATTGCTGTAAGAGTCTCTAAATGCATACTTCCAATTTCTGCACCTATCTTCTTGGACCTGTCTGCAGATTCTTTGTGGATCCCATGGTGAAGACCATGGTCCTAAGAAAGTTTTTCACATACTTACCCCAACAGAGCCGGGAACAAAAAACGTTTTCAGCAATATTGTTCCAATAATGAAAGTAATGGAAACCATCCAAATGGTCTCTAAGAGGAGAATGACTGAAAAGTGATACATAGTTACACAATGGTTTATTGCATAGTAGTGAGAATGGAAGAGGTGGATGAATGTGCAATGAGTAGTAGAAGCATGTAAAAGGCAATCAAATGACAACAGATCACATGCAGCATGACACCATTTTTATAAAGCTAAAAATAAGCAAAGCCAGGATAGTGATTATCTCAAAACAGGGGCAGTAGGAGAGTGGGAGGGCAGACATAACCCTGTAGATGGGATGCTTTAAGATATTTTCTAGATAGATTTAGCTTTTTCCACTCTGCCTCTGTCCTTCTTCCTCCTCAAGGTACTGCCTTCTCTTTTGCCTCCACTCATTGCCAACCTTTTAAAGAATCATCAATGCTCTATCTCCTCTTCCTACCTTCTGGAGACACTGGGTGCTGTGAACTTGCAGCTCAGCACTCACTCTCCAGTGCTTATCTGCTCCATCTCCAGGCTGCCTGTGGTCCACTCCTCTCCTGGCAGTCTTCTCTCCTACTCTACACTGTCACCACAACATTGGCTCAGCTCTTGTTTCTTCATGTACTTCAATGACTCCAGATGTGATGGCCCAGACCTCCTCCTCCATAGCCATCTGCCCCCTGGACATCTTCCCTGGCTGCCCCTCAGGCACCTCAGGCTCAGCATCTCATTTTAGTGACCACAAGGATGCCCTCAGTGGGATGTCCTTTCTTTTTGCCCAGACTCAGGGAAAGGTGGAGTCCTCTCTGCCTTCTTTTCTTCCCCATTTCCTTCCAGCACTGACTGGTGTCCACTAGAGAGTTCTATAGCAGGGCTCCATTTCTCCTTCCTCTCCCCTTGTTCCTTCTCCTTTTCAGGCTTTCTTTACATGCTTTCCCTCTCCTTCACTATTAAGGCCTGCCTATAGAAGGTTTCTACCAGAATAACAGGTACCTTGTGACATAGTCTGTCTGAGATGCTATTAAGAAATGCCTTAGACTTGGTAATTTATAAACAACAGAAATTTAGCAGTCATAGTCCTGGAGTCCGGGAAGTCTAAGATCAAGGTGCCAGCAGACTTAGTGTCTTGCTGTGTCCCCTCATAGCAGAAGGACTGAACAAGCTCCCTCAGGTTTCTTTGAAAGGGCACTAGTTCCATTCATGGGGGTCCTGCTTCCATGACCTCCTCACCTCCCAGGGGCCCCACCTCTTTTATATACTTGCACCAGGGATTAGATTTCAACATGTGACCTTTGGGGGGACACAAATATTTGGGCCATACTTTTTTCCTGAAATTCTTAGATACAGATTATTTCCATCTGCTGCTCAGATTTTCCTAAGAGTTAGGATGAAGACATTTGGCAGCAGATTCCCTAGAATTCCCTACAACTATCTCCTCTCATTTATTTCTCCTCTTGACTTCTTTCAGCTCCAGAAATCGTGAACTATGAGCCCCTGGGGCTCGAGGCTGACATGTGGTAAGTTGTACAGGTCACTCAGGTGGCCTAGGGATCCTTCCAAGGGCAGAAGTCCTCAGAACCTGCTTTGGGTGTCATTCCCTTGACTGTGAGAACTCTCTTCTCCACATTCACCTCTTAGAGCCTCAGGCTGCTCCAGGTGTTCTGCTGCTGCTGGAAGCAGCAAAGCCAGGTCCTGAGGCCAGTTAGTGCATGGCCAGGTCATGGCTCGGTCAGCTGCAGAGAAGCAAGGGGAGGGGCAGGGCCGGAGTGTAGCTTAGCCCTGGACTGCCACGGCCATGGTCAGGATAACAGTAACAGTGGCTCATTTGGGCAGTCCACCAAGTGTATAACAAGTGCCTCCCTCATCCTGGGCACTGTGTTGGCCTAGGGGTGCTGCTGCTGTCAGTCCTCTGCACATGCAGGACTCTTTCATTTGAATGCTGCTGGACAGTAGGCTGAGCACTTGGCCTTTTAAAATCCTGCCTGCAGTCCTGTGAGATAGTTCTCATTATCTTCCTAATATAAGAAAAAAGGGTCTCAGAGGTGGTGAGAGATGTGCCCAAATCACAGAACCTGCAAGTGCAGAGATCAGATCTTGAACTTGGGTCTTTGATCTCCGTGTGCTGAGCTCAATCACTCTAAATGCATCCCAGGCTGCTGCTGAAGAGTGGGATGGAGAGGGGTTTCGGGATGCCTGGAAGAGGCAAGTGACCTCTTCTCCTGAGACCACATGGGGAGTCCCTTGCTGGTCTGAGTTGGAGGCAGGAGGTCCTTACTTGACTGTTTTCTGTTTTGCAGGAGCATCGGTGTTATCACCTACATCCTGTGAGTATCCCTGATTCTGGGGCTCCAACCCAGCATAGACTGTGGGGTCCTAAGAGGAATGAGAGAAGGGCAGGTAGAAAGATGTACTGAGCATCCATCTACCAAGAGCCAGATATGTTAAGTCCACAGAGCAGACCTGAGACTGAGTGCTCTGAGGTGTTTCATACATTTAACCCTGGCATTGAGTTTGAGCAGGAAGCCCGGGGAGCAGCCCTCCCTCCTGCACAGGCCATGTCTGCATTCCTGTGTGGAATGCCAGGCCTCCCCTGCCATGGGAATGTAGTGGTTAAATAAGCCAACATGTGCCAATTCCCTAGTCCCTGCTCTGGTGCATGCTTGGCAGGTGCTTAGGTATTCAGTCCATCAGTGCTACCCAATCATCTTCCCCTCACAGCATACCTGGAAAATGCTATTTTTATGGCCCACTGCAGTGAGAGTCAGCCCATAGCCAGAGGGAACAGGGTGGTACCAATGCTCCAGGACTGAGGGATCATTCTCTCTACGCCCCCATAAACCAGCTTTCTGACTCACAGCAGCCCTTAGACTGAGAGCTCTGCACAATAACAGTGGATTCCCCCGAGCTGCAGCAGAGGGTCTCAACCCTGGCTGCACTGTCAAGTTTTCAATACCTACCATGGCCCAGGCTCACCCCAGATCTATATAAATTAAAATTGCTAGGGGTAGGACCTCTGCATCAGTAAATTTTTTAAAACCCACTTGAATTTGATAGAGAGGGCTTTGATGGAAAGAGAGGCTGAGCATCACTTTGCGTTGATCTGTAATACTGGATGACAGCCAGGATATTCAAACGTCGTCTCTTGAAATCTGAGTTTCTCCAAAACTCCAGTTCTCATACTGAACAATTAAGGAATTCCAGCATCTGCAGGGCACACGGTTGGCTCACTTGAATTCAACACAGCTTTATCATTGGCTGGCACCATCATGGGCATTGTGCCAGGCAACAGGACATGGACGTGAAGGAGAGCCTTCCTTTCTTGCCTGGGGCTCTCTGTCTGAGGGAAGCACACCATACAGCTACCTCTCACCCACAGTGACCAAGGTCACTTCTTCATGTCAATTATGTGAGATAGAGGCTGCCATTTTCTTCATTTTACAAATCAGGAAACTGAAGCTCAGAGAAGTTAAAGAACTTACCATGGTTCACACAGCTAATGCTTAGCACAGCTGAAATTCAAACCCAGCATTGAAATAGCCAAAAATGCAAAAAGTTATTTCTTGCTCCTAAATCTATGCATATTTTCTATTCTTTTCTTGTCTCATTGTTTTATTGTCTAATATCTGTAGTACTAGATTGAATACCAGTAATGAAAGGGAACATTCCTGCCTTACTTCCAATTGTATGGGGAAATCATCGATCTATTTATAATTATATAAATATGTTACATACATAATGTAATATTCTTTGTCAATTGAGGATTTTTCAATTGATAAATTCTTTATCATTCTTATCAATTGAGTATTCCTCTATTACTATTTTCTGATAATTATTTTTTATCATGAATAACACTGGTAACACTGGATTTACTGGATTTTGTATAGTATTTTTGCATAATTTGAAATGATCCCTGTTTTTTTTTTAAGTTTATTGTTTTAATGGATTACTTAATTGCATTTTGAGTCTTAAACATCCCTGGCATATTTGGAATAAATGTCACTTTATCATGGTGTAAAAATAAAATATCCAAAGTTTTCCAGTATACCTTGCTACTTCCATGCAAAGAAAGAAGCAGGGGGAGAGGGGTAAATATTCAAGGTTTGTTTAGTAAACAGAAACAATAAGACTTTTCGCCAATCAAGTAAGGAGGGACTTAAAAGAGACCAAGGTGACTGCTGTGTTTCTAACAAGCATCACTTCACATTTGTGAAGCGATGTCATTGATCAAAGCAAGGAGCACATGGAGGGGGGTTTGGCACAGTGAGTCCTGGGAAAATGGCACATCTGGGCCGACGTGTCCCATGAGCAACTGAAATGCATGTCAAGAGATGGTAGCTTCAGAAGTCACTGTTTGTCTGATGCAGCCTTGAACAACCCTGTGGGGACCCCACAGACCCCAGTCTCCATGCCTCTTAGGATTTGCTCAAGTTGTTCCCTTGGCCTGAAAGAGCTTTTCATCTCCTCCTCCGACTGCTGTCAATTCTTCAAGACATGACAGTGCAATTGTCAACTCTCCCATGGAATTGCACTGGGGCCCCCCTTTTTTTTGGTGCTCCCACAATCTTTTATCTGGCTTTCAATAATTTTCTGCTTTGTTCTGCTGGGGTTTATGAAGAGCTATGTCTGTTTTTTCTTTTTTCTCCTCTCAACTTTTGTGTCCACTAAGACACAGTTTGTCCTCTGTAAAGTACTTACTTGGAGTTCCATAAAATGTGTTGAATTGGACTGCATTGAAAAAGCTGTGGGTTGGCTGCCCAGAGAGGGCAGGCTGTGTTGCCAGGAGCCTCCCAGCCTTGTGGTATAGCATGGGTCAAGTTTCCCGAGTAAATTTCCATCTCCAAACCTGCAGTCATGTGGTTCCTTCTCTGTTGTATGCAGCCTCAGTGGAGCATCCCCTTTTCTGGGAGACACAAAGCAGGAAACACTGGCAAATATCACAGCAGTGAGTTATGACTTCGATGAGGAATTCTTCAGCCAGACTAGCGAATTGGCCAAGGACTTCATTCGGAAGCTTCTGGTTAAAGAGACCCGGTAAGAAAAAAAGAAAGGCACTGGTTTCTCAGGTACTAATCCTCTCCTTTTACCACAGTCAAAGATGTCAGTCTGTCTTTGCTTTGCCACAGCGTCACCTGCACCATTGTGGTCTAATCTGAGCAGGTGCTAAGAAACATGACTGGCCAAGACTTGACATTCACCTTGTTTGCTCAAGTCTTTCTGCTTTCTTCTACTGAAATGCCAATAACTGTGTGTACATGTGAAAATGTGTGTGTATGTGTATGTGTAAATCAGTCTTTGTTTTTTAAGACTCATTACCTCGTATAGTCTGTCCCAAAGGCACTCAATTAGAGAAATAAAGTAGCAGGGTTTTCAAGCCAGTTCAGGTGGGAGTGGAGGAGGCAGGCCCAGAGAGGTCAGTACAGTGGAAAGAGAGGAGACACACTAATCCTACTCCTGCCTCAGAGCCCAGAATGAGCCCCATACCTGTGGGGTCAAAGGAGGACATGGGCAGGGAATGTAGGGTGCTGGTACCCAGGGGAGGGCCTGGATGGAGCAGGGGAAAAGGGCCACCGATGCTAGAAAATTATGTCCTTTTGGTCCCACAGACTTCAAAGAGGGCCAGAGTGGTACTAGGTACTAAGGTCAGTACTAGGGAGGGCCCCCCTACCTGGGAACAGAACAGCGAAGGACAAAGGAGGGACCTGGGAGGCAAACAAAGACCAAAGGTTTAGCAATGGAGAGCTGGCTTTTGGAGGATTCTGGAAACTCAGTAGTGCATTTAATGACTCCCCTAGAGGGTGGTGTTAGGCCTTTTAACTTTGGAACTGAAGGTAAGGGTTCAGGTAGAAAGGTCTCTCTGTTTGGGTTCTGCCCAAACCTCTTTCCTGGGAGCATGGGGCATGCAGGCAGTTCCCATCAATCTCTGCGTCTTCCATTATGATGGCATGGCCAAAGAATGCCAAAAGAGTGTGAGAATGGAGACTGCTGCTCCCAGATTCTGCCCTAAAGGATCATCACTGTTTCCTAATCCTCATTTCAGGAAACGGCTCACCATTCAAGAGGCTCTCAGGCATCCCTGGATCACGGTAAGGGCACGGTGGTGAGTTCCAGTGAGCAGGGGTCTTTGCTCTGTCACCAGGGCTGGCTGTGGCAGCCAGATGCAGAAGGCCTGTGGAGAGCCTTTTGCTGGAAACACCAATCCTTGGGCACAGAAGACAGCTTGTCATGGGCCCCAAGGGGCCTGACCATTTTCAAATAGGGTTATGCTAAATGAAGTTTGTATTTCATGGGTTCAAACAGCTTATAGAATGAAACCCTGACTTTGTAACCTTCTTCTCTGACATTTGGGGCTCAAAGGATATGCTTTACATCAGTTAGCTGCTTTCCACAGGCACCATGAGACCTCAGGAATTAGCCTCTGAGACAGAAACCTGGTAGGAAGAGAGACTGCCATCCTGTTAGGGGAGTTCTGTTCCCTTTGGGAAGGGCCAGGGGGAAAGGTCAATCTCTCCCTAACTTGCCTTGTAACCAAGCTCCAACTGCTGGTTTTTCAGAGGGTCTCGCAGTCTGGTATAGTGAAAAGCTTTTGGGGAAAGAGGGACTCATAGACCAGTACTCTGTTGACTGACTAGCTGTGAACTTCCAAGACTTCTTATTCACCTTCATTGTTAAAAAAGAAGGCTTACAGGAATGATCTGAGCGTGCAGACAAGAAGGGTAGAGGCCTATAGATGATGGGGAGTAGAGAGGGTTGGAGTGATCAGGGGGATCAGGTTCATCTGCTTGTTGAAGGATGGGGAAGATCAAGGGTCCTCTTGCTGAGCATGCTCAGTTTTGCCAATATGCAAAGAACCCCAAAAGAGAGACACCCTCTGCCTCCCTCTGCCTCCCTCTGCCAGCCATGGCCTTGCCTGCTCCAGCCCTGGAGTGGATGTCTGCAGAATCCTGACCGCAGCCCGCTTTTCTGCCTGAGCCCCTTTAAATGCTGTGCGTGTGGAAACCCGCTAATGGCTGTGGACCCCTCCGCCCTGAAGGGAGCATGCAGGGAGCATTCCCATACCCTTTGACCTTTCTTATGGACTGAGGGGTTGCTCACTCCACCCGGGCTCTCCCTGTGTCCTGACGCATGCAGTGAATGCCAAAGAGACCACCGTGTGTGCCTTCCACCTGCAGCTTGGATTGCCCTTTGGAGCATGCATTATGTTAACATTGTGGTTCTTCTGTCTGAACAACTGCCAGTCGAAGGGAGAAGTCAGAGCTCCTGAGCAGCGGAAGACACAACCCATTGAGCTGAAGACCAAGCGTCTGAGAGAGTATACCCTCAAATGCCACTCAAGCATGCCCCCCAACAACACTTATGTCAACTTTGAGCGTTTCGCCCATGTGGTAGAAGATATGGCTGGGGTGGACCAGGGATATCGTGCCTTAGTGGGGGCCCGTGACACTCTCCAGGATGATGTGGAAACCCTGGTCTCCATCTACAATGAGAAGGAGACTTGGTACCGAGAAGAGAACGAGAGTGCCCGGCACAATCTGTCCCAGCTCAGGTATGAGTTCCGCAAGTTGGAGTCCTTGAAGAAGCTCCTGCGAGAAGACATCCAGGCCACAGGGGCTAGCATTGGAGGTGTGGCCAGGAAACTGGACCATCTGCAGACACAGTTTGAGGCTCTGAGGCAGGAGCTCTCAGCCGACCTACAGTGGATACAGGAAATGATGGGCAGCTTCCAGTTAGAGAGTGGGGACACAGATGGCCTGGGAGCCATGTTCCACCAGGATGCCAGTGAATCCCTATCGGAGCTGCTCAGCAGACCACACACACAGGAAGTCCTCGCCAGCCTGAAGCTCTGAGCACTAGAATCCAGTCAATAAAGCACTTTCCCATTCCCCTGCCTCCGCTTCCAGCTAGAATCATCCTGTAGGGAGTATATCTGTAGGGCAGCTTTCCACCCCTCTCCAGAGAATTGACAGTTGCCGAGGTGCTGGTTAATTATTAATTCCACACCTCCTCTCACCAACCTGGATTTCTCAGAGAGCGATGGCAGAGCAGCCAAGCTGTTAAAACAATTAGAGAACAAATTCCCCTCACCATACCCTTTTCCACAGGGAGTACAGCACTCCTTGGGGAGATGCTTGAGAATGGATTTGTGGTGATGGGTTTGTTCACCTCTCTCTTCCCACCTACATGCCTTATGATTGCAGATCTTGAGTGATATTTGAGTTAACTAAGGATAACTAAGTCAGCATAATGCTTTCCTGCTACAGAAGCAAGAATTTAAAATGCACAGAGAAAATAATACTACCTTTTGTTTGAACTGACTTTTGAGGCTCTGAGGCAGGAGCCCTTATGTCTGTGACCTCACTTGATCCTTAAAGAACTTTTTGAGATGGGAAAGTAGGAGATGATATGATTTCCATGTAATTGATGAGGAAACTGAGAGGGAGGATGGTGTAGGATCATTCATAGCCAGTTGATGCCAATGAAACAGGAACCCAGGTGCCCATCTCCAAGATGAAGCATATGGGAGGAAGTAGTGAGGCTTAGTTGTAAATATCCACCTTAATATTAAAGTTCAGATCCCAGAGGCCAAGCAAGCAACTTCATGTATTTTTCCAGGTGTGGGTGGAATGCATACACTTGTACACGATTGTCCCAGGAGCCATGTCCCAGACGGTGTAGTCACTGTTCCTACCCAGCCCTGTCCAGGTCTGAAGACCAACCTACAGAGCAGGAGGGAAGAGGAGCATCTCCCCCTTCTCCACTCTTTCCCCCAACTTATGGCTAAGTGCCCCAACTGTGCATTGATAATGAGAACCAAAAGGGGCTCAACCAAGAGCTTCCTTTCCTATGTACTAAGCCATTGGGCCTTGACAGTCTACTAGACTCCATCAGAATTTTTGAAGAGGATGGACAGGAAGACTGGGAAGCACAAAGCTCAGTGACTCCTTGAGGAGTATGTGAATCCTCTTGAGGATTATATGATCTCATCCCCTTTTCCCCAAAGGAGGAGGCAGTCAATGTAATCATGAAATCATACAGTCAGTGCAGGGAGATGGACGCGGCACTGCTTGAAGTTTTGGGTTGGGGAGCAGACCAATTAAAGAGTTTCAAAGTGCCTTCATGGCTTCACAAAACATCCCTGTCATTTGGATTGGATATTATCCCCGGTTTAGAGATGAGGAAACAGAGGATGTGATTTTCTCCAGGTCACTTCATTAATGACAAAATAGGGGCCTTCTGATGGCAATCTGTGGCTCTTTCTGCTTCTTCAAAAAATGCCCCAGTCTCTAGAAGTTTACTGTCTGCAGGTGGAGGCAGATGATATCCGGATTCTTCTGTCCATTCAAAAAATAACTTTCAGGCATCTACTAACTTCCAGACACATGGCTTGACTGGTGATACACGGTTGAGTAAAAAACAGGCCTGTCTCTTGCCTCGTGGAGTTCTCTGTCCTCTGAAGGATTCCAACATTAACCAAGAATCATTAAAACGTAGAACCGTTTCTGGGACACATGCTAAGAAAGGGAAGCATTCCTCAATGCAAGAACCTATGGTGGGGCCTTTGATCTGGTCAGAGGAGGTGTCTGTCCCAAAAGCAGGGATGCTGGAACTGAGACCAGCTAAGCAAACGAGGGAGAGAAGTGTTTCCAACAGGGCCATCATGTCAGGGCTCTGTAATGAGTAGGGCATGGAAGACTGGAAGTGCCAGGACAGTAAGAAAGCTAGAGGGGAGAACAGGAATGTCTACATGGCTGGGGAGGAGGCAGGACCAAGAGGTCCTTGGCCACATTAAAGAACTCTGCCTTGCTAGGCACGGTGGCACATGCCTGTAGTCCCAGCAATTTGTGAGGCCGAGACAGGAGAATCACAAGTTCAAAACACCAGCCTCAACAATTTCGTGAGGCCCTAAGCAAATCAGCAAGATCCTGTCTCAAAATAAAAAAAGCTCTGCCTTTGTCCCTGGAGTCATGGGAAGCCACTGACAATTCCTGGGCTGGTGTTAGAGGGGAAACACTCAGATAGGAAGTGAGTTAGGACAACACATATTTTGATGTCAGGAAATCATTTCTTCAAAATCCTATCTTCTTTTCTTTTAGCAAGCTGAATTATTTCAAATATCACATATAATACTTGAAACAGAATTTTTCATCAAATATAAGAAATAATAATTATAATTTTCATAATTATTATTATTATTTTGTACCAGGGATTGAACCCAGGGGTGCTTAACCACTGAGCCACATCTCTAGCCCTTTTTTATATTTTATTTAGAGACAGGGTCTTGATGAATTACTCAGGGCTTCACTGCTGAGGCAGGCTTTGAACTTGTGATCCTCCTGCTCAGCCTCCTGAGCCACTGGGATTATAGGTATACACTAATGTGCCTGGCTAAGAAACCATGATTATAAGATATTATCATTGTTTTATGTACCATTAAAAAATAAAAATGCCCAACATGGGAAGCCTAATGGGAGACATTAGACACATAAAGTTGTGATAAAATAATGATAGGGTAAATGAGATCTAGGGCTGCTATGAAGGAAGAGAGAGCAAAAAAAAAAAAAAAAATATACAACTCATTCTGGACAATATGTGGGGATGGAAAATCCTCCTGAGAATGGGAGGCCCAGGCTGCTAGTCCTCATGCAGGGTTCCTCTTTGCCACAAGCTGTGTGATATTGAAGAACTTCAAGTATGGAATGTCATGGCCAGCAGTCTGAGGCTGGGTGGCCCCACATGACCAGCCAATGCAATCCTCTCTGGGAGCATCTGCCTCTACTCCAGGGCCACAGCAATGATATGACATTGTTGACTGGGAGATGCCTCCTCATTTCTGAGATCCAAAAACATGCATCTTGGAATCAAGGAAAGATGACAAAAACCCTATTTCTCTAACGGAGAGAATTGGTACAAAATGACCTCTACAATCTCTCCAAAGACTTCTCTGCCCTGTCACAGGATGTTGTATACTTGTTTGGCATAGATTCTGCAAATATTAAAGGTCTCTTTGGCCACGTTAACAGGCATTGACCTTCAATGCCAGGCTTCCTGAGGCCAGGATGACTGCCAGTTGAGCAACACAGGGCAGACTTCTGGTGAACGTCAAATAAATGGGAATAAAAAAAAGAATAATATGGTGGCAATGATTTGAATTAGAGAGACTGGTAAAAAGGGAGGAAGAAGTGGTTATCTTAGATTTGTGGAATCAGCTACACACCATCTGATATCCTCATTTTACAGCCTCGTAGAGGGCAAGTTTTTCAGTCTCTGCTGATCGGCCCCTGAGCTGGGCACCCAGCCATAAGTAGTTTTTCTTCAGAGTAGTAAAATGGTCCTGTGTGTGTTTCTAGTCATTGGTAACTGCTTCTCCTTCACTGTGTTTCAAAAACAGACCTTTTTCTGTACAAAGAGCATCTAAAGACAAATCAAAGTAAATTGAGAAATGCCCCCAAGTCTGTCAGGGAAATCAGAGAAGCCTGTGACCTTCCTCTGTCTCCTGCCAGTAGAATTCCTTTGGCTCTCAACCTGGTGCTGAGGGGGAACCCAAGGAGGCCTGTGGAACGCAGCCAGTGAACCTGCTTGCTCTGTTCCCCCCATGCCCACAGTTGGCATTGTAACAGTGGTGGTAAGGGCAGGGCTGGCCATGGTGGATGGCACGTGGGCATATTTTCTTGGGACCTTGAGGGAGGACCTCTTGGGGGCACTGCTCTGTGGGCAGGCCCCTCTGCCATCATGGAGGATTTTTAGTTCACAAGAATTGAGTAAATTAAAGGTCAACTTCCCTGCTCAGTTTAAACACCATCCTGGGCCATTGGGGAGGAAAAGATGACTGTGTGACATCTCCCTGAATAAAGATTCCCAAGGAAGCTGGAGAGTCAGCCCTCGGGGAGGCAGCAGTGGTGACCCTGCCCTGGGGCAGATGCTCATGGCATATCTCTGCCTGTCTAGTTTGTATTAGGAAGGGTGGTGATGGTTTGGTAGTTCGTGATTTTGTAGATAAGGGAAGCTAATGATGAAGGGATGGAACAGAGTAATCATGACAGGAGAAGCCAGAACATCCTCCATGAGCCCCTTCTCTGCTGGTGACTATGAAGATGGCAGCTTCCCTCCTCACTGGATCACGCCGCACAGTTGGCCCACATTGGAGGTGGCTATGTGCCCAGCTGTCACCTCCCACGGTCTACCTTTTGTGAATGTCTGAGGAAATGAATGCCTTTTCTCCTTTGTCTATGAAGTTCTTGGCCTGTGGAGAAGATTCTTTGCCCTGGAGAGGAACCCAGCAGAGGGCATGTTTGAGTTGCAGAGGGGCCAATGCAGTTGAACAAACACTGATTGTGCTCTGGCTTGTGGTGGAGTAGGGGTGACTGATAAGGACAAGATAACCCCTGAATGAAACTCTCAATATCTGGGGTTAATGGGGACCCGACCGACTGGGAGGTGGGAAAGGCCAGGGTTAGTGATAAAATAGAATATTCTAAAAATCAGGAGAGAGATGAATTCTGATTGAGACAGGGTAGGAGGGATGCAGAGAGCAGAGGTCTTCTCAGGGCAGCTCCATCACTGACACCCCTACCATCGCCACCAAGCTGTTTCCTTATGAAGAAGGTGCTAAGTAGAATTTGGAGGGATGGCTGTGAGCCCAGATTGGGTCAGGAACTCAGAACTATTGAGTGGAGGCTAGAGATTAAAATGAGGAGAGCTTTTGTTTTTAACTTTTTGTCATGGAAAATTTTCAAAACTTTCACAGAAGTACAGAGAATAGTATAGTGGATTCCAGGTACTTATTATCTCACTTCTTCTGGAATTTAGTCAGTCACAGCCAGTCTTTTTTTTTTTTTTTTTTTTTTTTTTGGTACTGGGATTGGACCCAAAACAGGATCTTGCTAAATTGCTGAGGCTGGCTTTGAACTTTTGATCCTCCTGTCTTAGCCTTCCAAGCTGCTGGGATTACAGATATGTGCCACTGTGCCCTGTGCCAGTCTTTTATTCATCTCCCTCCACCCCACCACACACACTATTTTCTGGAATATTTCAAGAATTTTAACACAAACTTCAGATTTACTCGATTCATAAATTCTTCAGCATGAATCTCTGATAAGAATTAAAAAAAAAAAAAGAATTTTTTTTTTTTCAATGCTGGGAATCGAACCCAGGGCCTTGTGTATGTTAGACAAACACTTTGCCCCTGAGCTACATCCCTAGCCCTTTTAATTTTATTTTGAGTTAGGATTTTGCTAAGTTGTCTAGTTTGGTTCTCACGCTTGGGATCCACCTGCCTCAGCTTCCAGAGTAGCTGGAATTACAGTTGTATGCCACTAAACCCAGTAGGACTTTCTTTTTTTATATAACCACCATGCCATTATCACACCTGAAAAATCAGCAATAATTCCTCCATCTCATCTGGATACCTATTCTATAATCACATGTCCCACATTTTTCAAGGGTATCCTGTCGACGGTTGGTTTATTCACATCAGAATTCAAACACAGTTCACACATAGCATTTGGTTGACGTCTTTCAAGTCAGCCCCTTCCTGACAGTCCAGGGGCTGGGGTTGTGGCTCAGTGGTAGAGTGCTCACCTAGCATGCTTGAGGCACCAGGTTTACCCTCAGCACCACATAAAAATGAAATAAAGATATTGTATGTCATATATATATATATATATATATATATATATACACACATATATATGACAGTACAGGAGGGAGAGCTTTGAAAGCTTTTGCTGGAGTTGAACAATTGCTCAAGAAAACTGAAGGTCCTGGAGAAGAGGATTAAGAGTCTCCATGTGTTCAAGCTGAAACCTAACTCAGAAAAGTCAGGCCAGGCAAGAAAAGGGGCATTGCCACCTCCTCCTATTGCCTTCAGCTCTCCCTACCCTACCCAGTGAGGAGGCAGACATCCAGGTGTCAAGCCTCACCTGCACCTTCCTGAGAAAACCAATGGTGAGTCCAGCCAGGACAGGGCTCCAGCCATCAAAGTAGCCAACAAAGGAAGAGGCAGAGGTGCTACCTGGAGAGATGCAACTGAGGGAGGTGGAGGTAGTGAGGCCCAGAAAGTGTCCTGGGCAGGAAAGAAAAATGGGTGCCCCAGTTTTCCATGAAGTATGAGGCTGGAGAGAAGGTACAGATGGAGGTTTGAGAAGTTGCAAGCTGTTTGCAGTTTCTACAGGAAGCTTGGTATTTAGAGAAAAGCGTCTGGAATGGCTCTTCTGTGAAGCTGGGGTCTCTTTTTCATGATTTGTTGGTGGCTCCTGCTTCCTCTCCACGCTCTGTAGATGTGGGCACAGACCTAGAACAGCCCACTAGACTTTTCAAAGGCATTTGCATCTGTATAAACAAAATCTGACTCCAGCCTCCACTGCTTTCTGTCTTCTTGTCTCCCTTCCTGACATCCTGCCAAGACACAGAACATAACCCCAAGAGCCAGGTGGAAATTTCCCAGGCTTCTGACAACACTGATAGGCCACAAGGTTGGAAGACAGTTGGGTATTCACTGTTTGCAAGGAGGAAAGGGCCAGGAGAAGGCGGGCATAACTCCTTCTTCCCCTCACATTCTCAATTTAGTCAAAAGTGTTCGAGCCACATTCCGTCTGGGAACAAATTTCACTGCAGAATTTGTCTCTGACTTTCCAAGCTGGGCTGATAGCATTAGCCTGGCATTGAGCCTTTTATCAACCAGGGAGGCCCATTGATTAGGAAAGGTAAGCCTGACAGACTCATAGCCTGGATGGTCATCTCCTCAGGGGTGATGCTATTGTTTGTAGCATATGGATGGACAGGAACCTAGAAGTAATTGCATCACTTTTCATTAATGGCCCTGGAAATGGTCCCACCTGACATTTCATCTGGGCCCCTCTGCTCAGTGGCTTTTCCTGCTTGGCCAGTAGGAAGGGGGGATTCTCCTTAACAGGACCCCTTGCCTGTGTTGACCTTCCAGCCCTGAGGTCAGCCATTTTTCTCCTGGGTGAGGGCACCCCGCAGTAAGTGGACAAAAAGAGGTTCCTTCCCTCTTGGAACTTTTAGCCCCACCTCATCAACTTCTCCTTGTAAGAGACAAACGTCCTCTGCCAGGGTTCCACTGAAAGGATAAATCATGGCTGAGTGAATTGAAGACATGAGTGAAGTTAGAGGTAGAAAGGTTTTGAGGAGTGAGAGGCAGCATGCTAATCATCTGGGGGAAGGAGATTCTAGAAGCCATGAGGAATAAGGAGGGTGGGATTCACAAAACAATCCCCAAATTAATACAGAATAAAATGCCAGGCAGTGACACATACAATAGAGAAGACTGGCATAAGCAAAGTCGTCATGGGGGACTGCTGAAGAGCTGTTTTATCTACGGGGAATCAGGAAGGCTCCCCTGAGGAGGTGATGTTTGAACAAAGACCTGACCCAAGTGACAAAGTGATGTAAGAATGAGCAAGGGCAACGACCCTGAGACCTTGGGTTTAGGATCAGCAAGCCAACCCGTGTGGCGGAGGAGGCATATGCTGGCCTGGGAGTCTCCAGGAGAATGTTGGGTTATATGGAGAGCACTGGAAAGCCACAGGAAGGCTTGGAGCAGAGGGACAGGCAGGTCGTCAGCACAGGTGGGCTGCCCTCTGCCTGCTTTTCTTTTTTTTTTTTTCTTTTTATGTGGATATGACAGTAGAGTGTATTACAACCCTTTCCTTATTAGAATCCCATTCTTGTGGTTGCAAAGGAAAGTCCTCTGCCTGCTTTTGTGCCTCCCTTCCTGGTGGGACCTGGACCCAGGCTGGACCTGCAGATGTGGCAGGTGGTTAAGGAAAGGGTCCAGGAGAGCTGGGCGTGGCCTGGTGATCCCTCTGCGTCCTCATCCTTTTCTCTTCCCTTTTCCTGTCTCTTCCTTCCCCTCCTCTTTTTCCTGCACTCTTTTCCCAAACCACTGTGTGCTCATTTGGGAAGGTCAGCAGCCCCTGGCCTTCCCACCTCCCATCTACTTCAGGGTTGCTAAAACTCTGTCCCTGCTCCTTGACCCCCACAGAACTCTGCATCTCACTGACAGACTCATGACACCCTTGCAGTGTACTGAGAGGGTGACCTGGGCCTCTCACTGATGAAATGAGTAGGTCTCAGGTCCTGCAATTTATTCCAATTTATCTCTTGAGCAGCTCAGGGAAATAACTAGGCAGCTATTAAGTACCCAGAGTTGTTGGTTCTGGGCAGAGAGGAGAGAGGGGCTGGAGGCTTTGACATAGACATGGAAAAGTTTCTGTGCTCTGGGGTTGCTTTCCAGTGGTGGGATTCCTCTACTACAGAGCTGGCAGAGACAGCTGCTGCACATAGGAATGGAGCACGCAGGTGCTTTGGTCAGGCCTGGGAGGGAGACATTTCTTGGAAGTGCTCTAGGAAGCAGGTGCCACTTGCATTAGACTTTGGAACACTTGGAGGCCTTCTGGGGGCTTTAGAGAAAGGCCCTGCAACAGGTCCCCTGCCATATGCAAGTCCAGAGCAGCCCAGGCCCACAATGTGCATTGGCTTTCTTCTGGTTCCTGATGCTATGATGAAAGATGAACGAGAATGGAAATGTGCTCTCAATGTGGTTAAGAGACAAGACCAGCCCTGGGGAGTTAGTGAACTACCCACCCTTAGCATTCACCAGGACCAAATATGGCCTTGCAGTGAGCAGGTTGTCAGAGTAGAGGGAAAAAAGCTGCACAGGACCTTAGGGGTCATCCCGGGCAGCTCGTTTTCTTGAGGTCATGGGGTCTTTTGAGAATCTATGAAAGCTATCGACTCAGAAGAAATGCTTGTCTGTGCAGACACACTAAATTGGTTTTTTATTGAGGTATAATTTATAACCCATAAAAGTTGCCATTTTAAAACATACAATCCAATGCTTTTTAGTACATTTACAAGGTTATACAACCACCATTGCTTTCTTACTCCAGAACATTTTCATTATCCCAGAAAGAAACCCCATACCCTTTGTAGTCATCCCCCATTCTCTCCTTTCCCCAGCCCCTAGCAACTTGATCTACTTCCTGTCTCTAGTTTTGCCTATTCTGGCACATTTTATATAAATGGAATCACACAATATGTGGTCTTTTGTGCTGGCTTCTTCCATTTAATGTTTTCAAGATTCATTCATGATGTAGTTTGTATCAATACTCTATTTGTTTTCATGTATAATATTCCTGAATAATATTTCATGTATGGATACCACATTTTCTTTATCCGTTCATCAGCTGATGCACATCTGGGTTTTTTCTACTTAGCTCTTATGACTAGCTTGCTATGAACACTCACGTACACATTCACACACGAAAATTTGCAAACCGTTTCAGAGATTCACAGAACTCCCAAAACCTATCTCATGACTTAGGAAAGCCTCATTTTATAAAAAGAGGGAACTGGGGAAAGGTGGTGCACACCTGTAAGCACAGTGGCTGGGGAGGCTGAGGCAGGAGGATCACAAGTTCAAAGCCAGCCTCAGCAACTTAGTGAGGCCCTATCTCTAAATAAAATATTTAAAAATGGCTGGCAATGTGCTGGTTAAACACCCCTGAGTTCAATCCCTAGTGTCAAAAAAGTGGGGGGAGGGATTTGAGAGGAGATGGACATAACTTGTTACTGTTTATTGAGTGGTGCTAGGTTAAATTCTTTATGTAAGCCTCAACAACCCTGTGACACGTTATTATCCCCCATTTCAGATAGGAAAACTGAGGCTCAGAGAAGCCATATCAGGCTTCTTAGAGAAGCTGAGATTTAAGCTAAGCCTCGACTGCCAGGCAATGAAGGGCAGTTACACATCTGTCTCCACCTGACTCCCACCAAAGCCCCTATTTCCTTCCATTTATTTTCTAAAGATGTATTAATGCTCTGTTTGCCAACAAGCCATCCATTTTGCTAAACCCAGAGCCAGTCCAGCATACAGGGAGCATCCCAGATTGCCAGAAAATGACCCTGTCCCCAAAGTGATGTGTGATCGAAGCCCCTGCCTCCTGCTCTCCCACTTCAGGAGAAGCTGGGCCTCCAGCCACACTGGCTTGTGTATCTGGTTGTAGTAATAATAGCTCAGGGACATCCATCTCCTGAGCAGCTGAGACATCTGTAGCCATTGCCTCACTGTACCGCTCCCACTGCACACCCTGCCTGGCAGGGAGGTATCAGGGCAGGTTGAGGACAGCATGTGGCTAGGGTTCTGCAGGGAGGTGGGCAGCTGCTGTCTGACGCCCATTGACACCATCATGCTCTGCTTTGTCCTGTAGCCGGTGGACAACCAGCAAGCCATGGTGCGCAGGGAGTCCCTGGTCAACCTGGAGAACTTCAAGAAGCAGTATGTCCGCAGGAGGTGGAAGGTGTGTGTGGTTTGGAGTGGTTGGGGGAGAGGGCCAGCCAGGCACCCTGCCGCTCTTCAGGGTCCCTGAGCACATTCTCACCTGGCATCTGTTTTCTCTCCCTCCCTCCCTCAGCTGTCCTTCAGCATCGTGTCCTTGTGCAATCACCTCACTCGCTCCCTGATGAAAAAGGTGCACCTGAGGCCAAATGAGGACCTGGTGGGTAAATGCGGGACCCTTTGGGGCAGAATTCTGGGGGTGGTGTGAAGCTTGGAAGTAGGGGGACCTTCTCTCCCCTGTTGAGGCAGGTGAGTGCTAGTTATTTCCAGTCTTTTCTGCTGGCCCTGTGCTCCTCTGCCCTGGAGCTAGTGTGTAATCAGCAGAGGTATATGTTTGGGGGGCCTCTGGCTGGTGCTGGGTGGGGTGCTCCAACAAGGCAGCATGAACTTTTGGAGAATCTTAAATTCTTTCCTGCTCCATCTTTGAAGATATTGCTGCTCCCACTCCCTCCCCATCCCTCCAGAACCGCCCTGAAGACTTATAGTCCTCAGAGGATGGTGGGGACTCTGGAGAATGAATACCAGAGACCATCCAAAATTTATTTCTGATGATCCAAAAATCTACTTTAGAATGGGAATTTTACATCCTCTTTTAAGTCCTCCCATTTCTAGCTTGCTTTAGATTACCATTATCAATAATAATATTAGGATGGTTTCTTATACTTGTTATAGTTTTATGCATCTTATAATGGGATATGCTGAAGAGAATAGCCTCTAGAGCCTCTAGAGCCAGACTGCCAGGATTCAAATCTGCCACTTACTAGATAAGTGATCTTAAGGAAATTACTTAATCTCTCTATGCCAAAATGTCATCATTTGTGAAATGAATTAAATAATAGTTCCTACCTCATAGAATAAATATGGGGTTGTAGTGACCTGTCCCTGAAATTTGGCATGTAAGTGTTCAATACATGAGAGCAATTATTACTATTGTTTAAAATCCTCCTATAGACTTTAAAATACAACACTAATGTCAGTATTTCAGTCTGTAGGGATTCCCTGGCAGCTCCCCCACTGCGAAGGTGAAGGGGGCCACCCAGGAGGGTCTGAGTTGGTACAGGCCAGGACAGAAGGTGACTCCTTGTTAAAGAAGGGACAGAGAATCAACTGTCTGAGACACCTGAGCAGCCTCAAGATACACAGCACTTAGGCACATCCCAGGACCCAGCACTTCCCGTACTTCCTACTCCCCCCATGTATCCTGGAGTTCTCTTTCTTCAGCCTGAGCTCTGGTTTATTCCTGCTCTTGCCAAGACTTGAGGATTTATGACTCCAGAAGCCTACAAGGCATTGGCCAAGTTGTATCCCTTTTCTGTCTGCTTCCCTGACCTGCTATAAAGGGGACTGGACCACTCTCCCTCTGAGCATACCTGTCAATCACATGCAGACTTTACCCAGCTTACTTTTTTGTTGTTTGGCTCTGATTCATGCTATAAAAAGTTGCTGGTCAGCAGAGCTTGAGTTATTTTTATTATAATGGCAAGACTTGGTCCAGGATGTATTTGGCTGAAGTTAACCTTGCCCTTGGATTTCCTGCTGGCTCAGGCCAGCCTGGGAGGGTGCATGACAGGGAGCAGACATGCCTTTCATGAGCCCTGACCCCATTGCCATGTGTGTGGAGAGAGAGGACCAGAGAGTAATGGTGAAGAACATACATTCTTTTCCTAATTTTTGTCCTAGCACAAACACTTGAAGATAGTTTTCTTTTTATTCAAACACTCAGCATTATTAGCTCCGTGGCTCATTCTACAAGTGGAAAAGTATTGAGTCCCAAACAGACATAGTTTTTACAAAGGGACTTTTCTTAAAAAAAAGGTAATGATAGGGCCCTTTTGTTTGGGGAATATTGAAATTGAACATCTAACAATTTTTAAATTTTTTTTAAAGAGAGAGGGAGAGGGAGAGAGAGAGAGAGAGAAAGAGAGAGAGAGAGAGAGAGAATTTTTTAATATTTATTTTTTAGTTTTTGGCGGACACAACATCTTTGTATGTGGTGCTGAGGATCGAACCTGGGCCGCACGCATGCCAGGCGAGCACGCTACTGCTTGAGCCACATCCCCAGCCCCACAATTTTTAAATTTTTTTAAGATGACTTTATGAAGTCTGAATTAGTTCTTTTTTGTTTTTAATCTTTCTTTTGTTTATTTATTTTTATGTGGTACTGAGGATCGAACCCAGGACCTTGCACGTGCTAGGCAAGTGCTCTACCGCTGAGCCACAACCCCAGCCCTAGTTCTTCTTTTAATAATTAAAAAAAAATTTTAGTTGTAGTTGGACATTTACTTATTTATTTTTATGTGGTACTGAGGATCAAACCCCGTGCCTTGCAAATGCCAGACGAGTGCTCTACTACTGAGCCACAACCCCAGCCCCTAATAATTTTAATAATTATATTAGTTGGTGTGAGCTGAACAGAAAGACATCATGCCCTCTGGGTAGTTACCTGGGCTCTGCTTTAGCCATGTTGGGATGGACAGACTGTATTGTCTACTTCTTTCCTTGTTCATAAAAATGAGCTTTTCAGAAGTCATTTCATTGGAAGAGCTGCAGGACAAGGCTTGCTGAAGGTGCAGTGGAAGTGAGTCAAGGTGGAGGGGTTGGAATGGTGGCTGTTGGAGCTTGGGGGGGGGAACCTATAGCTTACCTCTCTCTCTAGACTGAGCAGAGACTCAGCAGCCCACAGACAACTTATCCTTATGTGTGGCCACAAAGGGCACCAGATCTAATTTTCATTATTATGGTGGGTGTCTTTTGGTGCCTGGTTTCCCTTAGATGCCCTACCTGCTTTCCTGCCTCCAAGGAGGCCTCAAGTTTGTTAGTCTGGCCTCATTTTAAGCCCCCCCACCAGACCCCTCCCTTCCACTGGTCTCTGGATATGCCCCAGCTGAGGTATATCAACTTAGGCTGCCCAGCCCAACCCGCTTCCTGGCATCCCATAACCCCCTGCTCTGGCCTTCTTTTTTTTTTTTCCCCAGAGGAATTGTGAGAGTGACACTGAGGAGGACATCACCAAGAGGAAAGCCCTCCACCCTAGGAGGAGGAGCAGTACCTCCTAACTTGGCTGGACTTGCAGTGGCTGCCAGGGAGGTCCAGGCCCAGTGGGGCTCCCTTCTGTGCAGACTCTTGGACCCAGCTCATCACCAGCAGCCAGGCGTTCCACATTCCTGAGCACTTTGCAAGAGAGGGGCCTGCAGGATTCAGAAAAATTTGCAGGGGAGCCAGGAGACCCTGGGAGTTCTGGCTCTCTCCTGTGGAGGAGGCTCCAGCACTTCCAAAGCTCTTAATTCTTCATGAAACTGGCTTTTTTTTATCTGTCTGCCAATCTCAGAATCTGGGCAGGGGTGTGAACTTCGGGAAATGATGTAAAACATCATCTTCATCCCGGCATGAAGGTCAGACTCAGGCAGCTCTCCTCACAGGGTGAGGGAGTTCAGAACCAGCCTGGTCAGAAATCACACCAGGAAGACAGAGACCTCCCACTAAGGGAACAGTGAAGAGAATCTTGGAATATGAGGGACCAATCCGTGACCTCCTAGAACCCACTGGAATCAGCATACCAGAGTGACCAACATACTAGACCTTCTAGAACAACCATTGTCAGCCCACTGTGCTGTAATATTTTTCATTTTTATTAAACTTTTGGTTTATCTGAGGCTTGGCTTCTTTTAGGGCTACCTTCTTCTGATTTCCTTAGCCCAAGGGCCTATGACTTGGAGGTGCTGAGGGGACAGAACCTCAGAAGGTGATTCTAAATTGTCCCCTCCTGCCTTCAGGGTGTCTGCCTTCTGCATCCTTCTCTAAAGGTCTCCAACCCTGACGCCAGCATAAAAGGCCTGAGCTCCCCACACCACCCCTGTACCACTCCTGCTGCTATGGGCTAATCATGTCTCCCCCAAATTCATATGTTGAAATCCTAACCCTTCCCACCACAGAATATTAGTATATTTGGAGACAGGGTCTTTAAACAGTAATTAAAATGAAATGAGTTCACTGAGGTGGACCCTGATTCTCTATGACTGGTCTTATAAGAAGAGATTAGTTGGACACAGTGCCACACGCCTATAATGCCCCCAGCTCTGAGTCAAAAGGATTGCAAGTTCAAAGCCAGCCTCAGCAACAGTGAGGCACTAAGCAACTAACTCAGTGAGACCCTGTATCTACATAAAATACAAAATAGGGCTGGGGATGTAGCTCAGTGGTTGAGTGCCCCTGAGTTCAATCCCTGGTACCAAAATGAAAGAAGAATCAGCCAGGCACGGTGGCACATGCCTATAATCCCAGCTACTCTGGAGGTTGTGGCAGGAGGATTATAATTTTTTTAGGACAGTCTGGACAAGTCAGAGAAACCCTATCTCATAAAAGGAAGGGGGCTATCGGAAGAGCTGTGGATGTTGTTCATTGGTAGAGTGCTTGCCTCCTATGCACAAGTCTTGGGTTTCCATTACTACAAAAAAGAGTGGTGGGTATTGCTGGGCACAGTAGCCTGCCTTATTGTCACAGCTACTGGGGAGGCTGAGGCAAGAGGATCGCTTGGACGCAGGAGTTTGAGGCCAGCCTGGGTGATATAGCTAGAACCCATCTCTTTAAAGAATAAAATAAAGAGAGATAGAGAGAGAAGGGGAAATCATGGGAGGAATTATGATTGTATGCTCAGTCCATAACTTTCAGATATATTCATACAGATGTAATATAAAAAATATATCTTTTTAGACTTTTTGAAAAAAAAAAGAGAGAGAAGGGGAGATTTGGATACAGAGGGGAAAACATATAAAGACACAGGGCAGGGAAAATGGCCTATAAGCTAAGGAAAGGGGCCTCGGAAACAAACCAACCCTGTGAACACCTTGATGTTACAATTCTTGAGAAAATAAATTTTTGTTATTTAAGACACCTAGTCTGTGGTACTTTGTTATATGGTACTCTTTGGTTCTTAAACCCTAGTAAACAATACCTGCCGACTATGGCCAAGATAGAGATGGGAATTTTAACAATGCAGATAGAAGAGCATAAAGAAGGGCCCAAGGGAGAAAGGAGAGGATAAAGATGGATTCCTCTTTGGGGGAATATGGCAAGGGTACCTGCATGGCAGAAATCCAGGCTCTGCTTTCCCAGCCAAGAGAATGGCGTTGCTGACCAGACTCAAGAGAGGACCCATGGAAGTCAGAACTGAAGAAGTAAGGGGTGGCCCTGAGAGTGGGAAAGTACATAGAAGGGGAAGGGAGGGGAGTTGTGGAAAGTGAGCCAGGGAACCAGCTGAGGAAGTGAGCCAGGAAGTACAGGGCTGGGAGGGATCAAAAGGGTAGAAAGGAAAGGGCCCTTAGTTGGGCTCCCTGTGTCAGCAGTTTTAAGCTCATTGTGAGAGAGCAGGCCAAGCTGCCTTCACCCTGTAGAGGGATTCTGAACAAAATGGCCCCTAAAGAACAGAAAAGGCATGCAGTTTCAGAAACTCTCCCAGCAACATGGAGGGGGCCTGCTAGCATGCTGTAGAAAGCTCTGCAACTGACCTGTGCGTCCTGGGCTTCCCCAGTTTTCAGACAGAACCAGCCCCATACCTTGCTCCAGTTTGGGAGGACAACTGAGGCTGAGAATTTCTGACTGCACTCAGCGCCCTGGACCTGTGAAGGATTCTTGACTGAGCCTGATGATATAAATCAGCAGGAAATATTCTGCAACATGGGCTCGCTGGGCACTACTAGGAAGTCATTTGTGGTGGAGGGAGGTGGCTCCTCTCCTGCCTGGAAAGAGAGCTATGAAAGGCTTGTCTGATCACGATCGTAGGCTTAGCCTTTTAGATCTTAGCACAACCATTCTTACAGAATAGGAAATAGAAAGCCTAGAGAGAGGAAGTGACAACTTCCTGCTTCACACAGAAAGTCTGTGAAATGTCTGGTAAAAGCCCAAACTTCCTGACTCTTAGTACAGTGCTCATTTTTTTCAGCTCAATAAACTGTGGTGGGCCTTCCAGGAAATAGATAGATTGCCTCTTTTTTTTTTTTTTTTTTCTGATACTGGGAATTGAACCCATAGATGCTTAACCACTGAGCCACATCCCCAGTCCTTTTTTAAAATATCTTATTTAGACTCAGAGTCTCACTAAGTTGCCTAGGGCCTTGCTAAGTTGCAGAGGCTGGCTTGGAACTTAATATCCTCCTGCCTCAGCCTCCTGAACTGCTGGGATTATAAGCATATGCCACCATACCCAGCTAGTTTTGCCTCATTTTTAACAGGCTGGCACTTGTATTTTACTGTTACCTACTTTGTCCTTCATTCTTAGAAATGGAAGAAAGTGTCATACTTGTTTCTATACATCTTTCCTTATTAAAAAGATATTGCCCCTGGGTGAGGACAGCCTAGCAGCCAACCCCCATGGCTGCAAGGCAGAAAGGGAACTAGTATTTACTGGATTCTCACTATGTGTTTGGCAGTGTCCTAAATGCTGGAGTTAGATTAGGGAAAAGGAAATACAGTCTCTGCTCTAAAGGGGTCTACTTCATCATGCCCACTGACTGTTCCTCCTGGTCTTCCTGTCTAGGTTATATAAAGCCCTGTTGACTGAGACAGCTCTCTGGTGTTTGATGGCATCTGCTGGATTTCCCAGAATCCTTTGGAAAGCACAGGGCCAGGCAGGGGCAGAGAGGGCCTTTGAGGATGCTTATCCATTGAGGATGCCTTTTGGGGCCAGAAGCCAGGCGCCAATGCCACTCCCAGACACTGCCCCAGTCACTGTGGCTCTCTGCTAACAGATGGCTGCTGGCCTGCAGGTGACAGGATGAGTGGAACAGCTAGCCTAGGGGAACCAGGAGCATTCTGTTGGCTCTGAAGGAGGATGTGTTGGCCAGCTGACACTTCAAGGCTAAAAGAAGCCACAGTGTGCTCTGAGGCAAATGGAACATTTCCAGGGATAAAAGTCATGCACAGTTAAGATGCAATTCTTTGAAGAGGTCTGAAGGTGTCCTTCCCCAGAGCATTTGCTGTGTGTTTCAGGATGCTGCATTAATATTTCACAAATATGTATATCAATATTTTAACGTGTGCTGTGTTTTAATGTCAATCTCACCAGCTTTCCTGACTACAGATCTTAGATTATACTTGCCTTTTCCACTCAGATGTTTATTTGCCAAAAACCTGGTTTTGGAAGCAAATGAAGGTCATACTGTAAGAGGTAAATCATTAAATCTCTCTCTATATATAAAAAAAGTCAAGCCTTCTGTTCCATAAAGAAGCAAGTATATGTGAAAAGAGCTAAACTGAGGACTGTGGTGTTGAAAGGAATTGTATCTGGCATAGGTTTGTAGAACTTTCTTTCCATCTGGTCCCCAGCTTGATGTCATCCTGATAATGTTCTATTCACTGTTGCTGCACCTCAAAGAATATCTTCCTGGGTAGTCTACTGAGAGAATCCCATTCTAAGCAAACCTTAATAGGCTTAGGGACTGGAAAGTTGAACAGCTGTGAACAATGGGTTGACATTTCCAAAAGTAGAGACACAGTTGGTGACCTCCCATGAACAGTTTCTCTCTACTTTGATTTTCCCTCTCTCCCACAAATTCTCTTTCTCTCTCCCTCCAGCTATTAGCAATTCATAATATATAGCTAAGCATATATCTTAGTAATTTCTTATTGAGTAAAATTTATGTTCCCAGCTCTCAACCTAGAAAACAGTTTATTATATTTTCTAGGGAGAAATCATTTTGTAAGTATTTTTCCCCCTGTGGATCTGTGATCCACCACCCTCCAGTGAAAGGGGGAGAAAAAGAGCTCACAATAATTTTTTTAAAAAACTGCTCTGCAATAGGAACATTCTTCACACATTTCATGTGATCCTCTTCATAACCTTGTAAGGGAAACGAAAGCCTCATTTTTATAGATGATGAAGCGGAGACTCGGAGGAGTTAAGAAATTTGCATGCAGTCACGCAGCTGGGGTACTTGGAATCTGGATTCCGGCCCAGTTTTGCCTTCCCCCACATCCACGTTTTTCTCTGCTTTTCCTGGAGAAACACAGTGGTGGATGAAAAAAGAATCCTGGAGAACCACGTACAGTATGAGACTATTTTTTTAAGCTCAAAATCTATACCATATGGTTAGAGATACATGCAAACGTGATAACATTATATTTCAGAAGCAAAGCGGTGACTATCCCCAATTCAGGGTGAAGCTTATGTCAGGGCGGCTGAAATAGGGAGGAGAATAGGGTGAGCACTGGGTTGTTGCCAATATTCGGACCAGCACCCAGTTTACCGTGAGCTCATGGAAGTTAATTTTATTATTATGCATCCTAAATTACCTATTAGTTGTCTGTTTTTGTTTATACCAAATGTTAAATTGAAAATAATAAAGAGAAAAAGTGAAGTGAAAGAAGCCAAACCCAATGTTGATTGGCTGCTTTAGTGGCCTCTATTCGGACAGTACAGTGACCATCCCTGTGTGCTTTTTCCCTGTTGACTCCACAGTGCATTTGCCACGTGTTCTTTTACTGGCGCCTCCATCAGAGATCATCATGCCACCCTGTGAGAATACCTGAGATGGGGTTTTTATTCCCACTTTAAAGAGAAAGGGTGGAAACCACCCCTGTGCCTCCCAGCCTCACCTCCTCACATCACCTCCCATTGGAGTTTGCCTAAAAACATGGGTCCAAGGACAACTTCCAAAGCCAAACAGGCTGTTGTCAAACTGTGCCCCAGAGACCTTCATGTCTCTTTGGATTGAAACCTAGAGGCTGGGGTTTGAAAAGTCATCTGAGCCATTTGCCTGGGTTTGCACTTGGGTTTGTCTATTTGGAATTGAGCCAAAGAGAGGCTCTATCATCCCCCAGCTCCCCTCTCTAGTTCTTAGCCGTCCTTATCATAGTTCTCCACTCAAAGCCATAAAGCTTAGGTGAAGTCCTGATACTCTTCAGCTGTTGGACCTTGGACAGTAAACATTGTGGGCTGGATTTTCTCATCTGTGAAATGGTGACGATAACATCGGTGTTACTTGTCATGAGTGTCTCTTGGAAACCAATTTTGTAAAGGACCTTGGTCAACTTTGAAGGACTTGGCAAAAAAATAAAGAAAAAAAATATATATATATAGAGAGAATAATTTAATTATACTCTGAGGCCTCAGGCCAAAAGAGTAATCTGAGAAATGTAGAAGTTGACCAACGTGGTCAATATTGGGACTCTACTGGTCAATATGGGGGCTCAGGGTGAAAGGCTCCTGGGGACCAGCTCTGCTTCTTACTCTTTCTCTCAGACATACCTGTAGAATGCTTGATTCGGTTTACTCAGCAACAGTTTATGAAACAGGAGAAAGCAGGAGGGAGGCCTTTCTCTATCACATTGATGCTGGAGACCATCATCAAGGGACTCCTTCAGAAAGGTCCTGCCGGGGAGTCAGAAAAAGCTCTGGCAGGAGTCAGGGTGCAAGAGGACAGTCTTTCCAGTCAGACTTCAAATGTGTAATAACTTCTTTGTTTTGTTTTGCTTTTAGTACTGAGGATTGAACCCAGGAGTGCTCTACCGCTGAGCTACATCCTCAGTCCTTTTATTTCTTATTTTGAGACAGTCTCCCTCACTAAGTTGCCCAGGCTGGCCTCAAATTTGAGATCTTCCTGCTTTGGCTCCTAAGTCACTGGGCTTGCAGGGAGCTCTACCAAGCCTAGTTCATGTAACAAACTTTTTTTTTTTTTAAAGAAGAAAATGCAGGATTTTGACAATCTGCCCCCATCCTGTTTTCTCATGGTTTTTGTTTTTGTTTTGGCGTTATATTAGTTTGCAAGAAATCCTATAACAAAACACCATAGACTGGATGGCATAAACAATAGAATTTTTTTTTCCCAGGGACTGGAAGTCTAAGACCAAGTTATAGTAGGGCTGGTTTCTTCAAAAACCTTTCCCTTTAGCTCACAGATGGTTGTTTACTCCCTGTGCTTTTACCTGCTATATGTGTGTGTGTCTGTCCTGATCTTTTCTTATAATAAGATCACCAGTCATATTGGATTAGGGCCCACAATATGACCTGATTTCACCTTAATTATACCTGCAAAGGCCCTATCTCCAAATAGGGGCACAGTCTGAGGTACGGAGAGTTAGAGAAGAATTTAGGAAGATGTAGACAAAATTTAACCTACAACAAATATTTAAAATTTTCTAACCAAGCATGGTGGCACACACCTATATTTCCAGCTACTCAGGAGGCTGAGGCAGAAGGATTGCAGTTCAAGTCCAGCTTGGACAACTTAACAAAATAAAAAAAATAAAAGACCCTAGAGATGTAACTCTGTAGTAGAGCCCTTTCCAAGCATGCAAGAGGCTCTGGGTTCAATCTCCACAAAAAGAAAAAAATCTTGACCGTCTCCTCTGGTAGACCATAAGCTCAATGTGGGCAGAACTGTGTCCATTTGATGTTTTCTGTACAGGGCCTAGGGGTGCTCTGTATGTATTTGTAGGATAAATTAAATGAATGAATTGTCTTCCATTGGTTGACCCAAAGTGGTAAGGAAAGCCGTGGGACCTCAGGCTGGCAAGGCACCAAAACAGAGCCTTGGAACCAGACTCTGGGCAACCACCCTCTCCTAGCATGCCCCCACTCCTGGATGGATTCAGTTCAGTACGCATTGGTGGTAAAGGCCTACTCTAGTCAGAATTTTGATTAGGCATATGGAAAACAGAGTATTTATTATCTAATGAATGGACAAGCAAGAAAAGGTGACTAGAAAGAAATTAGAGCTAAAGAGAAATATGTAGTATGCTCTGAGGATGCTTGGGAAAAACTGCTGTTTCTTCCTGGGGGATCTAGAGGACTACATGGACAAGGGTAGCCTTTAATCTGGCCTTAAAGGATGTATAAGATTCTATTGATAAGGGAAGAGAAGTCTCAAGAGTATTCAGATTGCTCGTCCTTATGCCTTCCCATAGATGAATTTTGGAAAGCTACCAAATAAATACAGGAATGAAAATTCTTTTCTGGGGATTAACTACACTGTGGTGAATTAATAGCTCTACTGTTTTCCATTTTCTTTTCATCTGACCATTGTGTCACTTGTTCTGGGTCAGAGACGCAGAGGCCCCTGCCAAAGAGCCAGTGTCTATCTGCTGGGCTTGACAAAGGCATGCAAGGTCAGGCACACAGGACAGACCTGATTCTGAATCCTTTGTCTCTCTGTCGATGTGCAACACTATGTGTCTGTGTGTGTTTTGGGGTTTGCCTAGGTGTGTTGTATGAATCTGTCTCAGTGGACCACTACCCCATCAGTACTGCCTGGCCAGGACTCTGGGGGTGTACTTGGATTTGTATGTGGGGTTATCTCACTGGATGTGTCTGTTTCTGAATGTGCATGTCAGCCTATTTCTATATATGTATGTGTGACTGTGTCTGGGTGTATCTGGCTGTGTGTCTGGCTTTATGTGGGGGTCTGTGTTTCTGGCATATGTAGGTATTGGAGGTAGCATGCATCCGGCTGCATCTAGGTGTCTGGGTTTTGTCCAAAAGGACTCATGGAGAAAATTCCTATGGGCCGAGACTCAGCAACATCTATTGGGATGCTGTCAGGCCTCCGAGGCTGTCAATTTGACGAGCCAAGAGATGTGGCTGAGGACAGCCACATCTGCTGAGTCATAAGGATGTAGGCTGTGTGTGTTCACAGTTGGACATATCTCCTTTCACACACACACAAAGGAAATTTCAGATGGGCTGGGTGACCCTGCATTCTTTCAGAAGGTTGTGACCTCAGCTAGCCCTGGGAAGGAGCAGAAACAGGAATGCTCATGAGACCTAGAGTTTGGAAGAAGTCAAACTGAGACCCGGGTGTTTCCCGGCTGGGTCCCCTGGGTCATGGCTTTCTCAGACCTTTCCAATAAGCAACCTGCAGGCTTTGGAAGTGATGGAACACTTCCTGGTGGGGGAGGAAGATGAGCAGATTTTCTCAAATGGTACAGACTGCAGACCTCACCAAACTCTGATCATCAGTGCTGACCCTGGAAAGCCCCACCAAGCCCTAAGAGTCCAGACTCAGAAAATTTCTCTTCCCTCTCCAGACCAATCAACTGACAAACAGGCAACACCACACTGCAATCAAGTCTGATTTCAACAGTGAAATATCCCCCAGGGATGGCAGGCATTACCTTCTTGGTTGGGATGGATTTCACAGGCTCCTTCCCAGTGTCGATGGGAAAGGACAAGAGGGTATTTACATCTTCCTAGTATGGTACCATAGGCAAGAAGAGGTGTGGAAGGTAAACACACACACACACCTAAGCATTTACATAGCACTGGGATATAGGAAATAATCATCCTCTTCCCAAGGAGCCCAGGCTGGGGGTGCAGCTGTAGATCCTCAGTTTACCCATAGATCAGCTGCTTCTTTCAGTCTCGTGAGGTGTGAGTAGATGAGAGAAGGTGGTGATTGTGACAAGATGGAGTTAGTTCTCCTGGGGGAGGTGATAGTCAGAGGAGGGCAGGGGGCTGCCTGGAGCAGGAGGGTGCCACCGCTGGTCACTCCTTATGTTTAGACAGTGAAGGCCACTGACAGAGTGTCATGCTTGCCAATGATCACTTGCTTCTAGTGAAGTCCAACCCTGGGAGTTGGCCTAGAATCCAGGGCTGTGGATTTGGTGGAGGGCCAGGTTCTCCTGGTGAGAGAAGGGCCAGAGAGGGAAGTTGGGATGGGCAGTACTTGGCCTAACTGGGGGCCAAGACTTTGTAGGTGCTCATCTCACCCCACTGAAGATGCTCAGGGGTGACAGGGAGCTTGCAATCCTCTGGCACGATTCTCAAAAGCTGGCATCAAACTATTACTACAAGTTATTTCTCAGGTTGAGCTCAAATCTGCTTTTCCCCAAAGATTCTTCTATCATCCTGGTTCTGTCTCCTGGGATCATATCCACTTAAACATAGAGACAAAAATGGGAAAACAGTCCTACAGGAATCCAAGTACAAGAGGATGAAATAGGAGCTAAGCTGGGAGCTGGGGAAGGAGTCCTTCATTCTGACAGATGAGGCCCAGGGAGGCATCCAGGGAGGGGGCATTTGAGATAGGCTTAAAAGATAAGAAGACTTGTGTCTGTGGAAGGGCCAGGACCAGCATAAGCAAAGACACAGAGGTGTAGTATGGCCTGCTAGTGGGGCCTGAGATGATGGGGGATGGGCCACAGAGGGACTTGAACCCATGCTTCGGCCTCTGTTCAGTGAGTTAGGGGGAGATCCAGAGGTTTTTGTGAGACTTTATCAGAGCCTTAGTTCTCTAAGTGTGGTCTGTCACAAGCCTTCTGTGGGCTGTGTGTGGACTATGTTGCAAATAGTAGCCTTGTGAGGGCATAAGTCTGGCACTGGGAACTTCCTGTGGCACCCCCCATAGGGATTGATGTCTGATGCAGGTGAACTTCCCTCTCAATCTCTGCCAAAGATCCATACAGCACCTGGGATGGGTGTGACCTGAAAAGATGCCAATCAACCTGCTGACTACTAGACATCTTGAAGCAAGACTCTGCCCTTGAAACCTTATCCCTGCCTTTGATATACCCCTTAAATAAACCACTTAGCCATCTTTTCTTTGTGGACTAAATATATCAGGGGCTTCGCATTTGTAAATATATTTCTGAATAGTTGTGTTTTGTTATTAACTAAATATTTGAGACTTTAAGTTTTAGGGTGGCTTACATTCTCCTGGGCAGGAAGAAGAACCCCCCAAAGAGATGCTGGCTGTCGCCCCCGTTGTGGTCCCTGGCCAGCAGCATCAGTACAGCCTGGGAACTTGTAGAAATGCAAATTCTCTAGCCCACTGCAGACTTCCTGCATCAGAAACTCGTGTGTGTGTGTGTGTGTGTGTGTGTGTGTGCGTGCGCGCACAAAGCCCACCAGGTAATTCTATAGAGCTACTTTAGGCAAACAACCTGGAGAGCGAGAGAGAGACAGACAAGGTGGAGGAAATCTGGAAGGCAGAGGCAGTTTAAGGATACCAGGACCATTTGAATGAGGCAGGCAAGGGCCTGACCTGAGGTGGGGACAGGGAGAGTCAGGCAGATTTGGGTTCCAGTGGCAACCTCTTCACCTTTTAGCATCATGGACATGAGACAGCAACTGGCCTTCCCTGGAGCTCAGTTGCAGCATGTTCAAAAAGGAATCCCAATAAGGAGTGTTGGGAGATACTGCCAACAATGTCCCCAGTAAGAGCAACCAATAGTCCCAGCTTGCCTGGACTGGGAGGTTTCATGGGACATGCAACTTTCAGTGCTAAAAGCAGGAGAATCAGGGCAAAGCTGAATGGTGGACCACTCTACCTCCAACATGGTTACCAGAAGGAGGCAGGTACTCAGAATGTTCACAGAGGGAACAGGTGAAGGATGGAGTCATCATGGGGCCTGAGACACAATCTCAAGCACTTTGGTGGCAGTTAAGGTTACCCATGCCACCTATTTCTGGTGCCCTTTGGACCTGTCAGGAGCCCCTGTCACGTGCCTCAGCCATGCCTGCCTCTGGAGACTAGCAGAAAGGGAGGTAGAGCCCACGCCAGTGGCAAGGGCATAAGGACAGCTTCCCCTGGCCATGTTGCTGGCTTCATTCCTTGGTTACATGAAATACAATATGGCTGATGCCTCTCAGACTTGCTGAGCCTGCTGAAGGCTGAAAATACCCAGGGCCCTGGCCCAGGCGCCTGTGTGGCTCCTCTGGGCCAAGAGTCAGGAAGTAGCTATGGTGTCCCCACTGGGCTCTTATTACTTTAGCCAGGGGCCTCTGTGGTGGAGGGGGATTTCAGGGTCCTACAGCCTCCCACCTTTCCTCCAGGTTGGGTATTTTAAACAGTTATCTGGCTTTTCTTTATCGTCTGACTGCCCCGGCATGTGCCCATGGAGGTACAGGGTGACTTTACCATGTTTACTGAGGGGGTGAGCCAGACAGAAAGGTTATCCACAGACGCTTTCTCTGAAAAGCTGGCAGCCCCTCATCTTGTCTTGCTGGTCCACATGCTGGTCTGTTATAGACTGATGATGTAAACCAGGGGATGAGTGAGGGTGATTTGTTTTGACCTGGGACCCGGCACCTTAGAGCCTGAGGCAGAGTTAGGTTCCTTCAAAACCAGGAGGGGGACTCTGAAGTCACTAGCAAGAGAAGGGGAATGGCTGTAGACAGGTGGACCTAATGTCCTAGTTCTCTCCCCTCCCCTTCTTCACCTCCTGCTGCTGCTATTTACCCGGTTCTCTGCTCTTTCAGGACTGTCTCACAAGCAAACTCAGGTTTTAAATGAGGCTCCCATCACATACCCACACCTACCCCAGATCTGGTGCTGCTGCAGCCTCCAAAACCTGCAGGACCTTCCCAAATCCACCCCTGTTCCCTAGAAAGAGGTTTCCAACTCAAGCAAGAAACCTGGCTTTGGAGTTAGGCTGGGCCTCAGGGTTTGAATCCCAGTTCTGGCAACTTCATGGTGGATGACTTTTAGGCACTGAGCATCAGTTTTCCCTCTTGTAAAATGGGCATGATAATATATTCCTTGCAGTGCTCCTGTGTCACAAGCCATCATGGGCTGTGTGTGTGGACTGTTGCACATAGTAGCCAAATGAGGGGATAAGTCTGGCACTGGGAACTCCCTATTGGGGATTGATCACATGATACAGGTGAACGTCTCCCTCAAGCTCTGCCTAAGATCCCACACAGCACCTGAGATGGGTGTGACCTGCCAAGATGCCAATCAATCTGCTGACCATGAGACATCATAGAAGCAAGACTCTGCCCTTGAAACCTTATGCCTGCCTTTGATGTCCCCATTATATAATAAACCAAATGTGGTTGGGCTCACTCTCTTTCCAGCATGGAAGCTTGACCCTTAAGGTCAAAGAGATGTCCTTCCCCGCCTTCTAGATACTACTTTCTGTGCTGTGTGATTTTTCGCCACCACCTTCTTAGCTTAATGTTGCAGCCAGCCTGTTTAAACCCAGTGTGTCTTGTCTGCGCGGGTCGTGGGCAAGACTTCTGTGTGGATTAAACTGAATGAGCTAAAGCATACAAAGTATTTGTTGTGTTAACACTCAGAAGGTTGTCATTTTTGCAACAACTATACTTCTTATTGACAGGATACAATAAAAGGATAAAAATGAACATATAGGATACTCTCTATAGTGTTTCTGCCTCTGTCACCCACTCTAGTGACTGCAAAACCTGTGGTCAGCAGGGCTCTTGATGTGAATGAGGGCCATGCTTTTTGTTTTCCCTTCTCTGCCTTCCATGCTGGGGGCTAGAGGGGTGGCCCCATGCCCTGCGCACTAGGACAGCTGCAGTCACTTAAGAATCCTCACTGCCCAACCACAAGGCACATTCTGCTTTCCACATGTCTGACTTCTTCAACCAGGACCCCATGCCTAAACCATGACCACCACCAAGCATGCATGAGCCGAGCCTGAGAGGTGCAGCAGCTGACCCTCTTCCTGCCTGTCTGTGGCCCATGTGGTTTATGTAGGAGAAGCAATAATATGATTGTCCCCAGCTGTCATGTACCTGCCGTGCACCAGGTGGTTAGCACATATTATCTTTAGTTCTCGCAAAAATTCTGAGAAAGAGTTAGTATTTCTGTTTTACTGATGAGGACACCAAAGCTCAGAGAGTTAAATGACTTTCTTGAAACTGCACAGCTAGAAAAATAAATGGATATTTTAGGATCAAATCCAATTCTAACTGGCTCCAAAGTCTAAGTACTTTACACCATATGATGGGGCTCAGAAGACTAAAGGTCCAGATCAGGGATATCCATTAACTCAGGTGGGACTAGTGCAAGTACCTCCCCTTGCTGATCCTTAGTTTCCTCACCTGTGACTCAGGTGATGCCTAAGAATTAGGTGATGCCTGCTCTCCTGGCATATGACTCCTTATAGGGCCTGTGCTGCTGTGGGGACAAAGAGAAGAATTCTCACCCAGGTGATTTCATTGTTGCCCAATTTCCTCTTGTGACACTTGTCCTCTGGGCAGCTGGTGTCTTTCTCTTGCCAGGGAGTTTTGAGTCAAATAGTGACCCTTTCTAAGAGCATTTTGCCCCAACTTATAAATACTATTCCTGGGGCTGAGGTTGTGGCTCAGTGGTAGAGCGATCACCTAGCACGTGTGAGGAGGCCTTGGGTTTGATCCTCAGCACCACATAAAAATAAATAAAATAAAGGTATGTTTCCAACTACAACTGAAAAAAATTAAAAAAAAAATACCATTCCCCACCAACACCACCTCAAACAAAAATTTTGCAGTTTAGTATCTTATTTTTCAAAGTTGAAGACTTGGTTGCCAGCCTGTGGTGCTACTGGGAGGTGGTAGACCTTTAAGAGGCGGGGCCTAGTGGAAGGAAGTTAGGTCATTGGGTTCCTGCCCATGAAGGGGATACTTGGGACTGGGGCAATTCTCTCTTTTTGCTTCCTGGCCACCATGATATTCTGGGGTATATTCTTGGATTACTTCTTGGTAGCTAAAGGATAAATAGATAGAAGGAGGGAGGAAGAGGATATAGAATACCAGAAGCATATAGATGTCTTCTTCCTCAATCTTTCCAATGCTTGAGCCCTACCAGGCCATGGGAAGCACAGGAGAAAGGCTACTTGCTTTTTGGCTGGGGGAGTAAAGTTATCAAGAAGTAATAAAAAGGAAGAGAAACAGTACTCATCAAGTTCCTATTGTGTGCAGACATCGCTCTAGATTTGTATACAAACTTTCTCTGAGTTATATACTATCCCCATTTGGAGAATGAGCAAACTGAGGACCTGAGAGGGTAGGCTGCATGAGATAGCAAGGTTAGGAGTTGGCGGAGCCATGCTTTGAGCCCAGATGTAACTTTAAATTCTCTGTGCAGCACTGGGCCCAGTGGCACACACTTGTAATCTGAGACTAAGGAGGCTGAGGCAGAAGGACTGCAAGTTGGAGGCCAGCCTCAGGGACTTAGTAAGACCCTGCCTCAAAATAAAAACTAGAAAGGGCTGGGGGTGTTGCTCAGTGGTAATTCACCCCTGGTTTCAATCCCTAGTACCACAAATGAAGTCCATGTGCTGTGTGCTTCTGTAGACTGCCTTGGGTGTCTTCTTGGAGTAGAGGCTATGGAACATTAGAAGCAGTACCTCAACCTATCAAGACCCCACAAAGGCAGCCATGGAGGTAACTGTGTGCCCTCCAGGGCCAGTCCCCTCCAATCTGAGGGCACAGTGTAATGTTGCCCTCTGTCCTGGTCAGCATCTCTTGGGCATCTCCACAGATTTTTCAGAAGGATGCTTGGAATCTTGTCGATTTCCACCAGGTGGCGCTGCAAGGGCGGTAACCTTGACTTGAAAATCTAGGGTTCTGCAGCAGCTTAAGGATGTCTGTGATAGGGCAGGACTCCCCTAAGAGGTTACTGGGGAAATTTTTAAAAATACAGGCCTAACCCCTGAGAGTCTGGCTTAGTTTTATGCATAGAAGTACGCAGGAATTTGTCCTTTTTTTAAAATTGTGCTAATTTTCTGAATTGGTAAAATATCACTCTCATGGTTCAAAAATTTTAAGTATGGAAAAAGGGTCTGGGGGTCTGGCTCAGGGGTCAAGTGCGTTCTCAGCTTGAGCAAGGCCCTGAATTTGATCCCCTACCACTAAAACAAAACAAAAAAGTGTAAAAAGATATATAGAAGAAAGTCTGTGCTCCCTAGTAGGTATTAGCAATTTGAGAATCCTTCTAGAGATTATACATATGAATATAATATTATATAATAACTTATATAAATATTATATCATATAATAACTTATATAAGTATGTAGATACAAAATAAAATGTAATTTATGAGGATATATATTTCTTCCCCTTTATAAACAAATGGCTTTTTAAAAAAATACTTATTTTTTAGTTGTAGTTGGACAAAATACCTTTATTTATTTATTTTTATGTGGTGCTGAGGATTGAAACCAGGGCCTCACACGTGCTAGGTGAGCGCTTTACTGCTGAGTCACAACCCCAGCTCACCAATTACTTTTTATTGATTTTTATTTTGTTAGATCCAATTTCAGAATTATATGTCTAATCACAAATTTTGTAAGAGGGAAAAGATGCACTGCGGTCTTCCAGAAAACAAGAGATACCATTTAAAGCAATAAAGTAACTGATCTGAGCCATATTTTATTTGATCACATACAAGTAAAATATGAAATATGTATTCAGTAAAAAAAAATGAAAATGTTTTAATTCAAGTACCAAAATATGAACAATATAGTCTTTTGCTTTCCATGGAAATGTAAGTCAAACAAAAATATTAATCATCAGCAATTACTGATTTGGTAGAAATATGAATATCTTTATTTTCATTTACAAAATCCATTTATTGCACAGTTTTCATTAAATAGCTGGGGTTCAAATTTTGGAGATTTGATTGACTCAAGTGAAAAAAAAATCCTAACAATAATAATTTTTAAGAGTCATTTCAGCTGGGTGTGGTGGCACAAGCCTATAATCCCAGCAGTTTGGGAGGCTGAGGCAGGAAGATTGTAGTTCAAAGTCAGCCTCAGGAACTTAGTAAGGCTCTAAGCAACTCAGTGAGAACCTGACTCAAAATAAATAAATGAATGAATAAAATAAAAAATTAATAAAGAACCATTTCAGAGAAATAAGCCCAACATTTCAAAGTTATTGTGGCTTTGTGACTTTGAATTATAATACAAATTTCATAACTTTAAATTATAACACTAACTTTGTAACTTTTTTAAAAATTATAATACTAACTTTGTGACTTTAAAATTATAATCCTATTCTGAGTAACATGTAAAACATTAGTTTAACAAATAACTGCATTTAACTCAGGAAACAACTATTATGGAACTGCATGCTGGTTCTAAATCTTGAAATATGAGTATCTTGGCCATGATACTTTTAAAAATTACTTGAGCCAGATGTGGTGGCTCACACCTCTGATCTCACCCAGCAACTTAGGAGGCTGAGGCAGAAGCATCATAAGTTGGAGGCCAGCCTCAGCAAGACCTTGTCTCAAAATAAATTTTAAAAAAGGCTAGGTAGAGGGGTCAATGTTGTGGCCCAGTGGTAGAGTGCTTGCCTAGTCTGCATGAGGCCCTAGGTTCAATCCCTGGCACTACATAAAAAAAAATAAACAAATAAAATAAAGATGTTGTGCCCATTTACAACTAAAAAAATTTTTTAAAAAGACTAGGTAGAGGACTGCAGTTTTAGCTCAGTGGTAGAGTGCTTACTTAGCATGTATGACTCACACTGGGTTCACTTTTCAGCACCACATAAAAATAAATGAATGAAAGTAAAAGGTATTGTGTGCATCTATTTTTTAAAAAAAAGCTAGGTGTATAACTCAGTGGTAGAGCACTTGCCTAGCATGTACAAGGTCCTGGGTGGACTCTTAGTACCGGAGGTGGAGATTTGATCAATTTTTTGATTGATGAGTGTCAAAGCATGATTTTAGGAATGTTTCATAGTGTGTATCACCAGGTTTGTGAGATTTACTTATTTTATCCTTCTTTGGTGTTGATGATAAGAACGTGACAGCATCCTTGATTCTTGCTTGCACAAGACTGACCCAAAACTGTCAGTCATTATACTGACGCTACTCATCTTAAAGTGATTTAATGGAAGCCACAATAGCATGATGCTTGTGATGGCTGTGGTGAATTCTTTCCAGATGTAGCTGAGGCTTTACGAGACTTGGTTCCCACAATCACTGCTTTGGGAGTAGAGCCTGTAGCCTTCCACTACTGATGATGTGAAACTGCTGGCTGCATAGTCTCAAGTCCCCCATTTCAGGATGGGGGCATAGCAGCTACTACTGTTCCCAGTCCTGGTGACCTGCAGGACCTGATTCTACAACTCAGAAGCCTGTTGCCACAGTGCTCCTTATGGGGTGAGAGTGTTGCACGTACTTCTCTGCACGTTTTTTTTTTTTTTTTCACTGAAGGATTCATAGTTTTGTTTTGTTTTTATCAATTCATGAAGACTTCCTCATTCTTTGTTGCAACTACATAGTAGTCCATTAAATGGATATAACATATTTTTACCAGTTCTCTAATGGTGGATATTTACATTTTTCCTTTGCTGTTCTACACAATGCTATAATGAATAACTTTGTATACATGTCATTTCACATTGAGTATGAATTCCTAGGAGTAGAATTTCTAGATCAAATAGTATGTGTTTTTAATTTTTGCAATTATAGTTAAATTGCCTTTGATAAAGATTGTACTATTTATACATCTGCCAGCAAAGAGAGTGTGCCTGTTCTTCACTAGTTTCACCAACATAAGGTGTTATTGAATATTAGGATTTTTTGCTATTTTGATAATGTGAAAATGGTATCTCACCATTTCTCTTATTATGGGAGAATTTGTGGGCTTTCCATATATTTATAGTTACTTATATTTCTATATTTTCCTTTCTTTTTTCTTTTTTTTAGGTTTGTCTAGGAAATCTGTGATTTAAAAAAAAAATGTTCTTGCAACTCAGGAGGTTGTGGCAGAAGGATTGCAAGTTTGAGGCCAGCCTCAGCAATTTAACAAGACCCTCAGTAACTTAGATTCTGTCTCAAAATAAAAATATAAGAAGGACGGGGGATACGGCTCAGTGGTAAAGTACCCCTAAATTCAATCTCTAGTATACCCCCTCATCAAAAAAATATTCTTCACTTATAGCATTAGGCAAGACACAAAAACACAAAACCTTAAAGGAAAGATGGATATATTTAATTGCATTTGAATCACAAACTTCTATATAACAATAAAACTTCTTTATAACAATAAAATAATAAACAATAGCAATTTAAAAAGTTAAAAAGCCATAGGAAGAAATACTTGCAACATGTATTCCCAATATAACTTGCAGATGAACTTTTGGAGGAAGGGCAAGGGCTGGTGTTCTGACTGGCCACCATCCCTCACCATCCTCATGGCTCACCAGGAAGATGCTCGACTCCGTGGGTGCTTGGAAGCCCTCTCCAGTGAGTGTTACCATTTTGCACATGCAGATTCTAGAATCAGGGAGGCTAGGTGAGCTGCTCAACATCCAACAGCTGAGGGAGGAGACAGGTGGCTGCATCATCTAGAGATTTTAGCTCTCACTCTGGCTCAGCTGCTGCCCAGGGGTTATTTTAGGCAGGTCTCATCTCTTTCCACCTCAGTCTTCTTGACTGTAGAATAGCTAGATTTTTTTGGTCCTCGCCAGCTCTGGACTTGTATGTGTGCTGGGGCTGATGGTGGGAGGTAGGAATAAAGGGAGGGGTGGGCTGTATGGGACATGCCATGGAGGTGTGTCCAGGATGGAAGTGGAGAGTGCAGTGAACCTGTGCTGAGTTTACAGAGAGGATATTGCTGCAATCTGGGAGCCGCATCCATGGACTCTAAGGCTCTCTCAATAAGCTGCTCCCACCCAGAAGTATCTCTGAGCCCATTACTTGTCAGCAAGGCAAGCCCCCATAAGTGGGGGACATTAAGCCACCACCCATTTTTGCTTTCAGGGACCTCTTGCTGTGCTTTCATCCTCCTTTTCCAGTGCTTATCATGACCAGTTCTTCCTCAGGGTCTTCCTGCTTTGAAGGAAGGAGAATGCAATAAGCTCATGCCTTTGTGAGGTGCATTCTGATGGGGTCCTGTAGGGAGAAGACGATGCTTAACTCTAAAGGAAGATGGCATTTTGCAACATCTATGAGTGAGGCTGATACTCTGAGACAAGTGGGGGCTCAAATCCCATAGAGACTGATCCAGGAGGCGGGTACTAAGCAGTTAGTCAGCCCTGGGGACAATCTGGACAACTGAACTCGAGGGCAGTAAACTATAGTGGGTCCCCTGAGATACAGTCACAAAAGACACATGTCCCAAGGACTAGGCTTAGGGAAAAAAAGCAGGATTAGGGAAAATGTCAGCTCCACACCCGCTCTCCACACAGCACTGCAAAGAAGGCCAAGTTTGCCCAGCGTGGGTGCATAACTTCTCCAATGGCCAACATTCTCTTTGAGAAAAAAGGAAAAAAAAAAAAAACTAGATAAACAAACTTTGGAAGTTAAAAATCTAAACAAAACATGATAAAATAAAGATGATATTTCATAAATACATCATAATATTCCAGAATTTTAAGCTGCTCATTGTTGGCATTCGACCTGGGTTCCATGTATGTACAGATGCTGAGCCCAGAGCAGGAATCGATGGGGCATATACCCAGAGGCCTCATCCTCCTGCCCCCACACCCCTATGCTCAAAGAAGAAGCCCATGAGACAGGCCCCATCTAAGTGGAAGAGGAGCTGGGAACAGCTTTCCAGGCCTCCAGCCCTGGGCCTGGCCTCAGAGGAAATTGGGTTGACAGAAGGGTCAACCCAAGCCTGCCCTGAAGGGGAGGAAATCTGCCAAAGGAAGGAAGTGAAGAGTAAGGGTCAAAAAGAGGAAGGAGGGGAACACTGGGGACTGAAATGAAGTAAATTAAACTCCATGCATGGATGATTATGTCAAAAGGAACCCAACTATTATGTATAATTATAATGCTCTAACAAAAGCATTTAAAAGAGAGAGAGAGAAAGGAAAAGGAAATGCACCCTTTGAGAGACCAAAATGGTTCACACAGCCTTATTTCAGAGACCCAGACAGAGAAAGAAGCACTTTCACATACATAAAGAGATTCCCACAATATGCATGAAGCTCAAAAAGATGATGTGAAATGAAGAAGGCCAGATACAAAAGACCACGTATTATATGCTTCCATGTATATGAGATGTCCAGAATAGAAAAATCCTACAGACAGGAAATAGATATGGGGTGGCTTAGGGATTAGGAGGCTTGGAGGATGGAGGAGTGATAGTGAAAGGGTTTCTCTTTACAGCTAAGAAAATGTTCTAAAATTGTGGAAATAGTTATGTATGTCATTGAATATACCAAAACCTACTAAACTGTGTACTTTAAATGGGTGAATTGTATGGTATGTAAACTATATATTAATAAAGCTATTAAAAAGAAAGAGATTTCCAGAGAGAGGGAGGAACTCTGGGAGCTATTGGAACAGGATTTCCTGGGGAGTGGAAAAGGAGTAGAGAATCTGGTGGGGACAGGAAGGCTAAAGAAAAGGAATTGAAAAAAAAAAAAAAAAAGAAAAGGAATTGAATTAGGCCTCAGGGGTGGGCAGGATTTCCAATACCTTTCCAAGAGGACTTGGAAGCCTCCTTCTCTCCTGTCCCCCTCCTCAAGTCATGGGCTTCATGCTTTATGAATCCAGATCTAAGGGGGAAAGCCTAGAAGCCCATCTCAGGGGCTGGTGGCATCCTAGGATGTGACTTTCCTCAGCCAGAGGGAGGGCATCTGAGTGTGGTTGTCACATCTGTAGTAGGTGGCCCCATAACCAGGTCCTTGAGGGACCCAGTGGTTGGCAATAGATTTTCATCAAGTGTTCATTAAAGATCTGCTGTCCTCTGCCTGCTGAACACAAGATACAGGAAGACACAGACCATGGCCACAAGTCTGACTTGCCCCTAGCTCTGACATCATAAAATACTTCTTGGTGGGGAGCGGTGAAGGAGCACAGACAAGGCCACTGATTGAGTCATAGAAACTTCCATCTTAGGCAGCCTCTATTTTATGTGAGAATTGAGTTCAAGTTCTTTTGGGCCAGTCATGTGACCTATCTGAACCTCAATCAAATGAAATAAAAATTCTACTTTGCCTTTATCAAATCAGCTAATGTAAATAAATATGCTTCATAAGTTGGGAAGTGATATGTGCATATTGGTTATAAAATTAATATGCTACGCAGCATTATTGTACAAAAGCCAATGTTGGGAAAAACCCAAAGTACTTGAGTTGATGAATGAATAAATAAAGTATGGTATATGCATTCGATGAAACAGTATTAGACCTTGCTTTAGGCAGCAAGCAAAAGGAGACTCAATTCAAAAGACCCAAATTGATGGGGCTAGGGTGTATCTCAGGACTAGCACTGCTTCCCTAGTATGCTCAAGGACCCAGGTTTGATGCCTAGCATCACCTAAGAGACCTGAAATAATAAAAGGATTTATATCTGCCGTTACAAAAATCTGAGTTAAAATGGGTAAGTTTCGGGTGGGACAATTCCTCTTCTCTCAATGAAGACCTAGATTATTTCTTTTTATAAACTTATTTATTTATTGTGGCACTAGGGATTGAACCCAGGGACTCTAGCGCTGAACTACATCTCCAATCCCTATTTATTTCTTTGTTTGTTTATTTATTTTTGGTACCAGGTATTGAACCCAAGGGCGCTTAACCACTGAGCCACATCTTCAGACCCTTTTTATTTTTTATTTAGAGATAGGGTCTCGCTAAATTGCTTAAGTGCCTTGTTAAGTTGCTTAGACTGGCTTTGAACTCTAGATTCTCCTGCCACAGCCCCCCCCCACCCCCAGCTGCCCTTTTCACTTTATTTTGAGACATGGTTGTCTCACCACATTGTTAAAACTGGCTTCCAACTTGTGATCCTTCTGCCTCAGCCTCCTGAGTAGCTGAGATTACAGTCATACATCATTGCACCCAGCTTAATTGTTTACTTTCTATGTGAAATGAAAAACCAGCCTCTACCTCAGAGCAAAGCCTGTCCAAGGAAGGGACATCACCTTAGTCCTTGGAAAAACCCACAGAGCACTCCTAAGCACATTCCCACCCTGCTAAGTTGTTTATCTACAAATAACAGGAGAGATCTGCTGCGCCAGGTGTCCCTGACTCAGTCAGGCTAGGTGAGGAACCATAGCAGCCCCATAGCAGCCACCAATCAGCATGAGACAGGGAAATACCAGGGATGCCAGATAACCCTCCCAATAGTTTATGGTGGTTGATAACATATTGGGAAAACATGTAGTTCAACAGGAACACCCCTCTTGGCTTAAAGCAATCAGTTCAAACGAATACCCCTTTTGTACTGACCAATCACCCCTACCCAACTTGTTCCCGCCAGTGAATGTGCTAATCATGTTTTAGAGTTGTTATTTGATTTTCCCGCAGTGTGTGATGATTTGCTAAAAGGGGCTATGATGTATGTGAAGTCCCTGCCCTCTCCAAAGAATGTATAAAAATGCTGCAAACCCTGGGCTCGGGGCCTCTCAGCGTCACCAGTTGCTGTGTGCGTGCACGCGGAGGACCAAGCTAGCTCACAATAAACACCTCTTTGCTGCTTACATCGATCTTGGGTCTCTGGTGGTCTTTCAGGGTCCCGAATTCGAGCATAATAGAAACATTCTAAACATTCACAAAAAATGGGAAATAGAATGAGCACTTGTATATTCACCATCCAACTTAATCATATCTTAATATTATCATATTTGTTTCAGATTCTTTGTTCTTCCATTTAAAATAAACATACAGAAACGGTGAAGGCCTCCTGTGAACCCTACCACAACCCATTCCTTGCCTTCCTACCCTCCTTATAGGAACCACTATCCTGAATTTAGTGTATATCATCCCCATATATAGTTTTATGCTTTTGATACCATATTTATATAACCATAAAGATTACATGGTCATGTTTTGTAGGTTTCTAAACTTTACTTGTGCATTATAATATCATATATTTCTTTCTGCATTTTTTTTACTCCACATGTTTTAGTTCATTGATAATGACACATGTAGCTCTAGTTCATTGATTTTTCATTTCTATGTAGTATTCCATGGTCACAGTTAAATCTCTCTCCTGTTGATGGACTTTTAAAAATTATTACAAACATCACCACAATGTGAGTCTTTAGTTCCTCTCTTCCTGCAACCATGTGTGAAAGTTTCTCTAGGATGTAGATTCAGAAGTGGATTTGGCTAGGCATAGTTGTAAGGGTCCGGCGAAGCGTCGGAGAAAGAGACCACCAAGAGACAACTCATGCAATTGGCAGAAGGGGATTTATTGATCCAGCATGCTGGGGCTCCGTGCCCACTCAAGAAGGGAGAACAGCCCAGAGGCCAGAGCAGAGCTTGTGCAATGCTTAAGTACACTTTTTGGGGAGGGCGGGGATTTTACATACATCACAGTCTCCTTTAACAAATCATCATACACCGCGGGAAAATCAAACAACAACTCTGAGACATGATTAGTACATTCATTGGTGGGAACAGGTTAGGCTGGAGTGATAGGTCATTCCTAAGGAGGGGGTTACATTCAAACTGATTGGTCCAGGCCCTGCGATGCCTACGTGCAAGATCGCACAGGGCCCTAGGCTATTAATCAACTAAATGGTCAGTAGGGCGTTGTCTTAACTGCCTCAGGAATTTCAGGTTTTGCATGTAGCATAGGAACTTAACAATACCTAGTCCTTCACTTTTTAACTCAGGCCTTGCAGCTTAGAAACTTTACAATGCCCGGTCTTTTATACTTTAACTTTTACACTTTAACTTCAATTTCTTTTACCCTTACATTCCCCACTCCTTTTTCTGACTACTTTTAATCTTAAAAGTAATGAATCACAATTATTGAAGGGTTTCACATTTCGTGAGTTGTTTTGTGTTCCCTGGAATCATTTTCTGCATGGCCTCCATTTTAGATTTCACTCGGTATTAGACCCCGATTTATCTAACTACACTGACTACCTAACTTTAAATCTGGCTTCATCCCCCCCCTCTAATTTGGGAACTCCTTACTGCTGTAAGGAAGGGGGGCGAAGAGGATTTTTCTGACTTCTTCAGGCTGAAAAGGGACGGTGTGGGGCAAGCAGTTTGGAGTCCCCCTTTAAAATCGGGTCTATCGAGTGGTCCATGATAAAAGTCCAATTGAGAAGTAATAGGCTGGAGGGCCATTTGAGTGATGGGTGGTCTATAAGAGAAACAAGAATTCATTAGTTCTGGAACCAGATTGATGCAGCAATAAATGCCATAGCACAGGAATATGCCAATGAGTATAATGGCCAAGACAAAGACTAACAATGTTTTCCGCCAGGAAGTACCAAGAACCAGGAGCTAAGATATTGTTTCCATGACAAAGTTGCTGAGTACATGGCTTCTATCTGAGCATGTAAATCTTTAAGGATATTTGTCACATTGCCAGAAATGTCAGGGATGTAAACACAACAATTAACATTTAGGTTTACAGATGTCCTTTCCCTTAAGATATAGTCTAATAATTTAATGTTATCTGATCTTGTAAAATCCTTTTTACTAGTATGACCTCTGTGTCTAATAGAGAAACCTTTAATTCTGTTACTAGGGCTGGATAACCATTCTAGCAAACATTAAGCCTACCTGCGTAGGTTAGGAATAAAGGCCTTAAACTAAAAACTACTCTGGCAGTTCCTTTTAATAGTTATCAGGCATTCCTGTCTGAGAATCTCTTTTGCAGCCTCCAGTTTACTTATTCTTGGAAATTACATTTAACTATTATTATCATTCAAAATGCCCAGGAACAGTTGTGTTTTGGCTTTGACTGTCTTTGCTAAGAGTTTAAGATGAAGCAAGTCAAACTGACTTTTGTTTCCATCTATTGTTAACAGTCAGCTGAGTTTCCCTGGGAGTCCTCGGGGAACTTAGAGCAGCTTCTCAGTTCTGCTAGTGCCATTTACGTTAGGATGGGTCCAGGCCTTGCTTGACCATGTGGCTTCCCTCAGAAGCATCAGGGATGTCTCCCCTTTCTGATGACCCTCCTCTTCACAGCAAATGCACTGATTGGCTTTCTGTCCTCCACTGGTCTCATTAATCTCCCTGATCAGGCAGTTATGTGGCCTAGAGTTGCAGAGCCCTTTGGAGAAGTCCCCTATTCCCTGATTCAGACTGACTCAGAGGGCAAGAGCCAAATTTTTAATTTTAAAACTTAATCTTAAACATCCAGCAAATAAATTAACAGCCTTATATTAAGAGCACTGGGCTTTAATGTCTATCTCTCTATTCGGTAGGTGATAACTCCTTATCTTAAGTTGACCCAGGTTGTGAGTTCTTAAAGCAGTACCTCTTTAAAACATTAACAGGCAATCCTTAGACCATCTATAAGCAAACTGCAAACTAAAATTAACTAGGGTAAGAACATATTTAGTTTATGTAATAGCTACCTTGAATTCTGGCAGGGTTATACATCATAATCCCCTGTTTGAGATCCTAGTAATCTTGGCAAAAGCCAACTTTTGGACACAACTTTAACTGTACTGAAATCTGGCCTACTTCTTTTATAATCTCTTTCACATGAGGTTGGACATAGAGCCTTATCTCAAGTAAGGCGGGGCTCTTTATAAATCTTAAATATTATAGTTCTGAAGCTGATCTTTGCTTTTTTAGACATCATTTTACAAAGCCTATATAAATTGTTGCTCAAGTTTACATGGATATTAGCTAACACAACATAATATCACATCTAAAACATGAATTAAAGAAAGGCTGAAAGCTTTTAACCTTTTGTAGAAAAGTAGCAAAGTACTTTTGTGTTTCACAATAAAACCTTCACACAGATTAGGCTCTCATTAACTTAAAAATACATTTAAATTGTATCTCAGTGTAAAAAGTAACATGGAACTGTACATATCTTATTGATAATAAGTCCAGTTGTAGAACACAAATGATATAAATAAGTCTTTAACATATTTTTAAGCCTAAAATTACCATACAACTTTAGAACACCAGGCTTGATATAATGCTCTTTTGAAGCTTTTACCTTACAGACTTGTATACCTGGAAGACATGAACACATTAATAGCACCATAATTACACTGATGTTTTTATATTAACCGAGGTTAGCTTTTAAAGAAATAACATTACAATATTGAAAAATAACAGCTGTTGTTTAACCATAGTTGTATAATTTTTAATTTCTTTAAGATTACTTGCTCAAACTTACACATATAACCAACTTACACAAACCCTTTTTTTATCACTTACTTAAACCCTCTTAATTACTTAATCACATAGACTCTCTTATCCAGAAACACATTTTCCCTCTATTAAATCCATACTTATAACTTTCTAGTTTCTCTTTTTCATCTGTCAACCTCCTTCTGTTCACATTTTGAAACAATACTTGTAAATTTTTGAATTTAGGCAGATTATTTCATAGACATCAACATTTTATTAGGGTCTTTTTGAACACCGAGAAAAACTTATAAGCTTAATTTTAAAGACATCTTTACTTTTATCTGTTTACCCAATTTAAATTGAACCATTTGAATCACGTGAATCAAAGATATTTGGATCCATTTTTTTATGAGCGCTCCTCATATATCTGCCAATTGTCATATAACTGCATGATATATGGACATACACACATACAGACATACCGACATACAACACATAACACAAGTGTGCACACATACACAAGGCCTTGTAGCTGTTTTTTTTTTTCAGGTGAAATCTCCATTGCAATGTTCAAAAACTCCACAGTTGATAAAAAATAGAACTGATCAGTAAATATTAACCCGTCTGCAGGATCAAAATCATGAGCTCAAAAAAATACAGAATCTAAGAAAAAGCAAGAGTCCTAAAAAAAAGATGACTGGCCAGTAATTAGTAAATACCATATAATTTACTTTTTGGTTGGGGTCTAGTTTGAGTTCAGGTAAAAAGACACTTTTACTCTTTTTTTTTTCCCTTGGGCCTGAGATGTGTCTCCTGCTGAGTGTTGCAGGCTTCTTTTATTTGCATATCAGCTTAAGTCCTGGCTGAGGTCTGGAAGGAACTGGGAAAACTGGAATTCTGAGCAGAAACCTCATGCCTAAGGCATTTTAGCTATAAGTCATAATTTCCAGGTTTAAGATGCAATTCTCAAAATTTTATATCTTTATATCTCTTTACATTAGAAAAACGTGCTCACACAAAACTGAAAATAGGGTCTCTCTTGATAATATAAAAGCCACCATCAGAAGAAATTTCTTCAGGATCATTAAGCTACTTCCTTTGTTCTGAAGTTCCTAAAGTAGTACTAAGTTACATTAAATTACCTGAAAATTTTTAAAAAGAACCACACACTACCATGTGTATCTGAAATTAAGCTTTAACAATTCCCAGGACTGTTGTTAATTAATGTCATTTCAATAAGCCAGACCAACGTTTTAATTTAGCACCTTTTTTTTTTCCTGAATCTTACACACTGAGGGGAACAGATATCATATCATAATTTATTATCTTTGCCCAAGTTAATGCACTGTAATACCTAGTGAAATCTTCTCAGGCTACCCAGTTCAAAATTGAAATTCTTTAGTTTTTTTATCCTAAGGATTTAAGTTTTCTAGCATGAACTATCTGAAATCAGGCTAAACAATTGCTTAAACCCAACTTTTAACTGCAAGATAGTGCAATGCTTTAGAAACCCATTCAGATACCAGATTGTTACAATAAAAAAAATCATCTTTTAGATACACATTCAGCCAAGATCATCCCCAAGAAACAATCTATAATATCAATACATTACTGCATTCATTGTCCCTTTTGTTAAGTAAACAGAGGTGGAGTAATCCTTAAAGTGCAGGTAAGGAATGAGGGAGTTCCCCAGAGCAAAATGGCTCTGGCAGCTGCTGGGAGTCTCTCAGCCCCACCTTTTACTCCCAGGATTAGTTCCTCTGGTTTGGTTTGACCCCAGGCACCAGGTATTTTTCTATATCTCTTAACTTTTCAGTAGTCAGCTCCCCCCAAAAAATTCATCCTCTGCTTGCAGTTGTTTCGAGTGCTAGGCTTCCCCAAGAAAGCAGAGTGGGGACTCCTTAAAATTCCCCTCGGGGGTGTCAAAATTTGTGACTGAAAATTTGGTTCCCATCCCCCAAAGCCAATTAACGCCAATTTAATAATGAGGACAGGGCTTTGAGAAAAGTCAAAGCGAGATGTCAAAGTTGTTAAATCCCCAGCAGGCATCTCCATTTGCACTCAAGCCCACTACGGGAGGGAAAGAAAACATTGCTTTCCTAATCTCACTTAGCAAAGGGGAGTAAAGTTTACCACCCGCTTTGGGCTGCATTTCCAAGCAACCCGACTCCGGGAAAACCCGTTCGCTTCTTTAGCCCCGGGATTTGGTGATCACTGCGGCGGAGCGGGGGGGGGGGGGGGGGCAGTCTCCCGCCGACTCCACCTCCGACCCCGCCTGCCACGCTGTGGTGGAAATGAGCCCGGTGGCAGCCGGTCGCCGGCTGGGAGGAGGGGGAGGGGCGATCCCCTGCCGACCTTACCCCCACCCCACCTGCCCGTCCCTTGCGCCCACCGGAGCACCACCCCCCTCCGGAGAGGGGAGACGGCGAAGGGGCAGAGAGGACAGATGGGTGGAGGGGCTGGGAGGAACGGGGGCGGGAAAGATCCACCATAGTGCGGAGTTGAATCCTCCGGGCGGACTGCGCGGACCCCGCCCATGCAGGAAGAGATTCACAGGGGTCCTGCCAGGTTAAAACACATGGCTGTTGATCTAGATGGCCATGCGGCCCGGCTGAAAGACAATATCTCTGACTTTGCGGATTAGAGGGAGCTACTCAAACAGAAACAATACAAACGTGACATGGACACACAGTAAACGTTTAACACAAGTTCAGAAGCAAAGATTAAAGACAGACAGTGAACTCAACCTGAGAAAAAAGTAGCCGGCAAGACCTGATGGGTTGGCAGCAGAGTAATGAGGGTGCATCCGTCTCTTCTCACCGAATGAGGGCCCATCCGTCCCTCCCTGAGTCTTCCAAGGCGTCCCTTGCAAGGACGTGGCCTGTGGCTTCAGGACACATCTGTCCACCACCGCCAGGGGGAGCTCACACTCTCCGCTGGCAGCCACTCTGCCAACCCAAACCGAAAAACTGAACCTGAACAAAAAAGCTCTGAGAGCTCACGCTCTCCACTGAGCCAAAAACCAAACCTGAACCAAAAAGCTCTGAGTGATCGCAAAGGAAAAACAAGAAGGAAAAGAAGGAGGAGAAGAAGAGGAAGAAGAAGAAGAGGCACCTTACTTACCCCCTAAAGGAGTCCATTGGGGTCTCCTTGTCCGGCGATGCACAGTTCCCGGCCAATGCACCAAATGTAAGGGTCCAGCGAAGCATCGGAGAAAGAGACCACCAAGAAACCACTCATGCAATTGGCAGAAGGGGATTTATTGATCCAGCATGCTGGGGCTCCATGCCCACTCAAGAAGGGAGAACAGTCCAGAGGCCAGAGCAGGGGTTGTGCAATGCTTAAGTACACATTTTGGGGAGGGCGGGACTTTACATACATCACAGTCTCCTTTAACAAATCATCATACACCGCGGGAAAATCAAACAACAACTCTGAGACATGATTAGTACATTCATTGGTGGGAACAGGTTAGGCTGGAGTGATAGGTCATTCCTAAGGAGGGGGTTACATTCAAACTGATTGGTCCAGGCCCTGCGATGCCTACGTGCAAGATCGCACAGGGCCCTAGGCTATTAATCAACTAAATGGTCAGTAGGGCGTTGTCTTAACTGCCTCAGGAATTTCAGGTTTTGCATGTAGCATAGGAACTTAACAATACCTAGTCCTTCACTTTTTAACTCAGGCCTTGCAGCTTAGAAACTTTACAATGCCTGGTCTTTTATACTTTAACTTTTACACTTTAATTTCAATTTTTTTTACCCTTACATAGTGGGTGCAGACCTATAATCTCTCAGGAGGTTGAGGCAGGAGGATCCCAAGTTCAAGGCCAAACTTGGCAATTTAGCAAGTCTCTGTCTGAAGATAAAAAAGTAAAAAGGTCTGGGGATGTAGCTCAGTTGTAAATCACCCTTGGGTTCAAGCCCCAATGCCACAAAACAAAAACAAGACACAAAAGAGTTGTGGGGGCTGGAGCTGTTTCTCAGTGTTAGAGAGCTTGACTAGCCTATGTGAGGCACTGGGTTCTGTCCTCATCACTACATAAAAATAAATAAATAAGTAAATAAATAAATAAATATGCCCCGCCTTACCTGAGAAAAAGGTTCTGTGTCCCATCTCACTACATGTGAAAATGACTACGAAAGAAGTAGGCCAAATTTCAGTACATTTAAAGTTGTGTCCATGTTATGCTCGAATTCGGGACCCCCAAAAGACCACCAGAGACCCAAGATAGATGTAAGCAGCAAAGAGGTGTTTATTGCAAGCTAGCTCGGTCCTCCGCGCGCGCACACACAGCAACTGGTGACGCTGAGAGGCCCCGAGCCCAGGGTTTGCAGCAGTTTTATACACTCTTTGGAGAAGGCAGGGACCCCCACATACATCATAGCATCTCTTAGCAAATCATTACACACTGTGGGAAAATCAAATAACAACTCTAAAACATGATTAGCACATTCACTGGCGGGAACAAGTTGGGTAAGGGTGATTGGTCAGTACAAAAGGGGTATTCATTTGAACTGATTGGACCCCCCACCTAGCCTAACTGAGTCAGGGACACCTGGCGCAGCAGATGTCTCCTGTTATTTGTAGATAAACAATTTAGCAGGGTGGGAATGTGCCTAGGAGCGCTCTGTGGGTCTTTCCAAGGACAAAGGTGATGTCCCTTCCTTGGACAGACTTTGCTCTGAGATAGAGGCTGGTTTTTCAGGACAGCAGAAAAGATTTCTCCTGGAGGAAGAAGGGGACCCAAGAGGTGGAATCCCTGGAAGTGCAGTTGTTTCCCCTTTTTATAGTTCTTTCAGTGACTGAATGTAGGTTGGAAGGCCTGAGGGGTGGGACTCAGGTGGGCCAAAGAAGTAATCTGGGCAGGAAGGACTTCATTAACATTTCTTTGGGATGGGCTATCTTCAAATCTGCTGGGGGCTGTTCATTAACATTTCTTTGGGATGGACTTTGGGCCTAGGGCTTTTCTGGGGACTTCATTAACATAACATGAGTTGTCCTACATTTCCCAGAATTCATTCTCAACATGGCCTCCATTTTAGATTTCACTCGATATTAGACCCGATTTACCTAACTACACTGACTACCTAATTTTAAATCTGGCTTCATTCCCCCCTCTAATTTTGGGAACTCCTTACTGCTGTAAGGAAAGAGGGCGAAGATCGTTCTGGCTTCTTCAGGCTGAAAGGGGACGATGTTGGGCAAGCAGTTTGGAGTCCCCTTTAACAATCGGGTCTATCGAGTGGTCCATGATAGAAGTCTGATTGAGAAGTAACAGGCTGGAGGGCCATTTGAGTGGATGGGTGGTCTATAAGAGAAACAAGAATTCATTAGTACTGGAACCAGATTGATGAAGCAATAAATGCCACAGCACAGGAATATGCCAATGAGTATGATACACCAAGCCTACCTGTGTAGGTTAGGAAAATCTGTAGGCCTCAAACTAAAAACTACTCTGGCAGTTCCTTTTAATAGTTATCAGGCATTTCTGTCTGAGAATCTTTTTTGCAGCCTCCAGTTTACTTATTCATTATTATTTAAAATGCCCAGGAATAGCTGTGTTTTGGTTTTAACTGTCTTTGCTAAGTGTTTAAGATGAAGTAGTCAAACTGACTTGTTTCTATCTATTGTTAACAGTCAGATGAGTTTCCCTGGGAGTCCTGGGGGAACTTTACAGCAGCTTCTCAGTTCTGCTAGTGCCATTTGCGCTAGGATGGGTCCAGGCCTTGCTTGACCATGTGGCTTCCCTTGGAAGCATCAGGGATGTCTCCCTTTTTTGATGACCCTCCTCTTCACAGCAAATGCACTGATTGGCTTTCTGTCCTAGTGGCCTCATTAATCTCCTTTGATCGGGAGGTTATGTGGCCCAGAGTTGCAAAGCTCTTTAGAGATGTCCCCTGTTCCCTGGATTCAGACTGACTCAGAGGGCAAGAGCCAAACATTGGTTTTCTTGGCCCTTTTAATTTAACTTTAATTTTAAAACTTAATCTTAAACATCCAGCAAATAAATTTCAACAGCCTTATATTAAGAGTACTGGGCTTTAATGTCTATCTCTCTATCCTGTAGGTGATAACTCATTATCTGAAATCAACCCAGGTTGTGTGTTCTTAAAGCAGTACCTCTGCAAAACATTAACAGGAAATTGTTAGACCAGGACGCAAGAAAAGACCACTGACTCCAATTAAAATCAAATTAAAGCAAGCTTATTATTTCGACCGGCCGGGCTGCCTTTCCCTCCCAAAACGGCGGGAACAAGACAGCAACTCCACCTTTCCCTCAGCCCAGCTTTATAGCCCAGAAAGTTACACAAAAGGAAGGTTACAGATAACAGAACTCTGACAAGCATCACACTAATGGTAGTTTACTTTTTTTTTTGCTGCCCCAACATCAGAATTTATGAGGACCATTAGAGCCTCAGAGAGGGTCGTTGTCTGTCCAGGGAAGGCCAATATTTATGAGGTGTCACTAAAGTTTCAGAGATGGCTGCTATCTGGTCAGAGAGCCAGGTATGGGTGAGTTCAAGTCACGGGCAGGCATTCCAAGCAGGTTCAGAATTTGCAGTAATTTATAGTAAAGCCGAAATTATCTTTTCATGGCTTTGTGGCAAGATGGCTCCCAATTTTAATAAAAGATCAGGTTCGGTCTATCAGCAATCTTTAGACCATTTATAAGAAAACTACAAAATAAAATTAACAAGAGTAAAAACATATTTAGTTCATGTAATAGCTACCTTGAATTTTGGCAGAGTTATACATTATAATCCCCTGTTTGAGATCCTAGTAATCGTGACAAAATCCAACTTTTGGATGAAAAACCAGCCTCTACCTCAGAGCAAAGCCTGTCCAAGGAAGAGACATCACCTTTGTCCTTGGAAAGACCCACAGAGCACTCCTAGGCACATCCCCACCCTGCTAAATTGTTTATATACAAATAACAGGAGAGATCTGCTGCGCCAGATGTCCGTGACTCAGTCAGGCTAGGTGGGGATCCATAGCAGCCCCCTAGCAGCCACCAATCAGCATGAGACAGGGAAATACCTGGGATGCCAGATGACCCTCCCAGTACTTTATGGTGGTTGATAACGTGTTGAGAAACCATACAGTTCAGCAGGAACACCCCTCTTGGCTTAAACCAATCAGTTCAAATGAATACCCCTTTTGTACTGACCAATCACCCTTACCCAACTTGTTCCCACCAGTGAATGTGCTAATCATGTTTTAGAGTTGTTATTTGATTTTCTGCAGTGTGTGATGATTTGCTAAGAGATGCTATGATGTATGTGGGGGACGGTCCCTGCCTTCTCCAAAGAGTGTATAAAACTGCTGCAAACCCTGGGCTCGGGGCCTCTCAGCATCACCAGTTGCTGTGTGTGCGCACGCGGAGGACCGAGCTAGCTTGCAATAAACACCTCTTTGCTGCTTACATCGATCTTGGGTCTCTGGTGGTCTTTTTGGGGTCCCGAATTCGAGCATAACAGTCCTTTAATAAACTTCTAATTTCTACTCTAAAACAAATAAATAAATAAATACAGGTGTTGTGTTCAGCTACAACTACAAAAAAAAAAGTTGTGGAATTTGTAGGCTACCAGCTGTGAACATCTTTGGCTTATTAGGTATTGCTAAATTGTTCTCCCAACCAGTTATATCAATTTAAACTCTCACTAAGCAACCCTAATATAAATCAGTACATCACCATTTTATTTGACCCTGAAATTTTCTCCTTCCATAGCATTTCATGGAACCAAATAGCAGCCTAGGATACCTTCATTTGCATTTTCCATTTCAATTCCACAAACATTTATTGGGCATCTGCTGTGAGCAAGCCCTGCAAAAATTCAGTTGCAAGCAGGACTCATTCCTGGCCCTGAGGGTTTATGGCTAGTGGGTGAGGCAGAACCAAGTATGCAAATGATTATCAACCACAGGAAATTGTCCATGAGTTACAAAGACTGTGGATGCTTCACTGCAGAAATGACTTTATTTTCTTTTAAATGAATATTTTAATTTTTATTCTAAACATAGAAAGTTTTTTTAAAAGAGAGAAAATTATAAGTCCAGAGACAATAGATAGATGTTCTGCTGCTGCTGGGGTGACTGGTTCTGAATGGGGAATGTGGTAGGGAGATGGCATTTAAGATGTGAAGAGAAGAGGACAGCAGAAGTCAGTGGTGGGGGGGATGTTATCTAGGATTTAACACATATGAGACAACAGCACCCTCCATTTCCAGAGTGGAAATTACAATGTTTAGGGAGTGGACTGTGGTTCCACCAGTCAGGCCAGGACTGTCACCTCTGTGGGTGCAGTTTGTATACATCTACAATGATGACCTCAAGGTTTTTTCTAGGTTTCAAACTTGGACAGTCTGGGTATAGTGGCATGTCAGAATGATTTGTTCAAAGCCGAATTATTCTATCTTGTTTTCTTTGATAACAAGTGAAGGAAAGCAACACCAAACCCCCATCCTTCCAGACAATAGTCCTTGCTCTCTTTGCTCTCCCATCCCCACCAGCTCCAGGGCAGTCCTGGGCAAGGGAAAGTCCACCCTGGAGGATTGTCTTCCCAAGCCTGGTTCTGATGACTTGGAAACTGGAGGTTCATCTGCCTCTGGAGACCAGCAGCAAATGATGGGAAAGTGCTGAGTGAGCTTTGCATGAAACCTGTTTTCAGGAGAGGGAAGTGGTTATTATGATGGCTCTGCCAACCTTCCTGGTCTTGGTGGGGAATTCTCTGCATGCCAGGCTACCTTCTGGAAGCCTAGGGACTCTGACCACTACTGCCCTTTCTTCACTAATTCATGAATCTGCTTCAGAGAGGAGAAACTTATTTGAAGGGGGCCTGTTAGGGCCAAAATCCAGGGATATCAGACCCCAGGCTGTACCAAAATACTGTGAGAGGCCAGAGCCTTAAGGCATCCTACCCATCTCTCCACACAGGTGGCCTGGAAATTTCAATCTCATACCTGGTGACTCACCATTCTGCCTTGACCCCAGAAGGCCCACCACTGTGAGAAAGTGTGTGTGATATTTCAAAGGTATAGCTGCTCTCTTAGCAGCAGCAGCCCTACCTAACGATATCTGCAATCCCACAGTTAGAAATTCTTCTCATTGATATTCTCCCTGACATAAAAATTTTTTTTCTGTTTTTTTTTTTTTTTTGGTGGTATTGAGCATTGAACCCAGAGCACTCTACCAGTAAACTATGCCCCCAGCCCCTTTTATTTTTATTTTCAGGCAGTCTTGGTAAGATTTGCTAGACTGGCCTGGAATTTCCAATCCTCCTGCTTCAGGCTTCTGAGGTATGTGCCACAACACCCAGCAACGTAAAAACATTTTAAGTCTTCTCTGTCACAGGGAATAAGATGGGATAAATTCAGGAAGGCCCTGTCCCAAGAGCAGGCTTCTGTGGGGCAGGAAAAGAAGGACACATATCTGGATGTGTAACTGATGTGATTCTGCAATCTGTATACGGGGTAAAAATGGGAGTTCATAACCCACTTGAATCAAATGTATGAAATATGATATGTCAAGAGCTTTGTAATGTTTTGAACAGCCAATAAAAAAAAGAATAAAAAAAAAAAAAGAAGGACACATATCCATGAAGTACCTGGAGGTGGGTGATAAGGGAGCTGGGAAGGGACATGAGGCACAGAAAGAGTGGCCTGAGACCGTCTGCCTTAGTTGTGCTCAGAGCCAGATCTGAGTGTGCTCTTCAGATTTTGAGAGCAAAAAACAGAATAAATTTTAATGCTTCTCCTTAATTAAATAATCAACATAGTGCCAAAAGAAGGTGCTTCAGGAGGTGACAGAGAGCATGAACTTTGTGATGAGACAAATTCAGGTCCAAGGCTTGTTCTGTTACCCAACTCTTTGAAGCAATAGTTTCCCCCTCTGTTAGAATGCTTTGAACAAACAAAAACAAAACCTACATCAACAGGCTGTCATTAGAATAAAGTGATAGAATGTATGGGAGGAACATAGCCCAATGCCTGCACATAGTAGCTCCACACCAAAGGCAGCCTTCCATTCCTTCTTTCTCTCCCTTCTTCCCTACTCTGTTTGGATGGTGAATCAGATGGGTCTTTGGCTGAAAGCATCAAAAACTGACTGAAACTAACCAAAAGAAGAGGGAGGAATGCATTGGGATTGCATTTGTTGGATAATCCCCAAACCAAACCAACAAACAAATTATCCTCAAGAAGGAGAGTGACCAGGATACCACAGGAATGAGAGACTGTGACACTGATGATTGGGAGACCAGAGCCTCACTGCCATCAGGTTCTGGCCATGGGTTTGTTCCCATTCCAGGTGCACAGGGCTGGTGCCCGCTCTTCTGGAAGGCTTATCTTCCCCAGCTGTCCAGGTTCTCATTACCCTCTCAGGAACTGGGCTCTAAATACCCTCAGGGATAAGGAGGACCCTAAACAGTCCTGGGCTGATCACATATAAGACCCAAACCTTGGTTACCAGCCCAGGACTCTGACCACTGTTTGGCATAGTTCTAATTCAACAAAAGAGCATCACGGTGAAAGGCTGGGGAGGGTTTTTTCCCTTTATATTACTTTAATCATTTTTTTCATCTGGAGGATTTTTTTTGCATTATTAAAGTCAAAATACAATCATTCCTTGATATCTGAGAGAAGTGGTTCCAGAATCCCTATATAAATCAAAATTATTATATGAAATGACATAGTATTTGCATGTAGCCTATGTACACCCTTCTATATAGTTAAATAATCTCTATAGATTGCTTGGAATACATAATTTAGTGTAAATGCTAATACAATGTTACGCTGTTGGGTTTTTTTTTTTTTTTGCCAAGAATGCATAAATGAATGTAATAGTGAGAAAACATTAAACAAGTCCAAATTGAGGTACATCCTTCAACTTTGAGTCTGTAATATTTTTCATACTTTTTTTATTGGTGCATTATAGTAGTACAGAATGAAGGGGTTTGTTGTCACATATTTGTACATGTACACATATAACAATATAATATGGCAAATATCACTCCCCAGCATTCCCTCCTTCTACCCTGCCTCCCACCCCTGGTCCTTTTCTTCTACTGATCTCCCTTTGATTTTCATAAGATTCCTGTCCCCCCGCCCTTCTTTTCCTTTTTGCTCTCTAGCTTTCACATATGAGAGAAAACAAGAAACTTGCAGTGTGAGTTTGGCTTATTTTAATTAACATAATGATCTCCAGTTCCATCCATTTTTTTGCAAGTGGCATAGTTTCATTTTTCTTTATAGCTAAATAAAACTCCATTTTGTTTATATACCACATTTCATTTTCTTTATATATTCATCCGTTGATGGACACCCAGCAGGTTCCACAATTGGACTATTGTGGATTGTGCTGCTATAAACCTGGGTATGCATGTATCAGTATTGTATGGTGACTTTAATTGTTTAGGATAAATACTGAGGAGTGGTATAGCTGGGTCATATGGTGGTTCCATGCCTACTCTTTTTTTAAAATATTTATTTTTTAATTATAGGTGGATACAATGTCTTTATTTTTACTTTATGTGGTGCTGAGGTTGGAACCCATGCTAGGCAAGCACTCTACCTCTGAGCCACAAACCCAGCCCCCATGCCTACTCTTTTGAGGAACCTCCATACTAATTTCCATAGCGGTTGGACTAATTTATAATCCCACCAATAGTGTTACAATATTTTGTTAAAGGAATAATGAAAAAAAATTTAAGTCTGTACATGTTCAGTACAGGTACAATTTCTTTATCCTAAATAAATAAAAAATAAACAAATATATATATATATATATATATATATATATATATATATATATATATATATATATAAAGAGGGTTTTTTTTCTTTTGAGACAGGGCCTCGCTAAATTGCTGTCTGGCCTCAAATTTGCAATCCTCCTATCACAGCCTCCAAAGTCAATCTGATTATAGGAGTGTGCCGTCATGCCAGCCTGAAACAGTTTTGCTCTATTGCCCAGGCTGGCCTCAAACTCCTGGACTCAAGTGGTCTTCCTCTTTTGACCTCCAGGTGGTGTTCTTTATTTTTTCAACACACACACACACACACACACACACACACACATTTTCTACAAAAATAAGTCCATGGTGTAATGTTTTATCTTTTTCTTGTTTAATAATATATAAGTTTTCATTTGTCAACAGATACCCTGTCCTGACATGACTTTATTTTACTTTTTGTACTGGGAATTGAATCCAGGGGCTTTTTTGCCACTGAGCTTCATCCCTAATCATTTTTATTTGTTTATTTTGAGAAAGGGTCTCACTAAGTTGCTGAGGATCTAGCTAAATCGCTAAGGTTGGCCTAGAATTTGAGATCCTCCTATCTCAGCCTCTCGAGTCACGGGATTACAGGTGATCCGTTCCATGAACCACCATGCTCAGTCCTGACATAATCTTTTTTTTTAGTTGTAGATGGACACAAATATCTTTATTTTATTTATTTATTTTTATGTGGTGCCTAGGATCCAACCCAGTGTCTCACACATGCTAGGCAAGTGCTTTACCACTGAGCTACAACCCCAGCCCCTGACGTAATTTTTAATGCCTCGGAGGCATTTCATTGTTTGAAATTGCCATACTGGTAGTTACCATACTCTATTCAACATTTAGTGTGCTTCTGATTTTTCCCTATTATAAGTGGCAACATTGGATCCCCTTATTGGATTTCTTTCTTAGTTGCTTTGTAGGATTAATTCTTCAATAGAATTTCTGAATAAAATCAAAGAAAGAATTTTGCAGTAGTCTGATCAATTGCTCTCAAAAGATTTATTCCAATTTATACCCCACCTAGGACTGTTTGTGTGTCATTTCTATACAACCATGCCTACTCTGGGCACTTAAAAATCTTTCATCTTAGCCAATATGAGAGTTTTAATATATATTCTTACTTTAATTTTAATTGTTGTAATTTCTAGTGAGGTTGGGTGTGTATTAAGATGTTTATTACTATTTGTAACTTCTTTTGTGAATCACCTACCCATACTTTGTCTATTATCCATTTGGATATTCATCTTTAATTTGTGTGGAAACTTTCTGAATAAAAACAATACTATTTCCTTGTCTGTTACATGTTTAACAAATCTATTTTCTTAATTTTTTGTTTCCTTTTAGTTTTGTTTATGACTCATCCCCCTCCATCCCCAGCATATATAGTGAGGTTTTATGTAGTCATAACTATAATCAGTGAGGTGGATGGGCAATCCTGCCCACTTTACTTTGGTGCCTGACAAGCTTGCCTTGACTCTCTCATATTTTTTCTTATTACCAGTTGGGATCTCCCTGACTCCCCCAGATAAGGGATGCTCCTTGAGCTATAGGGCAAGGGCCAGTGTCTAGTCCTGCCTGTCCCTCCCTGGAGACTAGCAAGGTGAAGAACTCTCTCCTCACCCTATTTCAGGTTACTGACCTCAGGTCCAAACCCCACTGGCAAAGATGATTCTGATGATGATGTCAATGTACTGTCAAGTTCAGTCTCAGATAACTCAGTGGAATCCCCACTCCAAAGCTTTAGCTTTGGTCTCAAGCAGGACACTCAGAACTCTGCCAGAGTCTCTCAATGTACTGAGACTGCTCTCCAGGCTTGCCCTGGAGCAGCTCTGACATGAGCAACTTTCCTCTGTTGGCTAGGCTGGAGGCCCTCTAAGAAATCAAGGGAGGGAGGGAAGAGAGAAGGAAGGGAGGGAGGAACGAAGGAACAAAGGAAGGAATGAAAGAAGGAAGGAAGGAAGAGCAAGTGTTGAATCTCAGAACACAATATTCCAGGCCAGGTGTGGTAGTGTATGCCTGTAATCCCAGTGATTTAAGATGCTGAGGAAGGAGGATCCAAAGTTCAAGACCAGCCTGGGCAACTGAGTGAGACCCTGAATCAAAAAATTTTAAAAAAAGTCAGGGTATGTTGCTCAGTGGTGGAGTGCTTGTCTAGCATGTGGAGGCCCTGGGTTCCAGCCCAATATCAGACACACACACACACACACACACACACACACACATCGCATTACCCGTGCTCTGGTTTACTGAGCACTTTGAAGGAGATTGGAAGGGCCTCAGAAGCAAAACTTTCTTTCTGAACTTCTCCTGTTCTTTTTTCTTTCATTTCTCCCCAGAGGTTACAAAAAGTTTAATTCCTCCCTACCCCCAACAAATCATAAAATATAAAAATAACACTCTCTGAAGACTCCCAAGTGTCTGATGTCCCTGCCCTATTCCAGGAGGAAGGAATGCTGCACAGAGAGGTCTGGAGGAATGTGAACAGACAGGCCTTGCTGGGTCCCCTCCTTAGACTATTACCACTAGATCATTCTACATAGCTTCCATTCTTGATCAAACCAAAAGATAAAAAAAATCGTTATCTCTTGGTCTTTGTGTCTTCATTTATGATAGTTTCTATGTTGCATAAAACTTTAAATAAATAAGATCTTCATGCTTTTCTCTGTCTTTTGTTATAGGAATCCCAGCTATGCATCTTGAGATGGGTGAGGTAAAGTATCACATCTTCTTATCCCTGCACATGCAAGCCAGCAAGTACAATGACTGAGTTCCTACTGCGTGCTGGGTGTCTTCACTCAGGTGTCTCTATCCATCAATCACAATGACCCTGTACTTACTACTTTCCCATCTTGGGGATTAGGAAACTGAGTCTTAGAGGAGTAGGTTATTAGTCATTCCACTAACTCATGGAAGAACCTGGGCTTGAACCTACATTCTTTTTCTCCCAGGTTGATACCTGCTCCCCATAAGGCCTTCAGGCTTTGAGCTCTCTCCTTAGTTTCTGGGAAAATGAACAGGGAAACTCATTCACACTAGAGTTCAAATGACTGACATAGCTTTAAAATATTCTCTTTCCCATGGGGCTCCAAGATATGAGTTCAAATCTGACTTTACTTGTTGTAGGGGACAGACAAGGTAAGGCACCAAAGATAGCAGGAAACAGTTTTATTTGTCTGCAGCCAAATTCAGAGGGTACAGCTTTCGCTGTAATCAATTAATCCCCTGAAGCCCGACCGAGTTCAGGTAGTTTCAGAACTTTATACCCAGCATGTAAGGGGAGGGGCTCAGAAGTTCACAGTCTGCAGAAGTTCACAGAAAAGCAGCTTTTTTCTTTCACTGTTTTGGGCAAGTTAACCCTTCAAGGACAACACCTGAGAAGGGGAGAGCTTCTTCTTCCCTTTCTTTCCTCCCCCTGCCAGTTGTTACCATGGAGCCCAATTGGTAACTTCTCTTAGAAATGTAGACATCTTTGTGAAGCTCAGCTCAAGGCCAGAGGCCTTGTTAAAGGATATTTTTTCTTTAAATCACATTTTGCATTTGCAAACACACTTCTTCAAACTACTATACTGGGTACATGTTTGTGAAAAACAAGCAAAGGGATGTTCAGCACCTGACGTGCTGATTTCTTCCAGGCCAGTAGCCAAGTAAAATAGATTAACAGGAAAATAGGAAGTTTACCTACATTGAACTTTTCTGTCGAGACTCTTTTGCGTATAGTCCTAAAATCAATGATGGTGAAGATTTCTGGAGAAGCTTAGTTAAGATGTTCTGTGGAGGAGGGGGTGCCACTACATACTCTGTTTCACTTGCAACCTAGGATGGCCAGGGCCATAGAAAGTAGCTTAATTAGACTAATGCTTTTGGAAATTTCCCCAAAAGCTGAGACATTTCCCTTTAAGTCTCACTGGAAAGTTCCCAAGAGCCTACTTCCCTGTGCCCTTTCCCGGTTGGCTCCTGGCCAGTCTGGAGGACAAGGAAAAGATGTGAGAGCAATAGTGTCTAGGAGCCTGTCCTTCCATCCCCAACTTGTCAATGGCCTCTGCAAAGGTCTTGGGATTCTTCTAAGGCAGGGGAGGGTGCTGAGAGCCATTGCCAAGTAGGTATGACGTATGGCATGACCCAGGTCATTTGCAGTGACATTGCATGTAAGGTGACCTTGCTCAAGGACCAGGGCGGATCCAGGTTTAGGGTGTATCCTGCTGGGATTAGGGAGTATCCCGCTCCTTGGGTTTAGGACGGTTCCAGGTTTAAGGTGTACCCTTCTGGGAATAGGGCGTATCCTGCTGCCTCAGGCACACGCCCGCTCCTTGAGTTCCCATTGAGTTCTCTTGGGATTCAGAGAGTATTTGGGATTCAGAGCCCGGTGGAGTGTGTGGATTTGGCCCAGAACGTGGATTTGCCCAGAACGTGTGTGTAAAGTGCCGGTGACAGTTCGAGAATAAAGAGTTGCTGTTTGAATCTACAAGGTGTGTGGTGGCTCGTGATTTTGTGCCCAGCCAGACTGCGGCATTTGGTGGCCTGTATGCAGAACGTCTAAAGCTTGGAGGTAAGTGAAATTGCTCGCCCCGAGGGAGAGCGAAAGAATGGGTGACCATTTAAAAAAACAATGTGTTCCTGTTTTGATTTATTTTGTTTTTATTTCAAGTTGCCTGTCCCTAGAACATTCTCAGGCAAACTGGGGAAAATGGTTGGCTCAAAGTTTGAAGTTGTTCACCCCCGAGGAAGAGAAATTGTTAGAGGAAAGAGGCACCCCAGTAAGACCAAGAACAGTTAAGGCATATGTTGATACAATACAAAAATGTAGCCCATGGCTTTTTAAAGACGAGTTATTAAGTATATCAATGGGACCATCATGGTATCCTGTAAAAGGATTTTTCTTCAACAAGAAAGAGATGGCTAGTTCTGTTTACTACATTTGTCTAAGATCTTGGTTTTTACAGACATCTGATTAATTTACAAAGCTAAAGTGTTAAAATATCAACCACTAAATATAAAATCAAGTGTTCTTTACTTATTAAGTTACATAAGGTAATATATTTAAACATTATGTGTGTTTTCATAATTTGGTAAGTGGAAAAAAGGTTTAATATTGCTTTGGTCTGTGTCTTTGCTAAAACAAGGTTACTAAGAGTTAAGATTCTATCATGTGTAATTTATATACAAAGAGTATAAGAAGTTTTAGTTGGGTTTCAATTATAGTATTATACTACCATAAAAAAAACATGAAAGTATTTCATCTTATTAAAGTGGAGTAATTTGTCTAAATCAGAAATTTTATAAGAGTTGTTTCAGAATGTGAATTTATAAAAAGGGTTAATGGCTAAAAAAGAGATATTAAAAGATTCAAGATGTGGAAATATATTTTAATATGGAAGGTTAAAAGAAAAAGAAATGTTTCTAGATGAGATAATCTCTGTGTGGTAAAGTAAAAAGTTGTAAAATGCCATTTAAAAAGATTTTGAGGAAACTAGACTTACTTTAAAAGCTCGAGAAAGGAAGAAAGAAGAAAAAGGTATTTGTACATGGCAGATTGAGACAAAGCTTCTTAATGGAGTAAAAAAAAAAGCCTTTAGTTGAGGGGCAGCCATATAAACTAACATTAAGCGATTTAAACAGAATCTAAGCCTCGTTTAAAAGAGTGAAGCTGTAGGTGGTGATAAAGTACATTTAAAATTACAGTATAGATGATAATTGAAAGGCTTTAAAAGGTTAAATTGAAGGTGGTTGAGATACCTTCATGGCGGAAAAAAGAAAAAAGAGATATAAAAAGATTCAAGATGTGGAAATATATTTTAATATGGAAGGTTATAAGAAAAAGAAATGTTTTTAGATGAGATAATCTTTGTGTGATAAAGTAAAAAGTTGTAAAATGTCTAAGTAAGTTGCAAAAGGCTTTAAAAGGTTAAATTGAAGGTGGTTAAGATGCCTTCATGACGGAGGAAAGATTGCGTCATTTGAAGCCTAGTTAATCTTAAAGGCATTACTTAAAAAAAAAATAAACACATGAAAATGGGAAGATAATAGGATAAAAGATACTTAGATAAAGAAGATTAAAAATTTGAAGTGAAAACCTTTAAAGACAGAAGTATAGAAAGTTAAAAAGAAAAAAAGATAGAAAAGATGTAGGAAGATAAAAAAGATGTAGGAAGACAATAATTTTAAACCCACAAAATAGGATACAAAAGAAAACTAAGAGGAAAAAAAAAAGCAACTAAGGGTGAATGTACAAACCTTAGGGAAAAAAAAAACTAGAAGATAGAAATAAGATAAAAAATGGTTGAAAATGTCAAGTAAGGTATTTCAGATAGAAATGCAAAAAGCTAAGACAACTATTAGATACAGACATATACTTATTAAAGCAAAAAGGGAATTGGAAAGGGGTATATATCCCCCAAAGATAAACTTAAAATAACCCTTTTTACTCTAAACTTTTTAAATTTGGATTCATCAGGACTTAGTGCTGCAGAAAGGCATATGTATCCAAAAAATGTACATAAGCCTAAGGTACTTTGGAAGGATATTCTAACAGGACAATGGAAAGATCCTGACCCAGTGATTGTCTGGAGTCGGGGTTCTGTTTGTGTTTCCACAGGGAGAACAGCAACCGATTTGGATTCCAGAGAGACTAACCAAAGCAATTTCTACAGACCAAAAAGAAGACGATTTGACTCAAATTCATAACAGCTGATATCCAGAGCTCCAGCTTGGCTATTCTTACATCTGCGACAGTGATTAACCAGGATGCTTTTTTCAATATCTATTTTATTATTGCCTTTTCCCACATCATAAAGTTCTATTTTATTTTTTGAGCTCATACAAACCTAGGTTAATGTTTTTCTGATCAGTTTTATTTTTTGACTGTGGAGTTTTTAAACATTGCAATGGAGATTTCACCTAGGTAAAGCTACAAGGCCTTTACTATTGTCTTATGTGTTGTACGTTTGTGTGCACTCTTGTGTTTTGTGTTGTATGTCTGTGTGTGCATATGTCCATATTTCATATATGAGGAGCGCTCATGAAAAAATGGATCCGAATTATTTTTTTTTATTCACGTGATTTAAATGGTTTAATTTAAATTAGGTAAACAGCTGTTAAGGATTGTTTTTAAAGGAGGTTAACAGATCTGTTTGTTTACTTTCACCTTTCCTTTTCATTATATTTAATACTTCTTTTTCAGGATAATGTCTCTTTAGCATCATTGCCAGAATTTCTATCTTCATCCCAGTGCCGGTGAAGACAAAGATAAAACCAAACTACAGCTTCTATGATAGCTATCACAGTAAACTGTATAAACTGATGCATCAATGAATATAACTCAACAAGTAATGCTCAATCAAGGAGTCGACTTACTTTGGGAGGAAACGGACATATTGATAGATTCCTCCACTTTGAACTGCTTGCAGAACTTGCCTGGACTATGTAACTATCGTTTGGTGCAGCGAATTGTGGTAGTGCTGGCACATCTTTGCTGATAGTGTCACCAGTGATGCAATTTTTCCTAAGGAGCCGTCAATTGGCTTGGTGTCGTGGCATTTCTGTATCCTCCTCCCTTCTGCTAGTGATGGTCTAAAATTTGGGGGCCAACAGAGGTGAGGCAAAGAACCTCACCCCCCACTGGCACCAAGGCCAAATTTGGGGGCCAACAGAGGTGAGGCAAGAACCTCACCCCCCCACTGGTGCATAGGCCTATCCACAAGTATGGCTGTATGCTGGACTGGTAGTCAGTGACGGGTATGATCCAATTGCAGTGGTATCAACCTAAGACAGGAAGCTGACGCCTAGAGGTCAGTCTTTCCCATGACGGGTAAGAACCATATGTTGAATTGGACAACCTACCAGGCACGGTCCATTGCTTGTTGTTTAATTAATCAGAAGGGGGGAGATGCTGAGAGCCATTGCCAAGTAGGTATGACGCATGGCATGACCCAGGTCATTTGCAGTGACATTGCATGTAAGGTGACCTTGCTCAAGGACTAGGGCGGATCGGGATTTAGGGCGTTCTGGGTTTAGGGCGGTTCCAGGTTTAAGGTGTACCCTGCTAGGAATAGGGCGTATCCTGCTGCCTCAGGTGCGCCCGCTCCTTGAGTTCCTGTTGAGTTCTCGCAGGATTCAGAGAGTATTTGGGATTCAGAGCCCGGTGGAGTGTGTGGATTTTGCCCAGAATGTGAATTTTGCCCAGAACGTGGATTTTGCCCAGAACGTGTTTGTAGAGTGCCAGTGTGAGTTCGGGAATAAAGAATTGCTGTTTGAATCTACAAGGCTGTGAGTGGCTCGTGATTTTGTGCCCAGCCAGACTGTGGCAGGAGGGTGGATGGGAGTGGGGAATGGGGAGACACTTATTCTGATGTGTGTGACTTAAAGGAGCCAGGCCCTAGTGTTAATGTGGTACGAGAACAGAAGCAAGGTACATTTCCAAAAGCACTGTGGAGCTCCACAGGGGCCACTACAATGGAATCATTTCTCTCTCATGGTCTCCAGGTTTGAGGAGAGAGTGGATTTTAATCCTGTTTCTACTGCTGAGTGCTTGGGAGGAATTAATCTCGGGAATCTTGGCTTCCTCTTGGTAAAATGGAAACACTACTGTTGGGCCATGGTGAGAACTGAAAGAGGCAATAAACTGAGAGAGTCCAACAACTCAGGCTGTAGCTTCCTTCACTGGCAGTGTCTGCCCAGAGCAGTGCGTTGAGAAAGTTAGTAGCAAAGAGTATTGGGATGAGATCTGAGCTCTAGCCAGTGTAGATCAGTGGCATGGAATGCGGGAGTCTCAAGGAAGGGTGTTTCAGCTGCACAGTATGCATTCTCACCAGGGCCTTCTGGGCTAGCCACTGCATGCTAGGCCTGCTGTTTTCACCCATCTCCGTGTTGCTCCTAACCACCAGGAACCCAGAGGTGCTACTGCAGCTGGAGGCCGCTCTGGTCGAGGAGCATCCCGGCCTGCAGGTGGTACAGATACCCACCTGGGCTTGGATGCTGGCTTGCAACAGCTGCTCTCATCCCCACATGACCTCCCCAGACCCGAAGGGCTTCAGCGATTGCTGTTTATAAATGATGTGGCCACTCTCGGGGATTTTCCAAAGGCTTCCTGAACCTGAATGACCCAGCTGTAGCAAACAGCTACTGGGCTATGAACTTCCACACTCTGCCTGACCTCCAGCCTCCTGAAGGCCTTCCAGGACTGTCCTGGCTTGAATAGGACTGTGACTAACATCTATTCCACCTGTGCCCTAAAGCCTTTCAAGGGCAGGGCGTTGTACTGTGCAGGGAAGGCTGCTCCGTGCAATGATGCTCCAGGTCCTGGCTGCCGAGGAACCTAGTGTGAGGATGCTGAGCTATGACCCAGGTGTCCTGGACACAGACATGCAGCAGTTAGCCCATGAGACCTCTGTAGATCCAGGTTTATGAAAAAGGCCACAGATCTGAAGACAATGTTGATGCTGGTGGATTGCCTGGAAACTGCTGAACTTGCCACAAGCAGACACATTGGAGTCTGGAGCCCATGTGTCCTTCTAGTAAATAGCTCATGTCCTTGACTTCTTGGGCCTTTTGGCTTCTACTTTGGGGCACATCACATGAGCCCTGTGGCTACCCAAATCCTTTCACAAAGGCCCTGCCAACCCTGTCCAATGCAGACTACTCATACCTACTGCCCTGCCCTCAAAGGCAACCAGTGGGAGTGGCTGGTACCACCAGTTGACAGGATCTGTGTCATGCAGCCTGGATGATAAGGAGGCCTGGAGAGAGGTTATGGGTGTTGTAGTTCTCTATCCCCAGGGACAGAATTTTAGGTATAGGAAGAGCAGGAAAAGCAGCTGAAACACTGAAGAAAAAAGTTGAATCTCTTGCCCTCAGCTAGTCTGTGGGAAAGGAGGACTGATCTAATGTGAAGCGTGAGGGCCCGTGCAGATTCACAGGTGGCCTGGAGGGAAAGGAGGGCAGAAGAGTTTCCAGCCCACAGAGATGCTCCTTGCTCAGCTTAACGGGAGCTTCTGTTGAATTTCCTGTCCTTATCCTGATGCCTTCTCTCCTTTAGAACCCCTCTTCTCTCTAGGTTGGGAGTGTATGTACACAAAGAAGGCAGATACAAATAAAACACAGCTCAGTCTTTAAAAAAAAAAAAAAAGTGTTGGGATCTACCAGTTGTCTCCCCTGGATAAGAAGAGGGAGGTGGACACACAGCTAAACACCTCTGGCCTGGGGCATAGTAAGTGTTAAATAACTAGGAACTCCCTTCCCCCCACTTTTGGGAAGTTACCTTCCCCACTTGTCACTCCCTTTCCTGCATGAGCCTGGGTATCACCTGTCCTCTGATCCCAGACACAAACTCATCTGAGGTTTCCATTCCAAAGAAGCCTGGATTCCAATTGCAGAATCCTTCCTCCTTTATTTGTCTCAGGACACATGTCATAAGAGCATTAGGGTGACCAAGTGAGAATTTACTTTAGATGGAAGAACATGTCTAAATGTACATTGAATCCTCCTGCCTCAGTCACTAGGTTTCAGTCACTCTGGAATTACAGAGTTCACCTGCATTTTTGTCATATGAGGTCAGGTATGGAATTTTCCACTTGTGGATCATGTCAGAGCTCAAAAAGTTTCAGATTTTAGGGTTGGGGGTTGTAGCTCAGTGGTAGAATACTTGCCTAGGACATGTGAGGAACTGGGTTTGATCCCCAGCACCACATACAAATAAATAAAATAAACGTATTGTGTTCATCTACAACTAAAAAAATTATTTAAAAAGTTTCAGATTTTGGAGCATTTTGGATTTCAGATTTTTAGATAAGAGATGTTCAATCTGTATACAAATGTATGTGTATGTACACATATATACATGCAAATCTTATTGCATTTTATAACTTGATGTGTTTTCCAGTGAACATGCATTATATTTTTTAATGAGAAAATAGTTATGAATCAATACATTTCCCTGGTTTAAAAGTTATATCAGTGTTGTTGTTTTTTTTAAGTACTGAAATCTAGTGCTGTGGTAGTGGCTCAGCAGTAGAGCACTTGTCTAGCTAGGCACTGGGTTCATTCCTCAGCACCACATAAAAATAAATAAATAAATAAATAAATAAATAAAATTTTTTAAAAGTACTGAAATCTATATTGACAGAGGATCACAATACAGATTAAACAGCTCAAATGTCCTCCAACCTCCCCTTAATCATTTAGATCCCATGAATTTTTTTTTTTTTTTGATACTGAGGATTGAACACATGGGTGCTTAATCATTGAGTCACATCCCCAGGCCTTTTTTATATTTTATTTAGAGACAGGGTCTTGCTGAGTTGCTAAGTGCCTGCTAAGTTGCTGAGAATGTCTTTGAACTCACCATCCTCCTGCCTTAGCCTTTGGAGCTGCTGGTGTTTACAGGTGTGCAGCCTCGGCGTCCAGCAGTCCCAGGAACTCTAAAGTATTGAGAACTCCCAAAGAATCCAACTTAGTTTCTCTCCTCTTAACACCCATTTAATAATTACCTTGCAATTTGGCTCTGCACCAGGTGTCAGGAGTTGGGCTGGAGAAATCATGATGGCTATCCTCAAGGGGTTGGGCAAATGAAGTACAGAGACAAATGCCCTTCAGTGGATGGATGGTATTTAGAGATGCAAGAGGGAAAATGTAGAGTGAGGCCTCCCAGCTGGGCAGTAGACCCTCACAGGCTACAACTTGTGTTTCCCACTGTCCTCTCAAGTTTTGCTAAGGCTTGGGTTCCCCAGATCTGCTGTGGGGGCTCAAGCCCCTGCAAGGGCAGCTCTCTAATGAGGACCCCTCTTCCCTGCTGACTCCAGGGGACACAGCTGTGAAGACCTAGGTCCCTGGGGTGGGGGTTCAGGGGACCAGTGCTAGGCTTCTATTAGCATATTCCCCTCATATCCCCTGAGGCCCAGCAGGAGTGCTGGCCCTAAAGAACCCACTCCTGCCTGTGGAGAGCAGCTCCTAGCCCGGGGGATGAGTGAACCCACTTCATCAGGTCTTAGTGAGAGGCAGCCTTGGCAACTGAATCCCATGGGAGGGAAGGTGTGCCTAACAGCTCCCTGTGGACTTAACCTGCAGGTGTCCTCACTGCCAAGGGTTATTTAGGGTAGGGGACCAGCTGCTCCCTGGTGCCAATGAGATCAGAAAGCAGGGCTGAGGTGTGGAGTATGGAGACCTGGGCTCTAGTTCTGACTCTACCTGGGCAAACATAGCAATATTTGTTCCCTACTGTGTGCCAAATACTCTGCAACATCTTTTTTTTTTTTTAAGTATTTTCTCTCTTTTACAGGTAAGGAAACTGAAGCCTAGAGAAGCTCCCTAAGTTGCCCAAGATCAACAACTGGAATCTCAGTCCAAGTCTCTGGCTTCAAATCGGGTGCTCCCCCTCCCCATGACCTCTGTCCCTTCATCTCCATCTCTTCCTCTTCCTGTTAAAGGGGCTGGACTCACTGCAGGTACAGGCAGGAAGGGAGCCCTTCAATTGAACAAGTCTATCCATGCCCTGCACCCACCCAGGGGTTTACAGACATTGCCACCAGGGCAACAAGGCTGGCATTTCCCACTCTGGACTATTTGTTCTTTCTTACTCTTTCTCCTCTTCCCTCCTCCCCATCTTCTCCGCACCCCTCCCACTTCCTCCTCCTTCTCTCTCTCCAGCTGAAACTGCAGAATCTTCTTCAGAAGGAAAATTCAAATAAAGGGAAGCTGTGCCTGGAGCTGGTTTCTTTAAACTTTCAGGGATTCTGTAGGTTTGGTCTTTCCCACCAGAAGCTTTCCAAAGCCACTCTCTTCTCCCCATTGCTGCCCTCTGCCAGGATTCTGAGGCTGCACTGTCCCACAATTTTACAGCCCTTTCCCACTCACATTTCACCATCCTCTCAATAGTCTTTGTTGCTGTGGTGGAAGAGAGGATTCAATGGGCACACAGTCCCCTGCCCACTTGACAGATGAGGAAACTGAAGCCTCACAACTACTTGGAGGCAGGTCATCCATCTGAGTCTGGCTCTTTGCTTAGGTGAATAACCATGGCATGGATCTACTCATGCTATGTCCCATTGTCTAACTTTCTTTTGCTGAAGCTGACTAGATTGGAAGAATAGCCTGACTCCATGGGTTTCCCAGGTTAGTGCCAGAAACTCCCAGGTTAGTTTTCTGCAGAAACTGAGGATATCCTCTGTTCCACTCCTTCTGACAAAAATGCCTCATATAATACTAGAAACATCTGGGCATCAGAAAATACTTCCTGTACTACAGTGCAGCTCAGTGATGGAGTGTTTTCCTAGCATGCTCAAGGGCTCTGGGTTCAATCCCCAGCACTGCAAAAAAAAAAAGACCAGCTACTTGTCTGGCCTCCCTCCACCCCAAGGCAGAAAATTTCCCCAGTAAACGTGCAGTCCTGCAGAGGGAGGTTGAGGTATGACTCTGGAACTAGGGCTTTGTTGCAGCACTTGGGATCAACTGAATCAGGGAAACCAAACACTGGCCATTCTCCTTCCAGATAAGCTGAAAGTTTCCTTTTATTCTTGTCGAGGGAAGGAGCAGGCTTTGCCAGGTGACAAAAATGCTAATGAGGGGGCTGGGGTTGTGGCTCAGCAGTAGAGTGCTCCCTCGCACGTGTGCAGCCCTGGGTTTGATCCTCAGCACCATATAAAAATAAATAAATAAAATGAAGGTGTTTGGTCCAACTACATCTAAAAAATAAATATTTTAAGAAAATGCTAATGAAGACCCAAGAGAGATTGTGCCTGGTGGAAACAGTACTAAACTCTGAGTCGCATAGGGCTCTGCCTATTCCCAGAGGTGTGACCTTGGGCAAATCAGGCTGCCCCTCTGAGCCTGCCTCATGGTGTTGTTGGGAGCAGATGAAGCAATGTTTCAACTCAGTGGCTTTAGAAAGATGCTTATTATATATTGGTATGAAAATCAGTTTACAGAAGATATGCAAAGTAGACCCTCATTACTGTGAAACATAGAAAAATAGTTGAAAGCCTTATACCACAATGCTAACAGCACTGAGTGATGGGATCATGGATGTCCTATTTTCTCCTTTTTGCTTATCTATATTTCTAATTTTTTTCTATGGTAAGTATATATATTTATCACATAATGCTGTGTAACAGACCAGCTCAAAAGCTCAGTAGATTACAATACAAAGATTTATTCTCAGACTCACAGCTCTACAGATCAGCTGCAGTTTGACTGATCTAGGTTGGGCATGACAGGGCTGTAGGGCCTGCTCTGTCTCAAGCTGCAGGTCTATTGAGCCTGGCTCTTCACTAGGACCAGTTCCACATGTCTTCATGCTGAGGCCCTGGCTGGAGGGGGCAATAGCTATCTAGGGTTTATTTCTCCTTCCTGATCACCTTAGTCCAAAAGACAAGCCCAACTATACAAGCACATATAAAGCCTTTGCTTAGCTCATTTCAGTAACATTTCTTTGGCTAAAGCAAGTCACATGGCCAAGCTCAACCTCGAGGAGTCAGGAAAGTGTTGTTACCCACAGTGGGAGTATTATGGTAGTGAATATATGTACATTAAGAACACAAATTGTTACATATTACTTGTATAATACAACAAACATGTGTTTTGCAATGTATGTTCAGAGTATCTACCAGAGTATCCTGTAGGGTTCTCCAAAAACAAGATAGTGGAGCCACTGTATAATCTTGTAGGCTCACCCTCTTCCTCTGCCTTCTCTCACCCTTTAACATAATGAGATACCACCATTTGTGGCACCTATAGTTTCACAAATGAAGGTTAAAAAAACCAACATAAGTTTGCCCCAATTATTGCCAAAGGCCAGACCCTCACTAGTTCCCACCCAGTGACCAGCTCCAGTCACTTCCGTTGATCTCCTGTCTTTTTACTTCTTTCATTTCACCTGGCCAGTCATTCAAAATTTATTTATTGAGCACCTGATGGTGCTCTTCTAGTCATGGGGTTGTATTTGTGAACAAGGCAAGTTTCCCTGAACAAGGAAGCCTTCTTTCATAGGGTTTGTGTTCCAAAATAAAATAATAAACAATTTAGGTTATTTTGATTTTAATTATGTATACCCAAATTAGGGTTTGCATTCCAGTCAGGAGGCGAGGTGGCTGCTAGGTGTGGGAGGAAATGCAAGAGAGCCAGAAATTATCATTGAGTGTGAGTGTTAAGAAGTGAATAAAATAGGATAGTGCACGAGGGAGCAATGGCGCAAGGGTTGGCAAAGATGGTGGGGTTCCCAGAAGGGGTACTGTTGGAAGTTTTTGGAAGATGTCTCTTGGGTTCTCCAGATCTTGACTCTGAGTCTCACTCGACAATTCTACTTAAAAATTTCCACCACTTGCTCTGCACTTTGGACTGCATGGGGGCCTTCCTGTCCTACCTGTCTTTTAGGACCCAGCCCAGTTTCTCATGGATGCCTGGACCTTAGCTAGTCCTCAACAAAAAGGAAAGCCACCAAACCCTATTAGATCAAACCAAGCACATTTACTGAGCTCCCATCATACATAAAGCAAGCAGGCATTATTGCTTAGCTTCTGGAAGCCAAGCCAACAGTTACTTGTTGAGTGTTTATTGTATATCCAAAGCAACAAGTGTTTATTTACTGTCTTCCTGGAATTGAGGAGAATACAAAGGTAATTGCTGCTGCTTTCTAGGAAGTTGCAATCAGGTTGCAGAGGCAAAGGTTACAAAAAAATAGACCAATGGCTATGAAAAGAAGTACTGGTTATCATGAGGACTTGTACAGAATACCCCTTTGAGAAGAAAGAGCTGGGGCTATAGATCATTGTAGAGTAGAGAAGCCATAGAAGGCTTTATGAAGGAGGTGAGACTTGAGCTGGCAGGGGTCAATAGGATTTATTTATTTATTTGTTTATTTACTTATTTATATTTACATATGTGCATACATACATACTGGGGATTGAACTTAGGGGCACTTTACCCCTGAACTACATCCCCAGCCCATTTTACCTTTTATTTTGAGACTGGGTGTCACTAAGTCGCCCAGACTGGCTTTGAACTTGCAATCCTTCTGCCTCAGCCTTCCTGACTCACTGAGATTACAGGCCTATACCACTGTGATTTAAGATTTAGATAGAAAAAAAAATAGGGGGGAATAAAGCTGAGTGGTAGAGTGCTTGCCTCGCATGCATGAGGCCCTGTGTTGGATCACTAGTACCTCCAAAAAAAAGAAAAGATAGGGAATGGGGTAGCCTGGCCTGGGCCTGGGTGTTTGCATTTTGGAATTCTACAGGATCATTCCTTATTTGGGGCTGGTGCTCTCTTCTCCCTGATGTGCCAGCATTCTTGTAACACCCAGCTATTCCATGACCATGTTTCTTCTGGACCAAAGCTGGATTTCTTTGCAGACCATAATTTGCCCGTGTGATGGAGGGCTGACATCATCTGACTAAGGTCAGAATGGGTAGCCTTGTGAGAAGGTGTTTGTGATAAGGGCATAAAAACCATGGAGGTTGGCATTAGGATGTCCAAGTGCAGCACATTTATAGTCCAGGTGTTATCTCATCTCCTAACTGAGGAATCTTTAAAAACAGTCATGTTCCTCTCCTCTACTTGGGGCCTTGAGACAGCAGCCACAGCTACTACTCATTTGATTCAAGTATGAACTCAATGGTTTTTTAATAAATTTCTGAAATTTTCTGACATATCATTCTTTTGTTGACTTGGTTGCTAATAATATATTCTGCTTTCCAGAAACTACTCATGAAGAACTCTGAACTGATAAAATGACTCCATTAAAAAATTGTCATTTTCAGGAAAAAAAAGAAAAAAAGGGGGAAAAAAGTAGAGGGAATTTCATCAAAATAGAAGAAAGATAGGTAGAGTAGACCAAGGGGATTGAGGAGAAGGATGAAGGGATGGGAAAGGGGGAAAACAGTGGAATGGATCTGACTGAACTTTTGTATATGTATGCAGGGATGTGACAAGTTGGGTCCCCATATCAGGTTTATCCACACGACTCTAATTTTTAAAAAACAGTGAAGTACAAACTGTAAACAGGTTAAGAAGAGATCAGTGGAGTGAAGGAGGGGAGCAGGTATGGAGGAAAGTGCCAGGGACTGAATTGGAGCGGATTGTGTTCTATGCTTTTGTGATTATGTCAGGGGTATCCTGGTGCTATCTATAATTAAAAAAGAACTAAATAATGATCATTTTTTACACTAAAAATATTTATCCAGTACCACTCTGTATACTCTGGATATGGGGAACAAAAGGGAGAATAAGCCACAGATTATGAATTCCTTTTATGCTTTATTCAGTTTGTGGAAAGAATCTATTTACACAGCTTTCCAAGAAATTTGCTCTCTCCCTCATCTGGGGGTGTATATACCATCTGTAAGATTACTTCCCATTTCATTTGCCTCCAGGTCATATGGGTTGTGTAGATCTCAGGAGTCTTTGAACATCATCATTGTAGGGGGAAGTGTTCAGGCCTAAGACAAAATAAAAACTATAACCAAGAGGCAGATGTAAAGCAGGCTTGAATACTCATTCCATGGGGGAAAATAAACCTTCACAAACTGTCTTCCCCACTGGAGTCCAGGGAAAGGCAAGAAGAAAGGCAAGAAACAGCCATTCCACTGTTTTTCCCCTTTCCCATCCCTTCATCCTCCTCCTCAATCCCCTTGGTCTACTCTACCTATCTTTCCTCTATTTTGATGAAATTCCCTCTCCCTTTTTTTCCCTTTCTTCTTTTTTCCTGAAAATGGTAATTATTTTAAAAAATATTTATTTTTAGTTATAGGTGGATACAATATCTTCATTTTATTTTTATGTGGTGCTGAGGATCGAACCCAGTGCCTCACACATGGCAGGCGAGCGCCCTACCTCTGAGCCCCAGCCCCAGCCCCTGAAAATGATAATTTTTAATGGAGTCATTTTATTAGTTCAGAGTTCTTCATGCCTAGTTTCTGGAAATCAGAATATATTATTACCAACCAAATCAACAACACTGCGTTCTCTGCAATTCCAGACTGTCACTCCTTCTGGAAGAAAGCTAGTGAGCTGCAGAAGGAGGGAACCCTGTCATATGAATATTAAAGAAAACCAGGGGCTGGGGATGATCCTCAGCACCACATACAAACAAAGATGTTGTGTCCCCCGAAAACTAAAAAATAAATATTAAAATTCTCTCTCTCTCTCTCTCTCTCTAAAAAAAAAAAAGAAAAAGAAAACCAGGCAGCCAGCTCCATGTTTCAACACAGATGCTTCCAACTGCACCATAGCAGGTGGCACATGAGGCATAGAGGTGATTAGGGGTTGATCTCTGCCCACCTGGCCACCACCAGCTGTACAGCTATTAGCCCAGGTCTACCAAGATGTGGACACCAAGACAGGATTAGATGTCAGTGGATTATTAAGCAAATGCCTGTGTGCAAAAAGGGGGATGGAGCCAGGGAGGATGGGAGAGCCTCAGACCTTAAACTACAGTGCAGTTTTAAGAAAGGTTGCAGCAGGTAAGCAAGACCAACAGCTTCACTTTAGAAGAGTCCCCTGACTTCTTGGTCTGTGTTACTGGGAGCAGGCTGTGGGAAGAATGTCTGCAGGGCAAACAACTCAGGTAAATTTTGAGTCTCAGTTTCTTCAACTGCAAAGTGAAGGGTTGTTCAGGGGGTTAAATAAAATAACATATTTAAAAGTGTCTAAAGTAAAGTGCCCAGTAATGTTCAATGCAGGAGAATTCCCTTCATTATCTTATTGTATCTCATCAGGAGGCAAGTTCAGCAGGGTGATGTGATCTTTCTCCTACTGGCCCTTCCCTCAATCATCCTTCCTCCCACCCTCCAGCTAAACACAAAAGGAGGCAGAAGGTGTACCCCAAAGGCCAGAGCCTGAGGGTTTTGGTTTTGGTAGCCACCCCTTCGGCCTTTATCATAAAAGACATGGGGCTCCAGCCTCAGGGTGCAGAGGAGGGAGACCCCACAGAGATGGATAACATTCTTACTTGGGGAACTTACAGCATACTTGGAGAAATGAGCCACATCCCCTTGGGAACACCTTGGGGAGGACCCTAAGGCAGGCTCTACTCCTCCAAATATTTTGGGCTGAAGTCCAGACCACCACTATCACTATTTTGACCTCACCCTCTGTCTTTATCTATGGGCCCTATGCTCCTGCCATGCTGATTGCCAGTCTGTCTCAGTCTGTCCCTCTCCCCAGCCTCATAAATCTAGGCTTTGTTCTTATTAGCCCCTTTCCCTACACTGTCCTTCCCCTTCCCTCACCCTCCTAGTGAATGCCTCTTCTCAGTCCAGCTCAGGTGTCCCCTTACTGGACAGCCCTCCCTGACCCAATGCTCTCACTACTGGCTCCAGTCCCCTAGGTATGTCACCTACCTCTCTGTGCTTCAGTCTCTAACGGGGAAATGAGGGTGGTGATAATAGTGCCACCATAGCTAATTAAATGAGATGATAAAAGCACCATTAATGGGCTGTATAAGCAAGCATTATGGTCAATGATAGGCATGTGTCCAGCAGACACTGGCCAGTGAACACACAATACTCCATGATGGAGGAGGGGGAACACAGAGTGTAGTAACATGGGGGACGTGCTGGACTCAGAGTTGCTGCTGGGTGGGATTATGTGTTCCTCAGCCAACACTTGTCCTCTCTGGGTCACGTTTTCCTCCTTTGTATAGTTGGGCATGTCCTCCAAGGGCTCTTCTGGCTATGCTAGCTTAGCTCAGAGGCTCTGGGATCCTGGGCTTTGCAGGCATTGCCTGGGCTCTGAGGCCCTTCTTAGCTCCACTACTGGTGCTGACTCCCTAGGCTGGACAGCTCCCATACCATTTCCGGAGGCAGCAGAACCTCCCAACTCTCAGCATCTGGACAGCACCTCAAGCTGGGAGAGCTAGGGCTTCTACAGGCAGACCTCAGGCCCAGAGCTCCCAGGTGGGGTGTGTGTGTGTGTGTGTGTGTGTGTGTGTGTGTGTGTGTGAGAGAGAGAGAGAGAGAGAGAGAGAGAGAGAGAGAGAGAGAGAGCTTTGAGTGCACCTGGAGGAGGAGGAAGGCACCAGCATCTCTCAGACTTTCAGGGTCTGGGCAGACTCTAAATCTTAGAAAATGTGGCTTGGGGGGTCTACCTACAAACTTTGGGTCCTAGATTACAAAAATCATTTAGACCTTGATATTTTAATTTGCCTTCGACCTATTCCTCAATGCACTCCCACCCCTAACACTACCACAAAGCACAAAAGCCCTTACATTTATTATCATGGGCATTTGTATGAAATCATAGATATTTGGACAGGTACATATATTTTCATGTAGGAATCCATAGCCCAGTTTTAAACCAAAATGTTAGCAAATAGCCAGACTAACACCTATGAATTTGTGAATACCTATATATTTATATCAGTTTCCTACATAATTTTGCATATATTTTCATTCATTTATTCATTTATATTGATGTATATGTTTATTCCCTAACCCTAATCTTAGCACTACCCCTACTTCTACCCTTAACATTACCACAAATCACAAAAGCCCTTGCACGTGTAATCATGGGCATTTATATGGAAATCATAGGCATTTTGACAGGTACATTTATATACTGGATAGATCTTCTTATATAATATCATATAAACATACTTTCATGTATGAATCCATGGGCCAGTTTTAATCACAATGTCAGCACACAGCTACTCAGAAACATGTATGATTGTGAAAACATATATACTTATGTAGTCTTTCTTACATAATTTCATGTATATTTTTATTGTTTATTCATTTATGTGGATATATTTGTTCATTCCCTAACTCTAAACCTAGCCCCACCCCTCAATGTACTCTCACCCAATCACTACCACAAAGCACAAAAATCATTGCACGTATAATTATGGGCATTTACATGTAAATCAAAGATTTTTGATAGGTACATTTATACACTCTCATAAAATATCACATATATAAATATATTTTCATATATGAATCCATGGTACAGTTTCAATCCCAAATGTCAGCACAAAGCTAGACTGACACCTATGAGTTTGTGAAAACACATCTATTTATATAGTTTTTTCCTACCTAATTTCACCCATATTTTCATTTTTTTATTAATTTATATCAATATAGTTGGTTATTCCCTAATCCTAACCCAAGCATTACCCTTAATGTATTCTTACCCCAAATATTACCACAAAATGCAAAAGCATAGGCATGTATAAGCATAAGCATTTATATGAAAATCATAGATATTTTGACAAGTACATTTATATACTCACACACATATATATATATATATATATTCACAAATGATTTTATAACCCAGTTTTAATCCCAACTGTCAGCACACAGCTACTCAGAAATGTGAATGTGAAAATATATATATTTGTACTGGTCTTCTTACATAATTTTACATATATTTTCATTTATATTGATATTTATGTTCATGTCCTAACCATAACCCTAGCCCTGCCCCTTAATGTTAGGGCTACCCTTCCTCTACCAAAAAACACAAAAGCCCTTGCACATATAATCATGTGCATTTATATAAATATCACAGATATTTTGACAAGTGCAGTATATAAGAGAGTATATCTCTTATAATATCATATACATATATTTTTTTCTTGTATGAATCCATTGCCCAGTTTTAAACCAAAATGTCAGCACAAAACTAGACAGACATCTATGAATTTGTGAAACATACAAATTATATATTTTAACATAATTTCACATATATATTAATTTTTTAATCACTTATATTTCTCTATATATTCATTTCCTAACCCTAACCCTACCCCTACCCCTCAATGTTCTCCTACACTAACATGACCACAAAGCCCAAAAGCCCTTTTTTATTTTCTTTTTTTATTCATTAATATTGATATATTATTTATTCCCTAACCCTTACCCTAACACTATCCCTAAAAGTACTCCTACCTAACACTATAACAAAGTCCTTGCACATATAATCATGGGCATTTATATGAAAATCTTAGATATTTTGATAGGTACATTTATATACTCACATATAATATCATATATAAATATATGTTCATGTATGAATCCATAGCCCAGTTTTAATCCTAAATTCTGAACCCAGGTGCTCAGAAACCTATTTGATTGTGAGAACATATATATTTATATAAATTTTCCTAAATAATTTCACTTATATTTTCATTCACTTATACTGATACATATGTTCATTCTTTAGCCATACCTCTAGCTCTACCCCTCAATATACTCCTACCCTAACACTGCCACAAAGTGCAAAAGCCCTTGCACATCCAATCATGGGCATTTACATGAAAATCATAGATGTTTTGACAGGTACATTTATATACTCACACATAATGTTATATATATATACTTTCATGTATGAATCCATGACCTAGTTTTAAAGTTAAATGTCAGCACACAGCTACTTAGAAATATGTTTGATTGTGAAAAAATACATATTTATGTGGGTCTTCTTACATAATTAATGTATAAATTCACTTTTATTCAGTTATATAGATATACATGTTCATTCTTTAACCCTAACCATAGCACTACCCCTCAATGTACTCCTACCCCTTACACTACCACAAAGAGAAAAAGCACTTGCATGTATAATCATGGAATTTATATGTCATAGATATTTTGGCCCACACATATATACTCACATAAAATATCATATATACACATATATTTTCATGTATGAACCCATAGCTGAGTTCTAAACTGAAATGTCTTCACACATACTAAGAAAGCTATCTGATTGTTAAAACATGTATATTTATATAGGTTTTCCTTAAAATTTTCACATATATTTTCATTTCTTTTATTCATTTATATTGATACATATGTTCATTTCCTAACCCCAACCCTAGCCCTACCCCTCAATATACTCCTACCTCTTACACTACCACACAGAGAAAAAGCTCTTGAATATATATTCATGAGAATTTATAAATGAAAAACCTTTCCACATAAAATCATGTGCATTTATGTGAAAATCTTGGATATTTTGATAGGTACATTTATATACTCACATGTAACATCATATATGTGAATATATTTTCATGTATAGATATATGACCAGATTAAACCAAAATGTCAGCATACAGCTATACTAACATCTATGCATTTGTGAAAACATATATTTATACAGTTTTTTTACATATATTCATTTTTATTGATATTTATTTCATTCCCTAAATATAGCCCTAGACCTAGCCAAAAATGTAATCCTACCCCTAACACTACCACTAGGTAAAAAAGCCCTTGCATGTGTAAATATGGGCTTTTATATGAAAATCATAAATATTGTGACAGGTACATTTATATACTCACACATAATATTTTATATATATATATATATATATATATATATATTCACTTATTAATCCATAACACAGTCTAATCCCAACTGTCAGCTCATAGCTACTCAGAAACCTGGTGAGTTAGAAAACATGTATATTTAAATAGGTTTTCATTCATAATTTCAAGTATATTTTTATTTTTTAGTCATTTATATTGATGTATATACTTATTTCTCAACCCTAAACCTAGTTCAACTGCTGAAAGTACTCCTACACTTAATTCTACCACAAAGTGAAAAGCCTTTGCATAAATAATCATGGAATTTATATGAAAATCATAAATATCATGACGGGTACATTTATTTACTCACTATACATTTTTTTCATGTGTGAATCCATGGCCCAGTTTTAATCCCAAATGTCATCACTCAGCTACTCATAAATTTTGAATTGGAGACATCCAAGATGGTGGAATAGAGGAGGTTATGTTTCTGGCTACTCTGTGGTATGAAACCAAGAAAGCAGACAGGCAGCTTCCCCATAAGTGAGGTACGAGAAACCTTAGGGACACTATAAATTCATGGGGTAGAAACTCTACTGCCTCAGATCCATATTATTAGATGAGTAGACACACAGACAACATGAAAAAGCAAGGGAACAAACTGCCCCAAGCAAACCAAGATACTCCAATAACAATCCATTGACACCACAATGTCAGAAGAAATGTCAGAGGAGGAATTTACAATGTACATAGTTAAACTGATCTGTTAAGTAAAGGATGATGTAAGAGAGCAAATACAGGTAGCAAAAGATCACTTCAATAAAGACACAGAGAATCTGAAAAAAAAATCAACAACAACAGAAATCCTTAAAATGAAGGAAATGATAAACCAAATTAAAAATTCAATAGAAAGCATCACCAACAAACTAGACCACTTTTGGAACCTCAGGCAATGAAGACAAAATATATAATCTTGAAAATAGAGTTGACCATGGAGAAAAGATGTTAAGAAACTATGAACAGATCTTCCAAGAATTAGGGATAACATGAAAAGACCAAATTTAATATTTATTGGGATAGATGAAAGCATGAAGATACAAACAAAAGGAATGCACAAACTTTTCAATAAGATAATATCAGAAGATTTCCCAAATCTAAAGAATAAAATGGAAAATCAAATACAGGATACATACAGGATCCCAAATGTGCAGTAGAGTTTCTACCCCATGGATTTATAGTGTCCCTAAGGTTTCTCGTACCTCACATTTTCTCGTACCTCCTCAATCAAAGGAGAAACTAATTCAAATTAAAAACTACAAATAACCAAAATGACCAAGAACACAAATCATATCTCAAAAACAACTTTGAACATTAATGGCCTAAACTCATCAATTAAAAGACATGGACCAACAGATTGGATTAAAAAACAAGACCCCACGGGGCTGGGGATGTGGCTCAAGAGGTAGCGCGCTCCCCTGGCATGGGTGCTGCCCAGGTTTGATCCTCAGCACCACATACAAAGATGTTGTGTCCGCCGAAAATTAAAATGTAAATAAAATATTTTTAAAAAAGACCCCAAAATATGCTATCTCCACATCAAGGCACATTATAATAAAAATGCCTAGCATACAGAATAAGGATAGAATTTTAAAGGCTGCAAGAGAAAGATATCAGATTACATATAAGGGGAAACCAATACAGATCTCTGTTGATTTCTCAACCCAGACCCTCAAAGATAGGTGGTCCTGGAATAACATATACCAAGCTCTGAAAGAAAATGGATGCCAACCAAGTCCTATAGCCAGCAAAATTAAGCTTCAGATTTGAAGAAAAAATCTTCCATGATAAACAAAAATTAAAAGAATTTGCAACCAGAAAGCCTGTACTTCAGAATGTTCTCAACAAAATATTCCATGAAGATGAAATGAAAAAAAAAGGGGGGAAACCAAGGAAGGGAAAAACTACACTAAAGAAGGTCAATCAAAGGAGAAACTAATTCAAATTAAAAACTACAAATAACCAAAATGACCAAGAACACAAATCATATCTCAAAAACAACCTTGAACATTAATGGCTTAAACTCATCAATTAAAAGACATGGACCAACAGATTGGATTAAAAAACAAGACCCCAAAATATGCTATCTCCAGTAGACTCACCTCATAAGCAGGAATCCACAGACTGAAGGTGAAAGGATGGGGAAAACATACCACTCACATGGATTGTGTAAACTAGCAGGGGTTTCTATCCTCTTATCAGATAAAGTGGACTTCAAGCCAAAGTTAATCAGAAGGGACAAAGGGGAGCATTTTATACTGCTTAAGGGAATTACAAATCAACAAGACATAACAATCATAAATATTTATGCCCCAAACAATGGAGCACCAATGTACATCAAACAAATCCTTCTCAACTTCAAGAATCAAATAGAGGATTGGGGTTGTGGCTTAGTGGTAGAGTGCTCACCTAGCATGTGTGAGATGCCGGGTTTGATCCTCAGCACTATATATATATATATATATATATATATATATATATATATATATATATATATATATATTAGACCACAACACAATAATACTGGGTGACTTTAACACATCTCTCTCACTACTGGATAGATCTTGCAAACAAAAACTAAACAAGAAACTGAAGAACTAAATAATACGATCAATAACTTAGACTTAACAGACATATATAGAATATTTCACCCATCAATAAGCAAATATACTTTCTTCTCTGCAGCACATGGATCTTTTTTCTAAAACAGACCATATCTTATGCCATAAAGCAACTCTTAGCAAATACAAAAAAATAGAGATAAGCCTGCATCCTATCAGATCATAATGCAATGAAATTAGAAATCAATGATAGAAACTATTCCAACACCTGGAGACTAAATAATATGCTATGAATGATGAATGGATAACAGAATAAATCAGGGATGAAATAAAAAATACTTGGAGGTAAATGAGAACTCTGATGGAACATATTAAAATCTCTGGAACACCATGAATGCAGTGCTAAGAGGAAAGTTCACTTCATGGAACTCATTCATTAAAAGAATACAAAGTCAATGAATAAAAGACTTAACACTACATCTCAAAACTCTAGGAAAATGAAAAACAAATCAACACCAAAAGCAGTAGGAGACAGGACACAATTAAAATCAGAGCTGAAATCAATGAAATTGAAACAAAAGAAACAATTGAAAAAATTGACAAAACAAGTTTTTTTTAAAAAAAAATAAATAAAATTGATAAACCCTTAGCCATGTTAATGAAGAGAGAAAACTCAAATTACTAAAATTCATGATGAAAAATGAAATATTGCAATGAACACTTTTGAAATACAAAAGATAATTAGAAACTATTTTGAAAATTTATACTCCAATAAAATAGAAAATCTTAAAGACATCAACAAATTTCTAGAGACATATGACCTACCCAAACTGAACCAGGAGGACATACACAATTTGAACAGATCAATCTCAAGCAATAAATAGAAGACACTATCAAAAGCCTACCAACTAAGAAAAGCCCAGGATCACATGGATTCTCAGCCAAGTTCTACAAGATCTTTAAAGAAGAATTAACACTAATATTTCTCAAATTATACCATTACATAGTAAAGGAGGGAACCCTTCCAAATTCATTCTATGAAGCTAGTATCACTCTGATACCAAAATCAGACAAAGACACATCAAGGAAAAAAAATTCAAACCAATATCCCTGATGAACATAGATGCAAAAATTCTCAATAAAATTCTGGTAAATCACATACAAAAATGTATTAAAAAGGTAGAGCACCATGATCAAGTGGTGTTCATCCAAGGGATGCAAGGTTGGTTCAACACATGGAAATCAATAAATCTAATTCATTACATCAATAGACTTGAAGATAAGAATCATATGATCATCTCAATAGATGCAGAGAAAACATTTGACAAAACATAGCACCCCTTCATGTTCAAAACACTAGAAAAACTAGGAATAGTAGGAACATACCTCAACATTGTAAATGCTATCTATGCTAAACTCAAGGCCAACATCATTCTAAATGGACAAAAATGGAAAGCATTCCCTCTCAGAACTGGAACAAGACAAGGATGCCCTCTTTTACTACTTTTATTCAGCATCATCCTTTAAACTCTAGCAAGAGCAATTAGAAGAAAAAAATTAAAGGGATAGGATACAAATAGAAAAAGAAGAATTCAAACTATCACTATTTGCTTATGACATGATCTATATTTAGAAGATCCAAAAAATTCCACCAGAAACGATCTCGAACTAATAAATGAATTTAGCAAAATAGCAGGATATAAAATTTACACCCATAAATCAAATGTGTTCCTATACACATTTGAAAATGTGTTCCTATACACATTCTCCTTCCACTGAAAGAGAATTAGAAAAGTTCCCCCATTCACAATGGCTTCAAAAGAAAAAATAAAATATTTGGGAATCAATCTAACAAAAGAAGTGAAAGAACTCTATAATGAATACTACAGAACACTAAAGAAAGAAATTGAGAAAGACCTTAGAAGATGGAAGGATCTCCCATGCTCTTGGAGAGGCAGAATTAATATTGTCAAAATGGCCATACTACCAAAAGCATTATACAGATTTAATGCAATTCCTATTAAAATCCTAATGACATTCTTCATAGGAATAAAAAAAAGCAATCATAAAATTCATTTGGAAAAATAAGATACCCAGAATAGCCAAAGCAATTCTTAGCAAGAAAAATGAAGCAGGAGGCATCATAATACCAGACCTTAAATTATACTACAGAGCCATAGTAAGAAAAACAGCATGGTGTTGGCACCAAAACAAATATATAGACCAATGGTACAGAATAGAAGACACATAGACAAACCCACATAAATACATTATGAAACAATAGACAAATGTGACAAAAACATACATTGGAGAAAAGATAGCCTCTTCAACAAAAGGTGCTGGGAAAACTGGAAATCCATATGTAGCAAAATGAAATTAAATCCCTATTTCTCACCCTGCATAAAACTCAACTCAAAGTAGATCAAGGACTTAGGCACTAGAACAGAGACCCTGTGCCTAATAGAAAAAGAAGTAGACCCAAATCTTCACCATGTTGGCTTACGAGCTGACTTCCTTAACAAGACTCCTAAAGCACAAGAAGTAAATCAAGAACCAATAAATGGGATTGAATCAAACTAAAAAGCTTCTTCACAGCAAAGGAAACAATCAATAATGTGAAGAGAGAGCCTACAGAATGGGAAAAAATCTTTATCACAACACCTCAAATAGAGCATCAATCTCCACGATATACAAAGAATTCAAAACTTAACACCAAAACCCCCCCAAATGATCCAATCAATAAATGGGCTAAGGAACTGAACAGACACTTCACAGAAGAAGAAATACAATCGATCAACAAATATATGAAAAAAATGTTCAATATTTCTAGAAATTAGAGAAATGCAAATCAAAACTACACTGAGGGGGCTGGGGCTGGGGCTGAGCAGTAGTGGACTTGTCTGGCATGTGTGAGGTACTGAGTTTGATTCCCAGCACCACATATAAATAAATAAATAAATAAATAAATAAATAAATAAATAAATAAATAAATAAAAAGTCTATCAACAACTTAAAAAATATACATATATTTTTGGTATCAGGGATTGAACTAAGAGGCACTCAACCATTGAACCACATTCCCAGCCCTAGTTTTAGTTTATTTAGAGACAGAGTTCACTGAATTGCTTAGTGCCTCTCAATTGCTGAGGCTGGCTTTGAACTCTCAATTCTCCTGTCTCAGTCTCCCCAGGCGCTGGGATGACAGGATGCACCATCGTGCTGGATAACAACTTAAAAAAAATATATTAAAAAAAAAAAACTACACTGAGGGCTGGGGTTGCTCAGAGATAGAGTGCTCGCCTAGCATGTGTGAGGCCCTAGGCTCAATCCTTAGCACCATATAAAAATAAATAAATAAAGGTATTGTGTGAGATTCCATTTCACTTCAGTCAAAATAGCAATCATCAAGAATACAAGCAACAATAAATGTTGGCGAGGATGTGGGGGAAAAGGTACACTAATACATTGCTGGTGGGACTGCAAATTGATGCAACCACTATGGAAAGCAGTATGGAGATTCCTCAGAAAACTTGGAATGGAACAACCATTTGACCCACTCCTAGGTTTTTACCCAAAGGACTTAAAATCAGCATACTACAGTTACACAGTCATATCAATATTTATAGCAGCTCAATTCATGATAGCTAAACTGTGGAACCAACCTAGGTGCCCTTCAACAGATAAATGGATAAAGAAACTGGTATATATACACAATGAAATATTGCTCAGCCTTAAAGAAGAATGAAGTTATGGCATTTGCTGGTAAATGGATGGAACTGGAGAATAGTATGCTAAACGAAATAAGCCAATCATGAAGAATCAAAAGCCAATGTTTTCTCTGATATGCAGATGCTAATTCACAATAGGGCCTGGGGGAGAATAGAGATGTTTTGGACTATACAGAGGGGAGTGAAGGGATGGGAGGGGGTTTGGGAATGGGAATGATAGTAGAATGAATCAGAGATTATTATGTGCATATATGATTACATGACCTGTGTAATTCTACATTATGTACAACCAGATGAATGAGAAGTTATACTCCATTTATGTATGATGTGTCAAAATGCATTCTACTGTCATGTATATCTAATTAAAACAAATAAAAAAGTATACTTTTAAAAATGGCGTTATATGAAAATCATAGATGTCTTGACAGGTGTGTTTATATACTCACCTATAATATCATATATAAATATATTTTCATGTATGAATTCATGGCCCAGATTTAAACCAAAATGTCCTCATACAGCTATACAGACAACTATGCATTTGTGAAAGTATATATATTTTTACACATTTTCCTACAGAATTTCACATATATTTTCATTTTTATTCATTTAAGTTGAAATATATCTTCATTCCCTAACCCTAACCCCAGCCTTACTCTTCTGTGAATTCCTTCCCCTAATACTGCAACTAATTGCAAAAGCCCTTGCATGTATAAGCATAGGTGTTTATATGAAAATCATAAATATTTTGACAGGTACATTCTTATACTCACATATAAACATATCTATAAATATATTTTTTGTATGATCCAGGCCAGTTTTAATCCCAAATGTCAATACCCAGCTACTCAGAAACCTGATGCGAAAACATATATTTATATAAATTTTTATGTACATTTTAATTTTTTTATATTGATATATATGTTCATTCCATTACCCTAACCCTAGGCCTAGATGTCTGCATAGACTCCTACTCCTAACACTTCCACACAGCACAAAAGCACTTGAATGTATAAACATAGGCATTTATATGAAAATCATAGATATTTTGACAGGTATAGTTATAAACTCACATATAATATCATATATAAAAATATATTTTCATTTATGAATCCATGGCCCAATTTTAATTTCAAATGTCAGCTTCCAGGTACTGAGAAACTGATTGTGAAAAAACTTATTTATATAAAATTTCCTATATAATTTCATAGATATTTTCATTTTTTTAATATACATTAATATATATGATTATTCCCTAATTCTAACCCTTAACCTAACCCACAATGAACCCCTACATTAAACACTATAACAAAATACAAAAGCCTGGGGCTGGGGTTGTGGATCAGCAGTAAAAGCACTCACCTAGCATGTGTGAGGCCCTGGGTTCGGTCCTAAGCACCACAAATAAATAAATAAAATAAAGTTATTGAGTCTAACTACAACTAAAAATTTTTTTAAAAATGCAAAAGCTCTTGCACATATAATCAGGGGAATTTATATAATAATAATAATAATAATAATAATAATAATAATAATAATAATAAATTTTACATGTATATTTATAAGCTCACATAAACAATATATATAAATATATTTTCATGTATAAATCCACGACCCAATTTTTTTTTTAATTTTTTATTGTTGGTTGTTCAAAACATTACATAGTTCTTGATATATCATATTTCACACTTTGATTCAAGTGGGTTATGAGCTCCAATTTTTACCCCATATACTGATTGCAGAATCACATCAGTTACACATCCATTGATTTACATATTGCCATACTAGTGTCTGTTGTGTTCTGCTGCCTTTCCTATCCTCTACTATCCCCCCTCCCCTCCCCTCCCCTCCCCTCCCCTCTTGTCTCTCTGCCCCCTCTACTGTCATTCATTTGTCCCCCTTGTATTATTTTTCCCTTTCCCCTCACTTCCTCTTGTATGTACTTTTGTATAACCCTGAGGGTCTCCTTCCATTTCCATGCAATTTCCCTTCTCTCTCCCTTTCCCTCCCACCTCTTATCCCTGTTTAATGTTAATCTTCTTCTCATGCTCTTCGACCCTACTCTGTTCTTAGTTACTCTCCTTATATCAAAGAAGACATTTGGCATTTGTTTTTTAGGGATTGACTAGCTTCACTTAGCATAATCTGCTCTAATGCCATCCATTTCCCTGTAAATTCTATGATTTTGTCATTTTTTAATGCAGAGTAATACTCCATTGTGTATAAATGCCACATTTTTTTTATCCATTCGTCTATTGAAGGGCATCTAGGTTGGTTCCACAGTCTTGCTATTGTGAATTGTGCTGCTATGAACATCGATGTAGCAGTGTCCCTGTAGCATGCTCTTTTTAGGTCTTTAGGGAATAGACCGAGAAGGGGAATAGCTGGGTCAAATGGTGGCTCCATTCCCAGCTTTCCAAGAAATCTCCATACTGCTTTCCAAATTGGCTGCACCAATTTGCAGTCCCACCAGCAATGTACAAGTGTACCCTTTTCCCCACATCCTCGCCAGCACTTGTTGTTGTTTGACTTCATAATGGCTGCCAATCTTACTGGAGTGAGATGGTATCTTAGGGTGGTTTTGACTTGCATTTCTCTGACTGCTAGAGATGGTGAGCATTTTTTCATGTACTTGTTGATTGATTGTATGTCCTCCTCTGAGAAGTGTCTGTTCAGGTCCTTGGCCCATTTGTTGATTGGGTTGTTTGTTCTCTTATTGTCTAATTTTTTGAGTTCTTTGTATACTCTGGATATTAGGGCTCTGTCTGAAGTGTGAGGAGTAAAGATTTGTTCCCAGGATGTAGGCTCTCTATTTACCTCTCTTATTGTTTCTTTTGCTGAGAAAAAACTTTTTAGTTTGAGTAAGTCCCATTTGTTGATTCTAGTTATTAACTTTTGTGCTATGGGTGTCCTATTGAGGAATTTGGAGCCCGACCCCACAGTATGTAGATTGTAGCCAACTTTTTCTTCTATCAGACGGCGTGTCTCTGATTTGAAATCAAGCTCCTTGATCCATTTTGAATTCACTTTTGTGCATGGCGAGAGAAAGGGATTCAGTTTCATTTTGTTGCATATGGATTTCCAGTTTTCCCAGCACCATTTGTTGAAGATGCTATCCTTCCTCCATTGCATGCTTTTAGCCCCTTTATCAAATATAAGATAGTTGTAGTTTTGTGGATTGGTTTCTGTGTCCTCTATTCTGTACCATTGGTCCACCCGCCTGTTTTGGTACCAGTACCATGCTGTTTTTGTTACTATTGCTCTGTAGTATAGTTTGAAGTCTGGTATCGCTATACCGCCTGATTCACACTTCCTGCTTAGCATTGTTTTTGCTATTCTGGGTCGTTTATTTTTCCATATGAATTTCATGATTGCTTTCTCTATTTCTACAAGAAATGCCATTGGGATTTTGATTGGCATTGCATTAAACCTATAGAGAACTTTTGGTAATATCGCCATTTTGATGATGTTAGTTCTGCCTATCCATGAACAGGGTATATTTTTCCATCTTCTAAGATATTTTCATGTATAAATCCACGACCCAATTTTAAAACAAAACATAAGCTCACAGTTAGAAGGACACCTGTGTTGATAACCTTTATTTGTATAGGTTTTCCTTCATATTTTCACATATATTTTCATTTAAGAAATCATTTATATTGATATATACGGTTATTTCTCAACCCTAACCTTACTTCAACCCTAATAGTACACCTCCATTAGTTCTACCACAAAGTGAAAAGCCCTTGCACGTATAATCATGGGCATTGATATGAAAATCATAGATATTTTGAAAGGTTCATTTGTATACTCACATATAACATCATATATAAATATATTTTCATGTATGAATCACTGGCCCATTTTAATAAAAAATGTCAAAACAGGATTACTCAGAAACTTGTCAATTATGAAAACGTATTTATATAAGTTTTATTACATAATTTTACATGTATTATCATGTTTATTTATCTACACTGTATATTTGTTCAAACACTAACCCTAACCCTAGCCCTCCCCCTCAATGTACTTCTACCCCTATCATTACAACAAAATGCAAAAGCCCTTGCACCTTTACTCATGGGCATTTATATGAAATTCATAGATATTTTGACAGATACTTTTATATACTCTCATATATTATCATATATATAAAGATATTTTCATGAATGAATCCATGGCCAATTTTTAACCCCAAAACTCAGTGCACAGCTACTTAGATATATGTCTGAATATGAAAACATATACATTTATATGGTTTTCTTACATAATTTCACATATAATTTCTTTTTTTATTCATTTATATTGATATATATGTTAATTCCCTCCCCTAACCCTAGCCCCAACCCTTAATATACTCCTACCCCTAATACTACAGAAAAGCCCAAAAACCATTACACATAAAATAATGGGCATTTATATGAAAATCATACATATTTTGACAGGTACAATATATGCCTACCTATAATATCATATATATATATATATTTTTTTTTTCATATGAATCCATGACCTAGTTTTAATCTCACACATCAGTACCTAGGTACCAAGAAACATATCTGATTGTCACATGTATATATTCATATAGATTTTTCTACATAATTTATATGTATTTTAATTTTTTAATAAATTTATACTGATGTATATGCTTATTCCTTAACCATAACTCTAGCTCTACACCCCATGGACTCCTACCCCTAACACTTCCACAAAGCACAAAAGCACTTAAATTATAAACAATGGCGTTTATATGAAAATCATAGATATTTTTACAGGTACATTTGCACACTCACATATAACATCATATATATAAATACATTTTCATTTATAAAGCCATAGCCCAGATTTAAACCAAAATATCAGCACACAATTATACTGACTGAAAACATATAGGGTCATTCTACACAATTTCACATATATTTTCATTTTTTTATTCTTTTATATCAGTATATATGTGGACTTCCTATTGCTAACCCTAGCCCTACCCCTCAAAGTATCCCTACACCTAATACCACCACAAGGTGCAAAAGCCCTTAAACATATAATCATGGGAATTTATATGAAACATAGTATTTTGACAGGTATGTTAATATACTGACATATAATGTCATACATATAAATATATTTTCAAGTATGAACCCATGTCCCAGTTAAATTCCAAATATCAGCACATAGTTAGTGAGAAACCTGTCATTTGTGAAAACATGTATTTATATAGGTTTTCCTTCATAATTTCATGTACATTTTTATTTCTTTATTCATTTATATATATTATATATTTTATATAATTACTTATTATATACTTTTGACTTTGTGGATCTAACAGACTCATATTTTCCCTTTCAGAAAAAAAAGAACTTTCAAAAGTATTTACCATGCCTCTTAGATGGGAAAATCAATACTTACCCTAAGGGTGCGAATTTAGGACTTTTAAATCATAATAGCGTACTTGAAATATGATAACTGAAAGGCAAGAGAAAGAGGTAACATGATGTAGGCAACAGAACCTACAAGGGTGATTTCTAGTCTGGAAACAAATAACATTCTGAGTGTTTAAAACCAAGAGATATTAATAAACACCACACAGGGGATAAAGGACCAAGAAACCACTAGCAGTGTGATCCAATTCAGTGATTAGGAGCAGTGAGAAACCATCTCCACCCCTAGGCCACAAGGACAGCAGGAAAGGGTTCCAGAGCACAGGGACCAAGGATACCAAGAGAGTGCTTTTTGTGGGGGTACCAGGGATTGAACTCAGGGGCACTCAACCACTGAGCCACATCTCTAGCCTATTTTGTATTTTTTTTTTAAATATTTTTTAGTTGTAGATGGACACACAATATCTTTTTTTTAAATTAATTAATTTATTTATTTTTTGATGCTGCGGATTGAACCCCAGGGCCTTGTGCATGCAAGGCAAGCACTCTACCAACTGAGCTATATCCCAGCCCCTATATTTTGTATTTTATTTAGAGACAAGGTAATCACTGAGTTGCTTATCACAACCTTGATTTTGCTGAAGCAGGCTTTGAACTCATGAACCTCCTGCCTCAGCCTCCTGAGCCCCTGTGATTGCACCACTGCACCCAGGGAGATTTTTTTTTTTTTTTTAATCACTTGCTTCCAGAAGTGATTCTTGGTTCTGGCAGCTGCTCTCTTTGAAGGTTGAAGCAATTTAGATGTTGACACCTGTCCAAGGCACTGCCTTTAGGATTTTTCAGTATATCATGGTACAGTGGTGCACACCTGTAATCCCAGCTACTTGAGAGACTGAGGCAGGAGGATTGCAAGTTTGAGGCCAGCCTCTGAAGCCCTGAGCAACTGCAACTTAGTGAGACCCCGTCTCAAAATAAAAAATAAAAAGGACTGGGGATGTGACTCAGTGTTTAAGAATCTCACAGGTTCAATCCCCAGCATCAAAAAAAAAAAAAAAAAAAAAAAGCAAGAAAAAAGCCTGGCATGGTACTTGTATATCTGTAGTCCCAGCAGCTCAGAAGGCTGAGGCAGAAGGATTGCAAGTTCAAGCCCAGCCTTAGTGACTTAGCAAGGCCATAAGCAACTTAGCAAGACTCTGGTTCAAAATCAAAAATAAAAATGGCTGGGGATGCAGCTTAGTGGTAAAGCACACCTGATTTCAAACCCACCCCCCACCCCTTGGGGTTGGGGAAGGAAGAAAAAGAAAAGAAAGAAAGAAAACAAGGAAAAAAGACATTCTAAGGGGAAACTGCTGGTGGCAGGCAAAATTATTGGTTGGGATTGACTTCTGAATCTGGAGCTGGATTTTTTGTTTGTTTTGTTTTTTAGATGTAGATGGACACAATACCTTTATTTTGTTTATTTAGGTTTTTTTTATGTGGTACTGGGGATCGAACCCAGTGCCTCATGCATGCTAGGCAAGCACTCTACCACTGAGCCACAACCCCAGCCCTGAAGCTGTTTTGGAGGCTCTTTGGGCTGCAACACCAGCCATCCATTTCTGTTGGAGTATCTATGTCTGGGTGCATCTTCCTGGCTGAGAGATTAAGAATTCCCTTCCAAGGACTTCCACCTAGGATTCTGTATCCCAGTGCCCTCGGGCCAGACCTGGAGTTAAGGTATTACTGGGATATTACAGAGCCTAGAATTGAAGGTGCTGGCCCTCTGCTCTGGAAGACAAACCAGTTGAAAGCATAAATTACACATTTATTTCTTCTTGGTATTTCCCAGTTGAAAGCATAAATCAGATAGCAAAATAATGTGTGAGCAAGGTATAAACACCTTTTCTATGATTCTCTTCCAAGGTTCCACTATTGTTTAGGAGCCTTCTTTTCTTTGAATGTTCAGAAAGGCACCAGTTGCTTTTACTTAAGACACTGTATTTTGGTGAGTAACATACTGAGACAATATATTGTAAATATTTTTAGCACAAAATACCACTAACAAAGTGGTTAAGAATCCTCCTCTAGAGTTACGTGAAATCTGACCTAAGATTCTGACTTTGCCTCTTATGAGCCTTGTGGTCTTGGACAAGTTCCTTAACTTCTCTGAGTCTCAATTTCATTATCTTTAAAATGGTTTTGATAGCAGATAGCTTCTGAGTTCTTGTAAGAAGAAATGAGATAATCCACATGTAGTACTCAGCACACTGCCTGAACTTTAACAATTACCCAATAGATGTTTGTTCTTCTTGTTGGTAGTAGCATTGTGATGTTATCATCATTTTCAGAACACTGCTTTAACTTCTGACTGGAGGCAGCCATGAGTCTAAATGCCAACTTGGCTTTACCTCTCTGTATTGTTCCCAGCCACCTGAGATGGCATGCTTGGCCAGGACTGACTGGGAGGTCAGGCCGCTTTTCTCTCAAGTTCAGCAGAGCAAGCAGCCTGAGAATCACCTGGGTGGGTCACTGGGCCTGGCAGTAAAACACAAAAACGGTATGTTGACGTGTTCCAGATGTGCTTCACAGCTGTTGTAGTGAGGATTGGCATTGTCTGTCTGAAGCGAGCAAGTTGATACTGAGTTACTCCACGATGTATAGAATGGTAGTTCTCAGATAGTGCCTACCCCTGAATTACTTCATTTTGTAAAGCAGAAATTTGCCATAAGTTATTCCATTTTGAGTACAAGTGCTGAGGTAGAATGACTTACACTTTGTTGTACCAGTAAAAAACTGCTGTCTGCCTAGCACAACCAAAAAACACAAACTTATAAGTTAATCATACTAATAAAAACAACCACCTGTGAATTTATCGAATTAGTCAGAAGCATATGGATACTTAGGCAAATCAAACTCATATCAGAAAAAAACAGGCCCATGAGCTTATTGAACACACTAGACCACCAAATGAAGAAATCCCTTTACCCAAGACTCATAAAAGGAGGAGCAACTGGAGACTGGACACAGCAGCACACTGACCCTTGTCACCTGGTCACTTGTCATGAGCCTTCCCCAGGAAAATCACCACAGTGAAGAACCTCTGAATCTCCATCCTCAGGCTTCATGAAGCACAGTACAGTTTCTCCTGCCAGTGACAACCATGCAACCACTTACCCCAGGCTAACATCTTAAGCTGACACTCCAAGCTGAACTCTGAAACTGCTGTTCATCTGGACCCTAACTTAGAATAATTATCTGTGCTTTGACAGTTGTGCTCCTTGACCGAGTTCCTCAGCTTATCAGCCACATACAGTGACTCTTTGCAGTGGTATCTATCTGCTGTCTGCCTTTGCTGTCCCCTCAGCCTTCTGAACCCCTGTGGCTGCTTTAACATTTTGTAAGCCTTTATAAGAAATTATATATGTAACCTACATATATAATTGTGTAAAGCATGATGTGTGATTTGAGTGCTATGGATACTAGAAATGAAGATTAGAACAAAATAACTTGTGTTTGCCTGTTTTATGATTACCAAGTGATCCATAAGTATTTGGTGAAATGCCAAGGCTGAAAATGGTGTAGCCTGTGGATATTTTGTTATTCAATAAATTCTGAAATTGTGGGAAGATACAAATGTGTTTGGCCTATGTTAATGACTTAGCTTGCTCATGACACTGTTCTATTACACTATAAAAAATCATAAAATTAAAATAAAAATCATTTTGTCTTTGCATGAAAGGGCTGAAATAGTTGATTAGCTAATTTAGTTATGACTGGTAAAAACATACCTGAGAAGTTATACCTTCAGGTTTCTCTCAAATGTGGTAACTAGAGGCAAGATTCCCCAGAGTAAGAACTGGGTGGGGATAGCTCAGTGGTAGAGAGCATGCTTAGCATGCACAAGGTCCTGGGTTTGAATACCAGCACAATATTATTAAAAAAGAAAAAAAAAGAAAGAAAGAGACTACAAACAGGATATAGAAAATGAGTCAAATGACATTTGGCAAGGTCTTTGAATTCACTCTCCTAGAGTGATAACGATTGATGGAATGCAGTGAAACAAGCTTTCTCCTTGCTTGCAGGTGGCAGTGACATCACTGTAACCTTTGGGAATGTAACTTGCCTGTTCATGTCAAAATGTTTATGTCTTTAGGCTTGGTAATTCCACCTCTGAGAATGCATCATAAGAAATAATCCACAAATTTAGAAAGAGCTATATACACATATTTATTCAGTGTCTCATTGTATGTAAGAGTGAAAACGTCAACCAAAGGTCTAATAATAGGGAGGTATGACAGCATATCACTGGAATAACACACAGCCATTGTTAATGAGTTTATAGAGATCATGTGGCAGTACAGGAAAACACTGTGGAAATAGCAAGTAAGAAAATTAGATACAAAATGGTGTATAATACTAACTATGTGAAAAACCTTAATAGAAAAAAGATTGGGGAGTTAAGAAAGATATTAATAATTAATACTATTAATAATTATTAATGTTAATTGATTAGCAATTGTATTAGGGTGATGGAGGAATTATGGATAACTTTTGTAGTATTTTGAAGTTTTAATTTTGTAGTTATATAAGTTGTATGGTAGACCCTTCAAAGATCTCCACATCCTAATCCCTGGAGCCTGTGGACATGTTACCTTATGTAGCAAGAGGGACCTTACAAATGTAATTAAGAATCTCAAGATGGAGAGATCTTCCTGGATTATCCAATGTGATCACAAGGTCCTTATAAAGAGGCAGACAGGAAGGGCAGGGTCAGAGAGAGCTTGGAAAATGCTCTACTGCCAGATTGGAAGTTGGAAAAATGGGCCATGAGCCAAAATAATGCTACAACCTCTAGAAATTGAATAGGAAACAGATTCTCCCCTTAACCTCCAGAAGGAATACAGCCCTGTTAACCCTTGATTTTATCCCAGTGACATCCATCTCAAGCTTTTCACCTCCAGAAACATATGATATATATTTTTCAGTGCTGGGGATCAAACCCAGGGCCTTGCACATGCTAGGCAAATGCTCCACTGAGCAACATCCCCAGCCCTAAATTTGTTTTTAAGCTTTGCAGGAGGTAGACCTAAGTTTGCAGCCTAGCCCCTCAGTTGCAGATTGTGTATAAAAACTTCTCTGATTCCCAAATCAACATACATATGGACCTTATAAGAAAATCATTTTCTGCTGAGTGGACTCCAATAGGGGCCTTTTTTCTCTCTTAAGTGATGTATTTAAAATTTTAAAAATAATATTACATTACAAACAGAATTAAAAATATAGAGAAAAATTCCATAATTTCTTTACCCTAACATAATAATTGTTTATTGTATTTCCTTTCAAGTTATTTTCATATACATATTGTACTAGTTAGGACTTGGTTGCAAGTAACTAAAACCTAATTCAAAGCAGTTTAACTGAAAAAATAACTGGGAAATACACTGGCTTTCGAAACAGCTAGATTCACAGGGAAGGGTTGTGCACACCTGTAATCCCAGGTACTTGGGAGGCTGAGACAGGAGGATCACAACTTTGAGCCCAGCCTGGGTAACTCATTAAGATGTGATATTAAATAAAAATTAAAAAGGGTTGGTTATATAACTTAGTGGTAGAGAACCCCTGGGTTCAATTCCCAGTACTGTCAAAAAAAAAAAAAAAAAAAAAAGAAAGAAAGAAAGAAAAAAAGAAGAGCTAAATTCAAACAATGTGCTCAAATGATATTGTTAAGGTCTTGTGTCCCTGATGTCTTGGCTCTGCTTTCCTCTGCATGGTTTCATTATTTGCTCTCTTAAATGTGGTGGGAAGAATGACCAATAGCATAGTAAGGCTTCTATGGACCTTATAAGTCTTGTCCCAGAGATATAAAACACATTCAGATTCTTATTGGCCCTCCATGGGTCACATGCCTACCCTTGGGCAAGCCAGTATTGGGTGGGAGAAAAAGGTGTTATTGTTGTCTAGCCCAGTGTCACATGCACACTCCTTCAGGCAAGGACCTGAACAGTATAGTATGACTATTTTACAACCAGGGGGAGGAGCAGTTAAAAAGAGTATTGGGGTGAAGGCTAGGGATGTAGCATAGTGGTGGAGTGCTTGTCTAGCATCCTAAAGGCTACGGGTTCAAACCCTAGCACCACCACAAAACATAAAATAAAAGGGGTGTTGGGCTTGCAAAAATAAAAGCCATCCTTTATTCATGTTATGGTTTGAATATGAGGTGTTCCCCAAAAGCTCCTGTGTTAATGCAGAAATATTCAGAGATGAAATAATTGGATTGTAAAAGCTGTAACCCAATCAGTCCATCCCACTTTGGATTGACTGGGTGGTAACTGTAGGCAGGTGGGGCATGGGTGGAGAAGGTGGGTCACTGGGGGTGTGCCCAGGAAGGGTTTATGTTTCTTGTGGTCCCTTTCTTCCTCTCTGCTTCCTGGCTGCCATGAGTGGAACAGAATGAATGGCCTTAATTTAGGCCCCAGAGTAATGGAGTGGGCCATCTATGGACTGAGACATCTGAAACTATGAGCCCCCAAATAAACTTTTCCTTCTCAAAGTTGTTGTTGTCAGATATTTTGGTAGTAGCTACACAAAGCTGATTAAGACAACATATTTAATTTACTTACTTAAAAATATTATTTTAACCGACATAAAATCTTATATATTTATCATGTATGACATGACATTTTGAAATACACACACACATTATGGAATGGTTAAATTGAGCTAACTCACTTACACATCACCTATCTGTATTTCATGTCATGAGCAATTTGTATTTTTCTTTGTATTTTGTCTTTGTAATTATCAGTTTAATGGATTTAAGATCAATCATACCACAGCTTGACTGAACCTTGTTAAATATCTTGTTGGCTACTTAAATTGTTTTTAAAGTTCTTCTATTATAAATTATGCTATAATAAGTATTTTGTATTTTGGGGGCTCAGAATATGATACCCCCAAAGTCTGGAGCTTTGACTGCTGAAAGGTGTTAAAATCTGCCTCATTGGGGCTGGGGATGTGGCTCAAGCAGTACCACGATCGCCTGGCATGTGCGGGACACTGGGTTCAATCTTCAGCACCACATAAAAATAAAATAAAAATGTTGTGTCCACCGAAAAAAACTAAAAATATAAATAAATTAAGAGAAAAAAACAAAAACAAAAACCTGCCTCAGAATCGAGTTGCCTTTGCCCTTCCTTGTTTATCTCTCTCCCTGGAGAGGAAGAGACTTTTTGCAAAGCTCCTTTATCTACCAGGCTCCATCAAAAGAGGAACACAATTGCCTTCCGTTTTCCTATTGAAAACCTAATTAACCAGGAAAAACTAAACTCATCATAGGAAGGAATACTGAAGTATGTCAGCACACCTGGGCAGACTTGTAACATACCATTGCCCTCTATTTTGATACTTCAGAGAATCATTTATGATCTACTATCTGTCTGTGGACCCAGTGGACTTTATCCCAAGCCATTGTATATTCTCCCAGCTCATTGAGTTTCTCTAAAAATCATTTACTATTTCCCTAAAAAAAATCATCGACATTCCTCATTCTCTCCCTCCCCTATAAAAAAGGATCTTTTTTTCCTTTTGCACTTTAATAAATCTATGTGCTGTTTCTCCCAATTAAATTGTCTGTTGTTGTCAGGTATGGTGGCATTCCCTGCAATCCCAGCAACTCAGAAGGGTGAGGCAAGAGGATAGAAAGTTTTTGGCAGCCTCAGCAACTTCACAAGACCTGGTCTCAAAATACAATTAAAAAATAAAATAAAAATTTAAAAAGAAGGGACTGGGGGTGTAGCTTTGTAGTAGAACACTTGCTCAGCATGTGCAAGGTCCTGGGTTCAATCTCCAGTACTGAAAGAAAAAAGAGAAAGAGAGAGAAAGAAAAGTCTATTTTTAGTTCATTCCAGCCTGCCTTCAGAGGCAAAGAGGAAATTTCCTTTTGCACCTATAGTACATATAGTTTTCTCTTGTGTTTTTGTTTTGTTTTGTTTGCTATACTGGGGATTGAACCCAGTTGGTGGGGGGCTGGGCGGGGAAACCTTTTTGTTTTGTATTTTGAGACAGGGTCTTCCTTGGTTACCCAGGCTGATCTGGAACTTAAGATCCTCCTGTCTTATTCTCCCAAATCACTGGCATGCACCATCATGTCCAACTATTCTCTATAGTTTATTTCTACAAAATAGATTCCCAAAAGGGCTGTTGGATTAAAGGTGATAACAATGATTCATTCTGGCAAATTGTTTTCTAGAAGGGCTCTACCAGCACATAGGGCCCATTGCAGCTGCTGAGGTAAAGAGGAGTGACTTTGGTGTGGGGCCTTGCTAGTTGAAGCAGGTTGAAAGAATATCACAAATTGGTGTGTCTGAGGCCATGACCAAAGCAACAAACAGGAAATATACTTCCCCTCTTTAAAACTGAGATAAAATGCAAACTCTCTTATAGTTAGAACAAAAACAAAGCTCCTGAGCTACATCCCCAGCCCTTTTAATTTTTTATTTAGAGACAGATTCTCACTAAGTTGCTTTTTTTGAACCCTGAATCCTACTGCCTCAGCCTCCCAAGCTGCTGGGATTACAAGCATGTGCCACCACATCCAGCTTAGTTTCCTTTCCTGCTACCTGCAGGAATTAGGTCTATTCTGCCTGTGGGTTTATCTCCAGGAGAAGCCATACTCATCTATGTCTTATTAACTAAGCATTTGATGTGGACTGTGGCAGAGGCTGCTATCTTCAGGAGTATTTGACCTTTCTTCCTTTTAGAAATAGGTCCTACAGAGTCTCTGACCATCCAGTTAGAAGCCACAGAATCCAGTTTCCCTTACAGTTAGGTGTAGCTGTATGAATAAGTCCTGGCCAATAGGATATGAGTGGAAGGAATTTGGCAACCTCCAGGGATGGAGACTTGCTCACCTGGAAATTTTGGTCCTGAGAAATACTAGTGAATATGTTGGTCTCTTAGACAAAGAAAATATGGAATGGAGAGTCACAGGATGGCTGCTTTCTGCCACAGAAATGGAAAACAGGAAGAAGGTGGTTTCGAGAGAAAGAATAGAGCAGATTCAAGACAAGAGAAATGAGGTGGGATTCCTGGGAATCTCAGAAGGTCCTGGGGTGCTCAGAGAGCTGTTATGGTCCTGGCTCTCCTTCCTTATGAGTAAGGCCACATTACTCCTGTACTTGTTTTCTAATAGATAGGAATTTTTCTTTGTGATAAAGACCTGATTATGAAGTGAAATTATAAGAACATTATGATGGGGGCTGGGGTTATGGCTTAGTAGTAGAGCGCTGGCCTAGCACGTGTGAAGTGCTATGTTTGATCCTCAGCACTACATAAAAATAAATAAAATAAAGGTATTGTGTCCAAATACAATTAAAAATATATAGATTTTTTAAAGAACATTATGATAAAGAACCAATGCCTGTGGATAGGGATTCCCCCCATCCCCATCTCCCTTCAGTTTCTCTTCAGGGAACCTTATTAACCATGGTTCCCTATTTATTGGATTGTAAATGGTTTCTCTAGGAGTCTCCTGTTCTTAAAATGTAAACATCCCTTTGACAGGCTTTCAAGGCCAGAGATTTCAACAGGCGTCTCTTAAGGGGGTCATTTTTTCTTATACTTTGAAACTTTCTGAACTCTGTAGGAAAGTAGCTCTATCACTTAATTGCTATGCCAATTAACTGCTGTCTAAACTATAACCTCCTAAGCTTAATTTTTAGAAATATAGCTCTTAGGGAGAAAACTCAAGTCATCTTGGGTTACTGCTGCCTGTGGTGAAGGCCACTTTGGGATAAAACTTATAAGTGTTTTACTGTCTATGTTCTACCCCTGTGAATTACTTATCATAAATTCCCTATGCATGATGGTCTTTGGTCACAAAAGGCCAAACATTCAAGCCCACTAATGTTGTAATGGTTAAGAAATTATGTCAAATTTCCCATAAAACCCCATGTAGGGGCCCAGAGCTTCAGAGCACTGGCTCATCTGGGTCCACTGTTATAAATAAACTTGAGACCGCCAACCCTCCAGAGTGGTGCTTAGTCTCTTGCTAAGTGTGATTTCCATAACACCTTCAGCTAATGTAAATAAAATTTCTATTATTTGCAAGAAAATCAGGTTTCGTAGAGTCCTCCAGAATAATGCCTTATTTTGTATTGTTAGCCAATAAGGTGTGATGTTTTGCTTGTGTTGAAGACTTATAAAGAATAATAGCTGATGTGGTGGCTCATGTCTGTAATCCCAACAGCTCAGGAGGATGAGGCAGGAGGATTGTGAGTTCAAAGTCAGCCTCAGCAAAAGTGAGGTGCTAAGCAACTCAGTGAGACCCTGTTTCTATTTAAAATAGAAAATAGGGCTGGGGATGTGGCTCAGTGGTTGAGTGTTCCTGAGTTCAAACCCCGGTACTCCCCGCCACACATACACCCCCCCCCCCACACACACACACAAAATAAGCTAAGGTGGTACATGCCTATAATCCCAGTGACTTGGGAGACTGAGGCAAGAGTATTGTAAGTTCAAAGCCAGCCTGAGCAACTTAGAGAGATCTTGTCTCAAAATAAAAATGAAGGACTGTAGGTGTATAGCTCAGTGGTAGAGTGCCCCTGGATTAAATCCCAAGTACCTCTCTACCCTTCTATTTATTTATTATTAGGCTTTTCTCTGCCTTATTTGAGAAGGTAAGGTAGATAGGCCTCTCCCACAAAAGGAAGTTTGAACTTTAAGGCTGAAAGAAGAGGTTACCAATGGCAGCCTGCTGTCCTGCGTTTGGTTTCCAAAAGTCCAAGATTCTTGAGGGGAGTTTTCTGGGGGAAAAGGGAAAGGTTAATTGTCTCAAGATAGGGGAGGTAGAAGGAGTAAGAATGAAGAATTAGACTTTGACCTGGAGGGCATAGAAGTCTGTAGCATCTGTGTCTTGGGGTCCTGAGCCCTAACTTGGCTAGTCTGAAGGAGATGGAAGGACCTCAGAGGGGACCACTATCCTGGTATATCCAGAGATACTGAACCAACTTAGACACTGGCTTTCCATGCTTGATTATTGCTGTTACAGAGCTGGGGGCTTCTGGGAAACTGAGACAGCATGAAGACCCCCACCCTTCAAACCCCTATTATTGCAATCAAATTAGAAAAGATTTCAAACATGAAACTCAGAGTAACAAGAATGAGTTTATCATGTCTGTCCCCTAACATTGTTACCTAATAGAACAATTTTATTTATAGAAACAAAGGAGTTTGGCAGACTTGGCCCTTATGCCATCGTTTAACAACTAAAATTAGAATATCATCATTAAACAGCCCTCGATAAATTAATGGATATGAGCATTAGGTATCAATGACTGTTAACTTCATAAAAAGGAGAAAACTTGGCATTGTGTCTCCTGAGGTCTTCTCCAACACTTCTTATTCCTTAGTCAAAGGGCCAAACCTGAATCTTATCTAGTCCCTGGATACAGCGGTCAATTTGCATGAGAAACATGCTGAACTGCAGCAAAAGTAAGTAATCAGCAAAATCTAGACTAAAAAGGCAAAAAGATTCAACAGATTGTGTAAAAGGACAGAAGAGGAAATACAGATTGAAAGAAATTTAGGGACATATTTGCTTGGAGAATAGCAAAGAATAAAGCCCAGCTTAGAGAATGCACATTTGGATGATTATAATAGAGATTAGGTTCTGGGAGCATTGTGATTGGGAGAAGTGGTCCCTGGATGGTGCTTCTCTGGAGAGTGGTAAGTTTCCATTTCAGACCTGATATTGATGACAAGAGTTATATATTTGTGAGTGTGTGTGTGTGTGTGTGTGTGAGTGTTTAAAATATTTGTGTTTTATTTTGTAGTTTTTTTAAAAAAGTGTTCTAAGGACAACATAAGCCTAGAATGATACATGCCATTACTCCATCTGAGTACAGAATGCTTCTTGGGAAAGACGAAAAAAGAACACAGACGAATGCAGAGTTTATTTAGTGGTACAATAGGAGATGTAAAGTCCATGATCTTGTTTGATACCCATGTTTAGCCATTTCTGAAGCTTAATATATCTTTGGAATTTTCAGTTATATGAACCATCATGGTCTCTTTTTACTTCATTGCTTTGATTCTCAAACCAGTCTATCAAATACTAATAGATCCCCAAAAGGCTGGTGAATATTCCTCAAGGAATTGATGCCTCTGCTGGATTTTTCATGATGGCTTTGTCTTTAGTAACATTTCCCACCACACTCAGGCAACTTGTTCATCTTCATTTTCTCATGCCCTTGAAAGCTTTATTCCTAATGTTGTAGTTATTCACAGAGGCTCAGTTCTTCCTGACCTTGTTGGAGGGTCAGTAGGGCTCACTGAGGGAAGGAATAGAAAGAAGTGTTCTGCTAGAGATGGATTTAAAATTTTGTCATGTGGAATAGTTGGCATATTTGTTGAGTTAGTCTGAGGTCCAGGGGAGGTAAGAGGAAGTCATGTGTTTCAGATATCATCTGTTCACTCCACATATTTATTGATTTTCAAGCTCTGAACAAGAAAGCTCCAGTCTCAGCTCTCGGGAAACTCACAATTGGGATTGTGTATGTGTGGAAGTGGGAAATGGCTTCCCTCTATCCTTTGTTGGTAAACAAACAAACAAAAAACAACTCTGCTTAAGGAAATAAGAAAATAGTTTATTCTGACGAAATATGAGTGAGCATTCCCCATAAACATAGATTCAAGTTACTCCGAATGACATGTGCTGCTGTGGAGGAGTATATATGAATTCTTAAAGCCACAAAGATATTCATAAATCAATACATTTACTAAATACACTGATGTGGGCATTAGGTAAGTGGGCTCCAGTAAAGTAGGGAAATCGTTCCCATAGATTTAAGATGTCATAGTATGCATGCATTTATTTTGTAGTACTGGTGCTTTACCACATAGCTACATTTCCAACCCTTTTTATTTTTTATTTTGACATAGGGTCTCTAAGTTGCTGAAGCTCATCATAGAATTCTTAACTTTAGGTTGGTGGAGGCTAGAGGTCTGCTAAGCTTAGCAATACAATTGGAAAGTTATACCCAACAATCAACAGGATGTTAGGTCACATACAAAGGTTGAAAGTAAATGCCTATTAAAGGGACTAAGATAGCCCAAGATAATTTTGGCTGTCTACCTGCAACATTCCATCTTTCCACAATCATCATGTTTTGCTCAGCCAAGGTCAAACAGTCTGCAGGATATTTAATATAGTTGGGGCTACTTTTCAGCTTCACACCTTCTAGGTTCTTTGGCTGGGTTACAAATTAAATTGACACACAAAACAGACTTTTTTTTTTTAAAGAGAGAGAGAGAATTTTAATATTTATTTTTTAGTTTTCGGCGGACACAACATCTTTGTTTGTATGTGGTGCTGAGGATCGAACCCGGGCCACATGCATGCCAGGCGCGCTACCGCTTGAGCCACATCCCCAGCCTCAAAACAGACTGTTAATAGTTTGGATATGAGATGTAACCCAAAAGCTCTTGTATTAATGCAGGAATTTCGAAGGTGAAATTATTGGATTATGAGGACTATAATCTAATCAGTTCATCCTAGTTTGAGTGGATTGACTGAATAGTAACTATAGGCAGGTGTGGCATGACTAGAGAAGGCAGGTCACTGGGGGTGCCCTGGAAGGGTTCATCTTCCCTGTGGTAACTTCCTCCTTTTTTCTGATTTCTGGCTGCCATGAACACTCCTCTTCCATGCCCTTCTGCCGACATGATGTTCTGCCTCACCTTGGGCCCACAGCAATATACTCAGCATATAGCCCAAGCACACTGGTTTTTGTCAGTGAGTGTTAGTTCCTATTCTTGGTTGAGTAATCCAAGTTGTTTGACAGCATTCAGGGCAAAAAGAAGAGAGAATTTTCCCTTTAGATCAGTTTTACAGCAATGGAGTGGACCCAAGGTGAGGACTAAATCTCTGAAATCATGAGTCAAAATAAACTTTTCCTCCTCTAAGTTGTTCTTGTCAGGTATTTTGGTCACTGTGACACAAACCTGACTAACACAGAGATTAACAGGAGAAAGCCCATGTTTAAATTATGTGCATATGCACAGCACCCCCATAAAGGATGAGAAGGGCTATATATTGATGCTTACACAGCATCCTGAGGTACAGAATAGAATAAGGACTTGAGGCTTCTATGAGATGGTGGGTAGTGGGTAGTGGAAACACAGTCATGGGAAGGTAAAGGGAAGAAATGTGTAGTGAATAAAGGTGATCTTGTTATAAAGATTAAAAAAAAAAGTCTCTCAGGTAATAAAAGTTGTCTGGGGCAGTCCTCTACCTATTTTGTTATGTATTTTTAAGGGTACTGGGAATTGAATCCAGAAGCTCTCTATCAATGAACTACATCTCTAGACCTTTTAATTTTATTTTGAGACAAGGTTTTGCTAAACAGCTGAGATTGGCCTCAAACTTGAGATCCTCTGCCTCAGTCTCCTGATAGCAAGATTAAAGTGTACATCATCCCCACCATTCCTGTTGCAATTGCTTTTACTATGTAGATTTTCTTTATAGATGTAAATTTTACATAGGGCAGCTTTCAGAGTCTCTCCTGTGTCCATACCATGTTCCTGATTCTGAAGTTTCTATCATTTGAATTATTTCTTAAAGGGTGTTCATTAGTTCTGGGAAGCTCGATTTAGAACGCAAAACCATGTTAATTTGAGGGATGGCACATCATTGTTTTAGAAGGCTATGTCACTATATTTTTTAAAAAAATTTTTTTAGTTGTCAATGGACCTTTATTTATTTATATGTGGTACTAGAATCGAGAATCGAACCCAGTGCCTCACACATGCTAGGCATGTGCTCTACCACTGAGCCACAACCCTGGCTCTTATATCACTATATTTTGAAAAGAAGACAGTCCTTGGGGAAAAGCTTAGGCACCCAGGAGGTGGTATCTAAGGTAAAGGAGGAAGATAAACATGGGAGAAAGGGGAAAGAGAAATTGAGAGTGTCTTTATAAAAACAAAAACAACAACAACAAAAAAACTTTGTATTTACTTTTTTTTTTTTTTAGCTGTAGTTGGACACAATATCTTTATTTAATTAATTATTTATATGTGGTGCTGAGGATCGAACCCAGAGCCTTGCATGTGCTAGGCTAGCACTCTACCGCTGAGCCACAACCCCAGCCCCATGAGAGTGTCTATTATTTTTTACCAGTTTTCTCAGATTTTGGTTATTCTATACCTTGACTATTTCTCTGTGATAAGAAAGTAGGACTTATTTGGTATTGTAGACTTTGAAGTGAGTCAGACCTGTGTTTTAGTCCTAGCCTTGCTACATACTAGCTGTCTACCTGCATGAAGTCACTTCCAAATTCTCAGCCTTGATATATTCATTTCAGAATAAAAATACCTTATCAGTGGTTAGGGAGTAAAAAAATATATATATATATATATAAATAAATACTCAGCATATAGCTAAGCACACTGGTTTTTGTCAGTGGGTGTTAGTTCCTATTCTTGGTTGAGTAATCCAAGTTGTTTGACAGCATTCAGGGCAAAAAGAAGAGAGACTTTTCCTTTTAGATCAGTTTTACAGATAAACTTCTTTTTGGAAGTTCTTTCCTGTAAGAAAAAAAAAAAGAAAAAAGAAAAAAAAAACTAGCCAACTCTCACTCATTTAACATTCCACCTTTGTTATGCTCAAATTTGGGACCCCCAAAAGACCACCAGAGACCCAAGATCGATGTAAGCAGCAAAGAGGTGTTTATTGCAAGCTAGCTCGGTTCTCCGTGCGCACACACAGCAACTGGTGACGCTGAGAGGCCCCCAAGCCCAGGGTTTGCAGCAGTTTTATACATTCTTTGGAGAGGGTAGGGACTTCACATACATCATAGCCTCTTTTAGCAAATCATCACACACCGCAGGAAAATCAAATAACAACTCTAAAACATGATTAGCTCATTCACTAGTGGGAACAAATTGGGTAGGGGTGATTGGTCAGTACAAAAGGGGTATTCATTTGAACTGATTGGTTTAAGCCAAGAGGGGTGTACGTGCTGAACTACATGGTTTCCCAACATGTTATCAACCACCATAAACTACTGGGAGGGTCATCTGGCATCCCAGGTATTTCCCTGTCTCATGCTGATTGGTGGCTGCTAGGGGGCTGCTATAGATCCCCACCTAGCCTGACTGAGTCAGGGACACCTGGCGCAGCAGATCTCTCCTGTTATTTGTAGATAAACAACTTAGCAGGGTGGGAATGTGCCTAGGAGTGCTCTGTGGGTTTTTCCAAGGACAAAGGTGATGTCCCTTCCTTGGACAGGCTTTGCTCTGAGGTAGAGGCTGGTTTTTCACCTTCACATTTCTCAAATTTTTAATTTGTGTTTATTTTTAAACATTTCTTACTGGCCTATTTTAGTCCCTACTAAATCACACACTAAGGAGTCACAGAGTTCTTCCCTTTCATTTCTTGTTTTTGCTTTCCCAAAGCTTCTGGTTTATGGGATAATCATTAAAAACAGGCGGTTTCCTTTTCTGGGAATAGATAATTAAAAATAATGATGTATTGTATGCTGGCCGTGGGCCAGATAATTGGACTATGAATCTCTTTAATCTTCGCAATAACCCTGTGAGTAGAGATTATCACAGATTTATAGAACCGAATTAGTTTGTTTTGATGATTAAATGAAATGTTTGAAAAATACTTAAGGGGTCTGGGGGTGGAGCTCAATCAGTAGAGTATTGGCTTAGCAAAGCCCAGCAACACACACACACACACACACACAGACACAGAGAGAGAGAGAGAGAGAGAGAGAGAGAGAGAGAAACGCTTAGAGCATAGAACACTGAGATTCAATACACGTAAGCTTCCATTGCTATTATTTTTCAGTGAGAAAATAGAAACTCAAGCTAGTTAAGATATTCACCCAAAATTAACCTGGGTAGAAGGTTGAAGGAACCCAGTTCCTATAGTCCTTAAGCTAATGTGAGAGATCTACTGTTAGAGGACATCTTGATTGAAATGACAAAACAATCAATTTCAACCTCATTTTAACCTGATAGTCCAGCAAAGGTAACCACAATTTTTAGGGTCAATTCCTTACCCATTTCCAGCACACAGACTCATCTCCCACTTTTTTCTATACAATATGGTTGTGACCTGCACTTCCATTGATTTCCTGAGATTGGTGTAAGGGTGGACATTGATTCAAGCCTGACCAATCAGCATCTTTTCCTAGAATTTTCAAACTTGAAGTAAAAATGTTGGTCCATTTCTAGGAATGGAAATGGTAAGATATAAAATGTGGGTATGCTTTATTCCCAGTTATATGAAGGAAGCCAGTCATTGAGAGACACTAAACCCAGCCACAACAAAGCAAGCCCAGAAGTAAGAATTCTGGTGGTATTGAAGTTCCTGAAGCCTGGGTTCATTGCCGGACTCTAGTTTGACTATTTAGTCTTTTTTAAGTTCTTCCTTCCTCACTCTTTCCTTCCCTCCCTGCCTTTCTTTTTTTCTATTTTTGTTATGGTACTTAGGATTGAACCCAGAGGCACTGTACTTTTTTTATTTTTAATATTTATTTTTCAGTTGTAGTTGGACACAATACCTTTATTTTATTTATTTATTTATTTTTATGTGGTACCAAGGATTGAACTCCAGCCCTCAAATGTGCTGGGCAAGCGCTCTACTGCTGAGCCATAACCCCAGCTGAAGGCACTCTACTTTTAAGCCACATCAACAGCCCTTCTCATTTTTTTTTTTTAAATTGAGACAGTGTCTCACTAAATTACAATCTTCCAGCCTCAGCCTCCCTAATAGCTGGGATTACAGCATGTGACACTATGCCCACTTCTCACAATTCTTTAAAAGGAGAAGAGATAGTTCTCTTTTTGTACTCAGGATTTTCTAGCTTGTGTTGTAAAATATGTGTGTGTGTATGTATATTTGTGTGTATGTATATGTGTGTGTGTGTATATATATATATATATATATATATATATATATATATATATATATATATATCTCCTCTATTTTCTTTCCAGAAGAAAGTTTTGCCTTGTTTATCTCACTGTGCTACACAGTGTCTTGCATGGATAGCTCTTTCAAAATGTTAAGTTTCTCCCTTCTTCCCTTTATTCCCATGTAGTCACACTTTCCACCCCTGTTGTTTCGTATTTTTTTTCCAGTATCAATATTCCATTCCCTGCTACTGAGTGAGAAAAATTTCATCTGTGTTCACCCTAGGCAGGTGAACACAGATGAAAATACAGATCCTATAGTCCTTAAGCTAATGTGAAAGATCTACTGTTAGAGGACATCTTGATTGAAATGACAAAACAATCAATTTCAACCTCATTTTAACCTGATAGTCCAGCAAAGGTAACCACAATTTTTACGTCAAGTCCTTACCCATTTCCAGCACACAGACTCATCTCCCACTATAGGAACTGTGTTTTGATGAAACAACACTAACAGACCTTTGTAAAAATAATTTTTCTAAAATTGGTTATTGTGTTATAGACTTAAGAAATGGCTAGTAATTTTTCTAAAATTGGTTATTGTGTTATAGACTTAGCGAAATGGCTAGGTGGTGAGTTTTATTTTTTGAAAATATTTTTTGGGGCTGTGGCTGTGGCTCAGTGGTAGCATACTTGCCTGGCATGTGTGAGGCACTGGGTTCGATTCTCAGCACCACATATAAATAAATAAAGTTCTATCAACAACTAAAGAAGTATTAAAAATATTTTTGGTTGTAAATGAACATAATACCTTTATTTATTTATTTTTATGTGGTGCTGAGGATCAAACCCAGTGTCTCACACGTGCTAAGCAACTTCTGTACCATTGAGCTGTAACCTCAGCTCCAGTTGTGGGTTTTCTTGATGTGTGTGATATTTTATTTAGGATACAGATTGAAATAGAAACCTTTTAAAGTTTGCAGTTAGTAAACTCTATTTTCAAAAGAACTACTTGCCAGTCTTGCGGTCCCATTTCTAGAATTCTCACTTCCCTTCAAACCTGTTTGGGAGATCAGTTACCTTTAGTGAAAAATGAGATAGTGAATCTGTACTCATATGCAGATACATTTAGCAAAAATTCTAGGCATTTTTTTTTTGGCTTGGAAGTTGGTGTTTTGAGAATACATTATTCTCAGAATTTGAAACTGTAATTTGATTGTCAGCTCCCTCTCTAATTCTACCCAACAATCTCGTCTTTGTTCTAGTGTTTACTTTTTCTGCACCTTCTTTTAGTTTGAATTATGTTGTTTTGTACTGATGAATGTTTTTTGTGTCTTTATCTTCTAAAAGTTATTTTAATACCATGGGCTTGGCCAATTTCAAATTTGAACTGTACACAGAGAAAACTATACTGACTACACTCTGATTAAAGGATGATGTATTCAAGAAGACCTATTAAATTACTTATCATAGATCTATAAATATCAAGTTACAATAAACATCCTGACCTTCCTTAATACCTTCCTTCTCTGGTGGAGGAGTAGTGTAAACAGATTTCAGAAGCTGGGCACATTACTACAGTGTTAGTCATATAACCAATAACAAATACAGAGGGATAGAATCCATCATAGGGGGGGCTGGGGATGTGGCTCAAGCGGTAGCGCGCTTGCCTGGCATGCGTGCCGCCTGGGTTCGATCCTCAGCACCACATACAAAACAAAGATATTGTGTCTGCTGATAACTAAAAAATAAATATTAAAATTCTCTCTCTCTCTCTCTCTAACTCTCTCTTTAAAAAAAAAAGAATCCATCATAGGGGTAAAGAGAATTATTATTTATCTCTTTTCATAGATATTTATCTCCATCTTTGGTTTTTCAGACCCCAAATGGCATAGATATGCTTCTAGTATATTATACAAAATAGGCATTCAATAAATGTGAAAAATAATGACTGATACACTCTTTTGGAATTTATGTACAGCATGATTTTAATAAAACTGTTAATAGTTATCTTGGGGTGGGGATGTAGCTGAGATCACTTGCCTAGCATGTGCAATGTCTTGGGTTCCATCCCAACATCACAAAAATAAATTAATAAAAAGTAAATCAACCTTTTAGGCTGGGGCTGTAACTCAGTGGTAGAGTACTTGCCTAACATGCAACCATCACGCACACATAAAAAGTCTTTTTTGTTGATGAGTATATAAAGAAACCATAAACAAAGCAAAGTATTGTTATCATGTTTTGGAAATGTCTCTTGGGCTCTGATCTGCAGTTTACCTGGATCAGGTAACTGACTGAAGGGAACTTCTTGGGGACCAAGCATATGATATGGAATGCATTCTCTTTTTCCTTGTCTTTAAACACAAGCTGTAAGATCAAAATGTTTCTAATTAAAATACTACTGATTTTTCCCTCCATTAATCCTATCTTTCTTCAAAGCTAATGGGTGTGTATAATGACTCCACATTAAACACCCTTTTCTAGTGGTTTAGGAGATGTGAGTTTTATTAGAACACAGCAGAATTCACAACCCACAACAGGGCAATTGGTTGAAGTTATTTTGGAGTTGATTTAGGAATCATTCATGAAATGGTCTGGATCCTCATCATGTGTACTATCCTCAGCCTCCTCCAAGAAGCCTTTCAGCTCTCTTTGCCTATTTCTTTTCCTAACTGCCCTTCCACCCCTTATCATTTACACTTTCACATGGTATTATAATCATCTATTTTCTTTAGTTCCTCCCATTAGACCACAAGCTCCTTGATGGAAAGTATTAAAACTTGCATAATAGTACATTTAGTGCTTTGCACAGTGTCCAGGCTAATATGTATTCAAGAAAGATCTGCTAAGTGAAAGAATGATCATGCCTCACATTTAAATAGTGCTTTAAATTGACTGAGTACTTTCGTATGTTATTTGAATTTCATGATACTCTTTTTAAAAAAATATTCACTTTTTAGTTTTAGGTGGATACAATATCTTTATTTTATCTTTATGTGGTGCTGAGGATCGAACCCAGTGCCTCACCCATGTGGTAGGCAAGCACTCTACCACTTGAGCCACAACCCCAGCCCTTCATGATACTCTTTAGCAAGCAGGAAATCCATTTATCACTCCTGAATAGAAGTGTGAGACTAGGCTCAGAAAAACTGTGTAACTTGGGGCTGGGGATGTGGCTCAAGCGGTAACACGCTTGCCTGGCATGCGCGGGGTGCACTATGTAAGATGAAATAAAGGTGTTGTATCCAATGAAAACTAAAAATAAATATAAAAAAAAATTCTCTCCTCTCTCTTAAAAACAACAACAACAACTGTGTAACCCGAGGGCAAATAGGCTGCAATTTCAGGAGGTAGCAGAACTCTATCAGGGATTCCTGCTTTGAAGTTCTTTTCCATTTTTGGAGCTATTTATCTCCTAAATCAAGTGCCAAGGGCAAAATAAACTTATTCTCTGAGTCCTTTTAACCCCTCCTTCTCTGCCGCCACACTTTCCTGCTGGATCTTTTGGCTTCCATTTTAGCAATCATTTTCATTTAGGAGCCATATATTTCCTATATGCAGATGAAAGATGAAAAACACATATTATTCTATTCATTCTCCAATTTCTTTGCCTGGGACTTAGTGGCTGTGGTATGGGACTGGTATGTTGCATGAGATGGGGATGAATGTTATATGTGATGGGAGGAAGATGTGACTGACTGGCGTGGTCAGAGTGCATTGCTCAGAGGATTATGAGGCCAAGGGCCTGTGATACTGAGGACTTGGTCTTGAGATTCCTCTGTATACTTCTCCTATCTCCAACATTTTTCTCTAGGGGAGATCTAGATAAAAAGAAGTGGAAGAGTTGGAAGAATGATGCTCACAACAGGACTCCAGCAGATGTTGATTAAAGTATAAAAGGCTTTTTTTGTACTGGGAATTAAACTCAGGGATACTCTTCCACTGAGCCACATATCCAACCCTTTTTTTTATTTTTTGAAGCTGGGTCTCACTAAATTGCTGGCCTCAAACTTGCAATTCTCCTGTTTCAGCTTCCCAGATTGCTGGAATTACAAGTGTGCATCACCAGGCCCTGCTTGAGTGTTTAGAGAAAGGGTGATGTGGTCAAGGTGAGGGTGGAAAGTAGTCAGGGCTAACTTGCTGATTTTATTTAATTGTATATAGCTGGACTTAACTATATTCAATTATCCTTTGTCTGGAGGCAAAAAACAAACAAACAAACAACAACAACAAGAGCATTAATAAAAAACCCTGCTCGTAGAAGCTAAGGCTAGGGCAAAGGAGATAATCCTTCAACTGATCTTTAAAGCAGAGTTATTTCATTGAAACAAAATAGGCAAAAGCAGTATAATTTTATAAGTTCAAGAAAAAAATGGGTAAAAGCAATACAGTTTTATAAATTCAAGAAAAATGGAATACCATGGATATTTGTGAATGGCTTAGATGACTATATCAAGAAGTTAAAATGAGGATAACAGGGGCCTGGAGGTATAGCTTAATGGCAGAGCCTGTGTTTAGAATGTACAAGGCCTTAGCACAAACAAAAAAGAAACGAGGATGACAACAGAGCTTGCTGGTCTTGAGTTGGCTTCATACACAACATGCAGATCATAAAGCACTAGTAACAATGACATCACTCCATACATACTTGCTTCCTCATATCTAGTTCACCAGAAATAGATCCACATTTTATACATAGAAACTTAAAAGATACACCCATAATAGGACTTACCAGTTAATGAATACTTAAAATATATCAGGAGTTTTACCTATATTTTACTCCTCAGAGGAACTCTGTGATAATAAGAACTAATATCTTAAGTTAACAGATAAGGAAATGAGGTTCAGAGCGCTCAAGCTGCTTGCCCAAGGTCATACCATAGTAAGTGGGATTCCAGAATCCTCATCATGTCTGCAAGTGAACCTCGTGGCTCTTAATTCTTGGGTTAAATTGCCTCAATGACAATACACACACATCCAACTTAACCATGGCTAAGGGCTCCCTCTTCTGCCTAATATATGTGTGTTACACAAACAGACACACATTAGTGTCATACATTTCTTGTATGTTATTTATGTATTCCTCCTATGCCTCTAGAGGGCAGAGACCAGCTCCATTTTTTGTCCCCATATCCTCAGTTACACATTAATTGGTGCTCAGAATAATTTGATGAAAGGCTAGGAGTAAAAGGTACAGGGGCCACCATTCAACAATTTCATGACAACTTAGACCTGTGTTAGGCGCTAAGGTACTATGTGTCCTTCCTCTCACGGGATTTCATTGCTGAGTTCGCGGTCACGACCAAGGATGTAAATCATCCAAAGGATATTTTACTTCAGTGTTCCCTAGTAGAAAAGAAAAACACAGTCGCAGGGCCCCCGGGTCTGCAGGGTTTTGACAGTCCTGCAGCCCTCGAAGACAAGAAAAACAAGAAGTAGAGCAAGTGAAATGCTTTCAAGGGATTGAACTTGACTCCCCGGAGGGCTAGGGCCGGCTGTGATGGGAGATAAAGAGCACAGAGCGCCAGGCGCACAACGACGATAAAGGGGTGTTGCCACCTAGCCTAGCTGCCAGCTTTTCCACGTGTCGCTTCACTTGGACGCCAGGCCGTGGAGTTTCGCCGGCGACTACGAGGAAAACGGGGCGCGCTGCCTGGCCCCCAGCTCTTCATCATCTTTTGTCAAATGCACCCGAGTGTTCCTCGTCTGCAGAGTCCTGTTCCCGAGGGCAGACGCGGTTGCCTGGGCTCCGCGACTGCCCCAAGATGAGGGCTGCGCGGTGATAGGGTTTCCTAACATAAAACTCAGGCCGGCTTCCCTGGCGGCCCAGGTCCCTTCCCCTTTCCCCTCAGCAGGTGGCCTAGCTCCCGCCTACTCACACTCCCCTCTCCTCCCCTCTCTCGCCTCCGCCTCTGGGCCTGGGGGCGGGGTGAGGGTTTCAGACTGCGCGAGAGTTCCGCCCAAATCCCGCGAGATTCGCCTGCTGCCGCTGCCGCCGCCTCTTACGTCTTTCCCTTTGACAAGTCGCCGCCGCTGCAGCAAAAATAAAGGACGCGGACACCGCAGCCGCTGCGAGCGGGGCTCGGGTCGCCGGAGCAGCACCCCACCCCCGCCAGCTCCAGAGCCGTATACGGTAACGTCTCCTCTTGCCCTCCTGGCCGCGGATGTGTGCGCTCGGCTGGCCGGGCAAGGCTGACTGGGGCCGTTCCGGGGCCGCCGCGGAACTGGGCTGCCGGGGTCCCCGGTGGGCGGCCGGCGGAGGCCTGAGGGAGCTCTCCCGGTGCTTTGCGGACTCCCAGACCCACCTTCCGCCCACGTTTCTCCGGCGCAGCTTTAGAAGTCTAGCCGCCAGACCAAGAGGGCCAGGGGACCCGCCCCTTAAGCGGCTTGCTGTACTAGCCCCTCGGCCCCTCAGGGGTCACGTCTCTGACCTTCTCTCTCACCCCTTTATCCGCTAACGAGCGCCCCTCCCCTGGCCGGGGCTTGGGTTGGGGGGCGGTGGCCAGACTCTGTCGGGGTACAAGGGAGCCGCCACCCTGGTGCCTATGTCGCCGACTGACTTTTGAGGACGATGTATCTTTCTCCTCGCCTCTGCCTTTGGGTGGAGGCAGCTCATCATCTGGTAAACCTTTATTCTCTGAATCTTCCGTCTCAATAAAATGACAATTTTAACGCTTTTACTACCAGGAGGGGAGACAAGGCTCATTGTGTATTCTCCAGGATAAGATGAGGATGATGATGATGATGATAGGAGCTATCCCAGCGAACATGGTGAAATCTTTTCTGCCATGGGTGGCAGGTTCCTGGGAGACACGAGGAGGACAGGAGCTGGTACTACCTCTCCCAGGAGGTTATGTAAATGCTGTCTCTCTTAGCTGTGAAATACAGGGACAAACAGGCACAGAATTTGCCTTATTAAAAAAAAAAGTCTATAATATTTTGAATATTATATATTATAGACAAGTAATCAAATAATAGGAATAACAAATCTGAACAAACAAGCCCATCTCCAGCGGTAACATTTCCATGGCTAATATTTTGGTGTTATTTCCTAACAGACACAGTATTATTCTTTTTTTTCAAGTAGTACTTTGGCTCATCCTTTCAAAGGACTTCCTAGTTCTATATGGATTCCAAAAATGATTTGTTTTATTTTGATTATTTCTTTGGCCTGCTTGATTAAATTGGTTACTTGTCCATCATCACTGGCTATACCCTGTCACTGGTAACTCTCTCATTGGGTCTTTTTCCCACATGATTGTTAGACAAATGGTCTTAAAAAATTAAACGTTAAAATTATTTCTATTATATGTATTTTTACAGTTCTGCTTGTGGTGAGTGTTGAAAAAGGGGCAGTGCTTGTGGGAAGCAAAGAAGCTATGATTAATCACAGTGGGAAGAATTTGCCTTAAGGTTTTATAAAATTGATTTCCTTTAGTTATTTTTAGACCAAATTATGAAATTATGTGACACTGTTTCATAGTGCATTTTGTGATTAGAGTGGAATGGGGTGTACCTTTGATTATGTATGTACCTTTAATAGTTTGTGTTTATATCAGCAAAAGTGACTAGGGATGTAGCTCAGTGGAAAAGTGCTTGTCTAGCATGTGTGAGGCCCTGGGTTGGATCCTTAACAACACACACACACACACACACACATGCACAAAGTAAGTGTCCTAGGTACCTGGTTATGCATGTATGTGCATGCATATAAACATGTATTTTGCACCCATACACATTTGTATATCCTGAAAGTGAGTTAAAATGTATTGTTATGTTATTTGAGAAAAGACAAACATTACGTAGGGCAAAGAACAGTTGGTCATAATAGTACTCCAAATTACATGACATGATTGTATGGCAGAAAAAGGTATCCAGGGAGTTGGAAATCTGGAAGCTTTTAAAAATAGGATAGATTGTCATCTGTCTGGGGTTGATGTCATTGGAATGGGTTAAATGGACTATAAGGCCTCTTGCAATTCTAAACTTTTATGAATTTTGCTTTTCCTAAGGTTCTTATCACTTTGCTTCTTAAGTTTCCAGTCATGCTGTTTGCATGTGATACTTATCCATTCATTTGCTGGTCAAGTATTCCATTCCCTGTGCAGACATCCTGATGGTGTATGGAGGAGAAAGTAAATGTAAATGCGTCACTTGATTTGCTCATTAATATAAACATCTCCTGAAAAATCCCATTTGATTTAGAGGAATTTCAGAGAATGCGTTGTTGATTGGGCTAGATTGGTTATTAGAGAATGAACATAATAAATAGTGCCATAGTTCTAATGTTCCAAACATTTTTTTCCCAAAAGAATATGATGAATTACTCTTTATTTTTTTAAATTTAAAAAAACGAGTTGGGGGGACCAGATACACTGAAGAGCTGATCTTTTAAAATTAAGATTTTGGGGTTGGGGGTTGTAGCTCAATGATAGGGCATTTGTCTGGTATGCTCAAGGCCCTCAGTTTAATACCCAACACTGAAAAAAAAATACACATTTTCAGAACCTAAAAAGACAATAATGATGACATTGTGATTTGGGGTATGGGGAGAAGTTTGTATTATCCAAATTTGTGAAGCCAAACTTTTGAATTTTATAGTTGGATAACTATGTAAGTAACAAGCTTTATTGAAGATAAATATTTATTGTAAATAATGCTTTGATTTAATAGATGTATGAAATGGATTGTTGTAGGCACAATCTGCAGATTATCATGATGTTGAAAACAAAATATTGGCTAATCTAAAACAGAATTTGTGTGTGTGTGTGTGTGTGTGTATGAGATGTGATATGATATGCAGATATTATGCTGTTTTATTTTAGAGACGAGAATGGTGGACTTTGGTGTCTGCTAGGAGAGAGGAATTCCTGAACCAATCCCCTGAGCATACCAAGGGAGAACTATTTATTTCTACATATTAAAGTTCATGAGTTCATGTTTGATATCTTCCAGCGTAATGTAACACCCCAAAGATAGTTCTAAACATCCTCTTTTTTTTTTTTTTTTTTTTTGTAAATTCTTTCTTTGACCAAAACCTACCTTTAAGACTCCAGAGTAGCTGGGTCTACAGGTACACACCAAAATGCTAAAACTCACCTTTCTGAAGTGTACAATTCAGTGTTTTTTTTTTTTTTTAGCATATTCACAAAGTTGTGCAACTTTCACCACTATCTAATTCCATAACATTCATCATCCCAAAAAGAAACTCTCTGAATATTAGTAATCACTTCCCATGTCCCCAACCTAATCTACTTTCTGTCTGTGTGGATTTGCCTGCTCTGGGTGTTTTGTGTAAATAGAATCATATAATAGGTGGCCTTTTGTGCCTGGTTTCTTTCGTGTATCAGTACTTCAATGTGGGT